>NC_134560.1:20415119-20731777 GCF_025594145.1 Primulina tabacum | reverse complement strand
AACCCGTTCATAATTTGGTCACAAGACATTTAGCATACCTCAAAAACATAAAAATATTTTTTCTTGCACATCGAACATACATACTTGGCGTTGAGGGATTCGTTGGATCTCGCTTGAGACCACTGCTGCACATACTAACATGAGTTTGAATACCTATCTTGCATAACTTAGACGTGTAGTCATGATCCCACCCAAAAATGACAAAATGTTCTTAATCTCTCAGGACTTGACCTCGTTTAATCATCGTACTAAATCATAACATTAAACCCCAAAACAATCCCTAAAAAAAATAATTTTTAAATTTTTTTTAAAGAACGCAAACCCTCGAGGTCCGTGTAGGTGCTGGAAATTCGTATTTTGAAGGAAAAAATGCACGAACCCCGTGCCAGGGTCCGGCTACGGGTCCGTGTAGGTGCTGGAAACGCGAACTAACGGGAAATCACTACACCTAAGGCTTATTCCTCCTTACTCGATCATATGGACCATCTCGAGACCCATCCTTGGATGCTATGGCACTTAATAACACTCCAACAAACACCCCAAAACAACTACGCATCACAAACGACGCAACTCAATCTGTGAACACGACATTTGACGCCAAATCAATTCCTACGACTTCTAACTCAATCAAGTGCCTAAAGACACGAAACAAAACACCAACCATCATCCCAACATCATTCTCGATGTACTAAAAACAGCAGCGATCACCCGTCGATCCCCAACGAAGCCTGCAACAATAAAACTTCAAGAACACATCAAGAACGCATTTTCAGTAAAACGCAGTTTGAGTATTCCCACGAAAACGATCATGACTCACTCATTTCTAATTAAAATATTTCGAATTTACCGTCATATCGAAGGTATCAAAAATTTCTAAATTTTATATGTTGAAAGTTTTTTCCAGAAAATTGACCGAAAAGTCGCAGTATTTAAAATGACATCAAATTTCGAGTTTTCATAACTAAAATCGTTTCAAAACCGATCTAAAAAATTTTTGCTCAAACTTTTTACAACATACATGGATTTTTACACATAATAAACATAAAAAAATACTATGGCGAGATCGATGCATAAACGAAAGAATATACATGCCTTTTGATATTTAACGTTACCGAAACGACGACACCGAAGCGGGGAAGATGGGGAGGTTGATCCGGAATGATTTGTGGCTCGATTAATTGAAAAAAAGCCAACGAAAATCTGCAGGAAAACTGAAGAGGGAGGGGCGGTGTCACGCCCCGAGTCCGAAGCATCGGTGACATCCGGCATTGTTTAACAATTAACTTGAAAACAATAAAGCCTCGTATAAAATCAAACCAGTCTTTTTCATAAATAAAGTATTGTCTTACAATGACAATAGAATAAAATACATCAGAGATTCAAATAGCGGAAGCGAAAGAAAAGTAAAATCTTGAGTTCTGATCTTGATCTCCGGTTCATCAACCCCAGAAAGCATCTTGCTCTTCCTCATCCAGTTGCTCCTCATTTTTATCTGAAATTTGAAAGCGGTGAGTGTTTTGGGAAACACTCATCAAGTGGGGGTCGATCGATTCCAAAGATACATATAGAACTTAGTTTTCTTAAAACGTTCTTTTAACAGACTTTCAAAACTTAATATTCTTAGCTTATCAGGACAGAGACAAATCGAATAAATGACAGAATTCATCAGATGATTCAGAACAATTCGGAAACCGATTACTCAATTCAGAACAGAACATATCAGAATAGAAAGAACACTGTTACTCATCTCATTTCCATGGTCAAATTGTCCCCAATATGTTAGTCCTCTAAGGGGTGAGGCCAGAACACGGTTTTATACCCACTGATGGGGGCTAGACAGAAATGGTTTTATACCCACCATTGGGGGCCAGACAGAAATGATTTTATACCCACCATTGGGGGCCAGACAGAATCACAATTCTCGTCCCATTTCAAATTCGAATCGTAACAGTGCAACACAGATTCAAAGTTTACCAGACAGAACGTATCAGAGTTTTCAGATATCAGAGTTTCAGACGGATTCAGCGGAACCAAAGAATTTCGAACAACAAACAGAGCACATAATCGATCGAAATTTTAAAACAGAACATACAGAATTTTCGAAAAAAGGACACACATAAACGCATGTCATAACTTATATAATTAATTTTTAAAATACAAAAAGTATACGTAACAAAAGCCCACTTACTGTAAGTTTGAAGGTAGGTTCGAAATTGCAAACTTTTGGCCCGAACTTGTCTCTCGAAAATTTGACAGCACTTCGACGGAACTTTTACAGATGACGTCTTTATTTCAGCAGCACTTCATCACCGGTCTTTAGCACTTAAACCGCACGAGCAGCACTTCCTTCTTGTTGAATTGGCCGAGAGGTTTTATGGTGGGGGAGAGGGAGCCGAATTTTTAAGGCTTTTTTTACTGTGTTTTTCTATCATCCTTGAGGTCCTATTTATAGGAAAATTTTGGCCTCCTCATCTCCTCATGGCCGAATTCTTGCCCTCCAAGAATGGGTTAAATGTGATCATGATGCAGGTACAAAGTTTCATGCATGAAAATCCAAAATCTCATTCATTCTTCAAGTTCTAGATTAGTCATGAATGTGGCTCAAAATCTCATGCACTCCTTAAATGTCATCTTGATTTTCTAAAGGGTCATTTCCTGCATCATCAATATGTCCTAGCTCTTAGCTCCTCCCGCAGCTCCTTCATTGTTTAATGCGAAGGTCATTTCTTGTACATTTAATTTGTCCAAACTCTTGGCTCAACTTATAACTTCCTTTTTGGTCTTGTTAGGACAAGCCTGATTGAGCTTCTTTGAGCTGAAAGTTCGAGTCCTTGAGCTGGGGTTTTTCTCTTTCAGTGATAATTCTTCAATGGATATGGTTGCTTGCAGTTTGGCCTCCCGTTGAGCTCATTCCCGAGCTTTGAAGTTACTTCCTTGAATTAAATTTAATGAAACTCCAAGTTAATATTGAAGTTATTTAGTTGGAACAAACATTTTTGAGCTTAGTTTGAGTAAAGTTTCAAGTTCGTATTACTTACTTGATTTGCTTCGGATCGTAAAATCTCGGGTTCTCACATCCCTCCCTCCTTATTAAAAGTTTCGTCCTCGATACTTGCATTAGCTTGTTCTTTCGAATAGGTGAGGGTATTGTGACCGCATCTTCTCCTCGAGTTCCCAAGTTGCTTCTCTTTCAGTATGATTTGACCACTGTACCTTGACATAAGGTATTGTCCTGTGCCTCAATACTTGGTCTTTGGTGTCCACTATTCGAATAGGGACTTCTTCGTATTTGAGTTCTTCATTGAGGTTTCCTTCACTCGGGTTTGGAACATACTTCCTCAGTTGTGAGATGTGGAAAACGTTATGTATTCTGGCCATGTCTGGTGGTAACGCTAATCGGTAGGCTAAGTTTCCTACCTTTCCTAGTATCTCGAACGGTCCCACGTATCTCGGATTCAACTTTCCGGATTTTCTGAATCAAACTACTCCTTTCATAGGGGAGACCTTGACATAAGCTTTCTCACCAATTTCCAACTGTAAGGGTCTTCTCTTCAGGTCGGCCCAGCTCTTCTCCCTATCTTGGGCTGCCTTGAGTCTCTCCTTGATTATGACTACTTTATCAACGGTTAACTGAATAAGTTTTGGTCCGGTAACAGCTTTTTCTCCAACCTCATCCCAATATAAAGGCGACCTACACTTCCTTCCATACAAAGCCTCATACGGAGCCATCTCAATGCTACTATGATAGCTGTTGTTATAAGCGAATTCGATCAGGGGTAACTGTTCACTCCAATTTCCAGAAAAGTCCAATGCACATGCCCTCAGCATATCTTCGAGGGTTTGAATTGTTCTTTCGGTTTGGCCATCAGTCTGGGGATGATAGGCCGTGCTGAGAGTAACCTTGGTTCCCATAGCCTTCTGGAAACTTTTCCAAAATCGTGATACAAATCTTGGATCTCTGTCAGACAGAATACTCGCTGGAACTCCATGTAGCCTCACTATGTTGTCCATATACAAACTGGCTAATTTATCCAAATTATAATTCATCCGTACTGGCAAGAAATGGGCAGACTTGGTCAATCTGTGAATGATCACCCAGATCCCATCGTGACCCTGCCTTGATCGTAGTAGTCCTACTACGAAATCCATGGAGATGTTATCCCACTTCCACTCTGGTATTTCCAATGGTTGTAAAAGTCCTCCTGGCCTTTGATGTTCCGCCTTGACTTGTTGACAGACCAAATACTTTGCAACAAAGACAGCTACGTCTTTCTTCATACCGTTCCACCAGTAATTATTTTTTAAGTCTCTGTACATTTTGGTACTCCCTGGATGTACTGAAAATCTCGATTTATGTGCCTCGGCCATCACTTCTTCTCGAATTCTATCGACGTTTGGCACATACAATCGTCCTTTCATCCAGAGTATCCCATTTTTGTCAATTTGAAATTCTGGAACTTTTCCTTCTTGGATTTGTTCCTTAATTTTAAGGATGGAGGTGTCTTGACTCCGCTTCAATTTGATGGTCTCTCGGATATTTGGTTTCACTGATAGGGAATTTAAGTTCACCTTCCCAGGGTTCCTTCGACTCAACGCATCTGCCACCTTATTTGCCTTACCCGGATGGTAATTAATTGACAGGTCATAATCCTTGAGAAGTTCCATCCACCTTCTTTGCCTCATGAGTGGGGTAATTCTGATCATATGGTTTTAGTTGCCGTGAGGCATAAGCAATTACCTGACCCTCCTGCATAAGCACACACCCTAATCCTTCCTTTGATGCGTCATTGTATACAGTGAAATTCTTACCATCCTCGGGAAGAATGAGTACTGGTGTGGATGCGAGTTTCGTCTTCAGGGTTTCGAAACTCTTTTCACAAGCTTCGTTCCAAATGAATTTCGAATTTTTCTGAGTAAGTTTGGTGAGTGGAATGGCTATCGAAGAAAATCCTTCCACAAATTTTCTATAGTAGCCTGCTAAACCCTATAAACTCCTGACTTCAGTCACCGTCTTTGGTTGTGGCCAATCCTTGATTGCCTCTACCTTTTTAGGGTCTACTGAAACTCTTAATTCAGAAATTATATGTCCTAAGAACGCCACACTTTTTAACCAAAATTCACATTTCTTGAATTTGGCGTATAGTTCCTTTTCTCGAAGTGTCCGCAAAGTGAGACGCAGATGCTCTTTGTGTTCTTCTTCACTTCGTGAGTACACAAGGATATCATCTATAAAGACAACCACAAACTTGTCGAGATATGGTTTGAATACCCGATTCATCAGGTCCATGAATGCTGCAGGAGTATTCGTTAGGCCAAAAGGCATTACCGTGAATTCGTAATGTCCATATCTTGTCCTAAAAGCAGTTTTAGGGATGTCTTCCGCTTTGACCTTCAACTGATGGTAACCAGATCTCAGATCTAGTTTTGAGAAGACCTTGGCTCCCTTTAACTGATCGAAAAGATCATCTATTCTTGGGAGTGGGTACTTATTCTTTATGGTGATCTTGTTCAACTCCCGGTAGTCAATACAAAGCCTCATGCTTCCGTCCTTTTTCTTTACAAAAAGCACTGGGGCTTCCCACGGGGATGCACTGGGGCGAATCTGCTTCTTGTCTAGTAATTCCTGCAGTTGCTCCTTTAGCTCTTTTAATTCAGCTGGAGCCATTCGGTATGGTGCCTTTGATATTGGTGCAGCACCAGGGACCAAATTGATTTCAAATTCTACTTCCCTATCTGGTATCTCTCCCGGTAGTTCCTCGGGGAAAACGTCTGGAAATTCTTGAACAATCGGTATAGCTTCCATCTTTGGAATTTCTTCTCATTTGACTTCATTAATCATTGCCAGATAAATCTCTTCTCCTCCTTTTATGGCTTTCCAGGCTTGTGAGGCAGATAACAGAGATTTCTTTTCTTTGGAGTTCCCATGGTATATGACTTCCTCCTTAGTCGAAGTCTGAAGTCTAATATCTTTTTTTTGACAGTCTACCATGGCATGGTTTTTAGCTAACCAGTCCATTCCAAAGATGATGCCAAACTCAACCATATTGAGTTGAATTAATTCCACTTCAAAAGTTTGATTGCTGATGCAAATTTTACAGTTTCGATACACTTTGTGTGTTTCAATTTTTTTGCTGGCAGGTGTTGCTACTCTTAACGGTTCACTAAGAATATCATGCTCAAATTTAAGCTTTTTAGCAAATATTCTAGACACAAATGAATGTGTGGCACCACAATCAAACAAAGCATATGAAGGCATTTTATTGAGTAAGATGGTACCTGCCACCACTTCATTGGTGTTATCAGCTTCCTCTTGGGTTATTGCATAAACCCGAGAATTAGTCTTGTTTTCATGTTGCTTGCTAGGCCCCGTCCCTTTGTCCTTGTTGTCAGGACAATCTTTAATTCTATGATCCACCTTTCCGCACTTAAAACAAGCGCCTGTCTTCCGATAACATTCTCCAACATGTTTCTGTAGACATGTATCACACCAATTTCCTTCGGTGTTACCAGCACTGCCAGAATTTACTTTGAAAGACCCACCTGAATAATTTGGTTTCTTAAACTTTGGACCATTCTGAGTAGATTGACTGCTCATCGGTATTTTGTTCTTGTTTTCTTCCTCGCGTCGCTTGATATCAGTTTCTGCGCTCATTGCAGCGCCCATCACATCCACAAAGCTGTTTGGCTTGAATACTGCCAATGCCGACTGAATTCGACTGTTGAGTCCCTTCTTGAAACGATGCATTTTTAACGTTTCATCCGACATGATTGTTGGGACATAGGTTCCCAGATCGTTGAATCGGGAAGTGTATTCCATTACTGACATGTCCAGAGCCTGTTTGAAGTTTTCGAATTCACCCAACTTCTGTAGTCGAAATTCAGCGGGATAGTATTGTTTCAAAAATTCTCTCTTAAAAATCTGCCATGTGATCTCTTCCACTTCTGCCAAAGATGGCGACACAGTTTCCAACCATTTCCTAGCCCGGTCTTCCAAAAACGGTGTTACAACCTCCACTCTCAGCTCTTCAGTTATCTCCAGTAAATGTAGTGTTTCGACGTTCTTCAGCCAGTTGTGGCTGACTTCTGGGTCTGGGTTCCCATCGAAAGTTCGAACTCGATTCCTTCTGAGAGATTTGTAATGGTACTTAATCCCACACGGTTGCGGTTCAGGTGGTGGTTGGATGGCGTTAGCCAATGGGTTGACGAATCCTTGTAACGTTGCAGCTACGATAGTAGCTATTGCCATCATATCCTCTTGACTGAGATTCACTCTGGGTGGTGGTGGATTTTCGTTTTGGTTGGCACCGCGGGGGTTACGGTTGTTTCGGGGTGGTCTGCCTGCCATTTCCTATAAACATGTATTTTATTAATTTGTTTGCCACAATATTTAATCAAAGGAATAATTTGTAAAATTTTTCATACAACCAAATATTTTTCAAAACAAATGATTAATCGAATATTTCTAGATACAATCGAAGCCTATTCTAGAACTCTCTCTCCCTACTCGTCTATAACTTCTCCGTCCCCTACTGCTTCATTAATTTCTTCCTCCACAGGGTTCTCTTCCAGTTGTTCTATGAGTTCTTCCATATTGACCATCTCATTTTGTAGGTGCTCAATGTAATTCTGCAGCTGTGTGTTGTGGTGATCGAGATTGTTTACTTGATCCTGTAGTTCTTGTATTGTTGATTGGCTCACTTTTTCATCGATTTCTTGCTCTTCAATCCGCTCCTGAAGACGACGTTGGGTTTTGAGAAGACTATTTTCCCGAATTTCAAGCGTAAAAATCCTATCTTGCGCTTTCTTCAACTCTTGCTTGGTGATCTCGTGCTGACTCTCTGACTCCAGATGATAAGCCACGTAACGTCTAATGTCTTCGCGTAATTTCTTCTCTTCCACCCTGGCCTCACGAAGATCCTCCATCATGCACACGTTATTTCCGTCCAACTGATAGTTATCTCTCTCAAGTTTATCATTCTTTTTTTCGGTGTTTTAATTTCTGACTCCTTTTCCTGAAGTTATTTCTGAAGTTCATTTATAATGCTTTGAAAGTCCATGTTGGTTTCCTATAAAAACATTTAAATAAGATACTCATCCATTCTTAAATATACAATATGATAATAGAAAGTTTAAAAATAGTTTGGTACACATATTATTTTCTTAGTCACAAGTTTACTACAATCCAGATGCTTTATTATAATGCTAATCTAATCGATCATCTCTCCGCAGTCGCTGTCGCTGGCACTGTCGTCTCCGGCCACCTCCATCGGTGCTACCTCCTCTTCCTCCATGTTCTCTATCACCAAATGTAGGTAGTTATTCTGATCCCGAAGTCTGTCCATAGCGCTGTGGAGTTTCGAAATGTACCGATCCTGCCTGGCGTTGTACTCCTCCTGGCGCTGACGGGCCTGAGCAGCACGTCCACGCTCTATCTCAACTGTGGGAGGGCCTAAAACTCCTTTCTTGAAAATTTTCGGAAAATTAAAAATTTTTCTTTTTAAAAGAACTTAAATGGCCTCATTCATAAAATCACTGGGGAATCAAGTTCAATATTTCAAAATATTGCAGCGGAAGAAAATTAAAGTTTTGCCAACAACAACGATTTAAAAATATCCAACGACTGATAAAATTGTTTGCGGAAAAAAAATAACAACTGCTGCTCTGAGGTCCTCGGGTGCCACTACTGCCGACCCAAGCTGGCTCACTGGTCCCCGCCCTCGGCCCTGGCCTCATCAGTACCTACAACAATCAAGTCTAGTGAGCCTAAAGACTCAGCATGCATATATCACAGGTAACGAGTAAAAATCTGAATTAAAAATATGCATGAGTTAACATATCCTGTCCTGAGGCATACTGAAAATAATCTGTACTGAGTAATTATAATACGTGCATAATTGAACTGGAAATCACTGTAAAAATATTTGCTCCTTGGAGCCTGTACTGAAATATCTGGTAAAATTTTCTGTTGAGATTATGTTTTACGCCTGTGGCCACTGCACTAAGCTGAACTGATCGGTAACTGGCTACCGGGGAGGCTGAAACTGAACTGAGCTGGCCGGTCACTGGCGACCGGGTGGTACCATACTGAACTGATCGGTCCCTGGCGACCGTATAAAATAACACTCCCACATAGTGAATGAACCACAAGTCATATCGCATAAATCTCAAAAATAATCATTTTCTATTTAATGCACGTAAAATAATTAACTGGCATAATGAAAATTCCTGTAATTTTACCAACTGGATTGGATTGGATCGTTCCCAGGCTCGCTGCAACCTAACTATGCCATGAAAATTATGCAATAGCTTAAACATGACCAACTACGCAATTTACATTCAAAAGATGCGACTATGACGCCTAATGACTTCGCATTTAATCATGACTCCGAGCCAACTTGAACCGACACTAAACCGACGTATAGTCATGATTAAAATACGCTGAAAAATCATAAAATAATGCTCCTAAAATGATAGGGTCGAAATCTAGGTGGAATGGAGGCCAAAACACGAAACGCTCTTTCGAGAGTCAATTTGGCACATTGCACCGTAAATTCTCGTACGACCTCAAAAATGATCCAAATGACAAACGGTCGAAAACATGACCTTCCTAACTCAATGAGGCACTGTCCAGTCTAAGGCCATGGGCTAAAAGCCAACCAAGAACTCGAACGAGCCTCTGAACCAACACAGCAACTTGCTGTAATTTCCAGCAGCTGCGCAACTACAAGACTTGCGTTGGTTTCGAGACTATCGGCCATTAGGGGAGTGAACCACCAACCAGAGACTCTTACCAACATCCCAAGGAATGATTTGAACCATGGCTAAGGGCCCTAGGCCAGCCACAATCCGCATCACACCATAACTCAACCGAAGGGTCCAACCGAGAGCAACGTGCATGCGTGTGTAGTGTTTATGCTATGATCGATGTCTCGTGTCGTTCCAATGGCCATTTGATTGACCATGGCACGATCTAGACATCTAGGAGCATGATATGAACCGTGGCTAAGGGCCATAGGCCAACCAAAATCCATACCAAGCAACCAAAAGAAACGAACCAAAAGCTGTCCAACCGAAGTAGCCGAAGGGGTATAGGGGCTGTTGTGATGTTTTGATTAAAAACCAAGGGGCCATGGACCAAGCCACCAAAAGGGCAAGTTAGTCACGTCTTAGACTTGCTAGGGAAGTGATCCAACCATGGCTATAGGCCCTTGGGGCAGCCAAGATCAGATCCTTCCTCCATGACAAGAAACTGAATTTTCGAACAACATTTCTGCACCTATGGGGAGGTTGCTGTCATTCTGAATTTCCAGCAAGCATGGGGCTGGTTTGAATGGACCAACATGGTCCTAATGCATCCTACTACATGTATACAAGCCGCCTTGGGAGCCTGGAGTCGATCCAATACCTGAAACTCACAAACCAAAAGAAATCGTGAAGCTTGCCAAGGAAATCGAAAATTCTGCATGTGTGGTTTCAAAATGTTTTGACTTGGATCTCGATTTTTACTTGAATAAACATGATCATGTACTGAAAAATAAATGATAATATGACTTGATTGAGGTTTGAAAGAAATCTAGACATGCCTGGTTTCGTTTCGAAAGAAAACGAACGAAACAACGACGACGCGGCACGGAGGAGGTGGAGCGCTTCTCTTGTTTACCTTTCTTGCTCTCGATTTTTCTTCCCTTGCTTCCTACTGAATTCCCACGGTTTTCCTCTCTCAAAAACACTCTGAATTTCGAAAAGGAGAGGGGGGGGGGGGAAATGGTTAGGAGGGTGAGGGAAGTGGGTGCAAGATTTAAGGAAGATCCAAGACCAAGTCTTCCCAAATTTGAATTTTGAATTATGGTTTGATATCAAATGAGTTGGTGGATGCTTCTAGGAGGTAGTGGCCGAAATTTTGCTTATTTTCTAGTCTAGGATATGTCCATTAATTAATTAAATTGTGCTCCCAAAAATCCTAGAATTATCCTACTAATTACATGCAAAGAATTGGTCAAAGTTGATGAGTTGGAAAATGAATCTTCTAGCACTAAGGGTGGCCGAAAAATGCATGATAAAATAAAGGGAAATGTTGATTATCTAGTCAACTAATAATCCTTGAAAGCCTTACTAATCCTTTAAATAATTTTAGTGAGCTAACCCCTTAATTTAATAACTTAAATGAGTTCATTTCTTAATCACCTCAAATAATTAAATTACATCCTCAAACCTCCCTTTCTAACTTAAATGAACTTACTTGCTAGCTAAATTAACTTCTGGAAATATTTCTCGAATCTTAAATTCTATCTCAAAACTCCAACTCCGGTCCGGCCTCACTGAAAATACTAAAATGCTAAAAATCAATCTACTGAACTGAAATAATGAAATAATTAACTTCAAACAAATGCATTTAAAATAATCATGCAATGAAGTCAATTAAATTTAAAAATCTAGAATTATGCATGGCTTATACGTCTACTGATTTACGGGTGTTACATCAACTCTCTCCAATAAATCCTTGTTAAGTGCAACTAAGCGTGTGATGAGAAAAGAATCGGTCGGTATCTGCAACAGCTGGCTCTCTGCCAAGTCCAGATGATGAGTCAATCGCTGTACATCAGTCTCAAGTATGTGGCTAACCTCGCAAAGCTCTTGTTTCTCCAATCTTTCCTTGGCTAGTTGCGCTTTCAAAGTCGCGATTTCCCTAGTCTGATTATCAATCGTGAGCTGACGCATGCGAAGGGCAGCCTGAGCGCGAGTACGTGGAGCAGCCATTTCCTAGGATAAAAATCGAAAGCAAAGCATCAGAATCGTATCAAGGGTAGAAAGGCACAAATAGTAGAAACAAAGTTGTCGTGGAAAATTCTTCGATACTCAGAGTTTGTATAATGATCTAAGGGATAGATCTTTGAAGTCTATTCGAAATTTAGGAAACAGATGGAAGTTAAATTTCAAAAACGGATGAAAGTTGGACTCAAATTGGGATACACTAGGCTTTTGCCAAAATTTGACTTTGCCAAATTTTGTCTATCAAAATCCCAGCAGGATTATGAACCTGGTAGCTCTGATACCACTTAAATGTCACGCCCCGAGTCCGAAGCATCGGTGACAACCGGCATTGTTTAACAATTAAATTGAAAACAATAAAGCCTCGTATCAAATCAAACCAGTCTTTTTCATAAATAAAGTATTGTCTTACAATGACAATGGAATAAAATACATCAGAGTTTCAAATAGCGGAAAGGAAAGAAAAGTAAAATCTTGAGTTCTGATCTTGATCTCCGGTTCACCAACCCCAGAAAGCATCTTGCTCTTCCTCATCCAGTTGCTCCTCATTTTTATCTGAAATTTGTAAGGGGTGAGTGTTTTGGGAAACACTCATCAAGTGGGGGTCGATCGATTCCAAAGATACATATAGAACTTAGTTTTCTTAAAACGTTCTTTTAACAGACTTTCAAAACTTAATATTCTTAGGTTATCAGGACAGAGACAAATATAATAAATGACAGAATTCATCAGATGATTCAGAACAATTCGGAAACCGATTACTCAATTCAGAACAGAACATATCAGAACAGACAGAACACTGTTACTCATCTCATTTCCATGGTCAAATTGTCCCCAATATGTTATTCCTCTAAGGGGTGAGGCCAGAACACGATTTTATACCCACCGATGGGGGCCAGACAGAAATGGTTTTATACCCACCATTGGGGGCCAAACAGAAATGGTTTTATACCCACCATTGGGGGCCAGACAAAATCACAATTCTCGTCCCATTTCAAATTCGAATCGTAACAGTGCAACACAGATTCAGAGTTTACCAGACAGAACGTATCAGAGTTTTCAGATATCAGAGTTTCAGACTGATTCAGCGGAACCAAAGAATTTCGAACAACAAACAGAGCACATAATCGATCGAAATTTTAAAACAGAACATACTGAATTTTCGAAAAAAGGACACACATAAACGCATGTCATAACTTATATATTTAAGTTTTAAAATACAAAAAGTATACGTAACAAAAGCCCACTTACTGTAATTTTGAAGGTAGGTTCGAAATTGCAAACTTTTGGCCCGAACTTGTCTCTTGAAAATTTGACAGCACTTCGACGGAACTTTTACAGATGACGTCTTTATTTCAGCAGCACTTCGTCACCGGTCTTTAGTACTTGAACCGCACGAGCAGCACTTCCTTCTTGTTGAATTGGCCGAGAGGTTTTATGGTGGGGGAGAGGGAGCCGAATTTTTAGACTTTTTTGAGTGTGTTTTTCTATCATCCTTGAGGTCCTATTTATAGGAAAATTTTGGCCTCCTCATCTCCTCATAGCCGAATTCTTGCCCTCCAAGAATGGGTTAAATGTGATCATGATGTAGGTACAAAGTTGCATGCATGAAAATCCAAAATCTCATGCATTCTTCAAGTTCTAGATTAGTCATGAATGTGGCTCAAAATCTCATGCACTCCTTAAATGTCATCTTGATTTTCTAAAGAGTCATTTCCTGCATCATCAATATGTCCTAGCTCTTAGCTCCTCCCGCAGTTCCTTCATGGGTTAATGCGAAAGTCATTTCTTGTACATTTAATTTGTCCAAACTCTTGGCTCAACTTATAGCTCCCTTTTTGGTCTAGTTAGGACAAGCCTGGTTGAGCTTCTTTGAGCTGAAAGTTCAAGTTCTTGAGCTGTGGTTTTACTCTTCCAGTGATAATTCTTCAATGGATATGGTTGCTTGCAGTTTGGCCTCCCGTTGAGCTCATTCCCGAGCTTTGAAATTACTTCCTCGAGTTAAATTTAATGAAATTCCAAGTTAATATTCAAGTTATTTAGTTGGAACAAACATTTTTGAGCTTAGTTTGAGTAAAGTTTCAAGTTCGTATTACTTACTTGATTTGCTTCGGATTGTAAAATCTCGGGTTCTCACAGGCGGCTGCTCTCTTGTTCTAAGAACCTTACTTTTCTCTCAAAATTAAAACAAGGCAAAAGAAAAATCTGAATGTGTGTCAGCAGTGTGTTAGTGTGTGTAAAAGTGTGTGTGTGCATGTGTTTTTGGGTAAAAATGGTAACGTGTGTGTGTGTTTTAATTATGAGAAAATTATTGCTTAATTAACTAATTAAAAATGCTAATTAAAAAGTTAATCCACACTAACTTTAACAAATCACTTAATTAAAATAAAATGCATACTTGCTAGACTTTAAAGGTTTAAAAAAAAAATCTTGAAATCACTAAGTAATTAAGTTAGGCTTTAAAAATGTTAAAAATGAATTATTCACTTAAAATGCCCCAAACCCAACTAAAATAAAATACCACATTTTCAAAATTCCCAAAATCGTCGCCGGTCTCTTTTCCTCGATTCTGCATCGAATAATCGCCTGAAACATGAAACTCGAGAAACATTTTAACGTGAATCACATAAACATAAATAATTAAAATAATGCAATGAAATAAATCGTGCATCACTAAAAATCATTTTAAATTTAAATAAGTAATTTAACCATTTAAATAATGCATGGGTTTTACGTGTACTGAGTTTGGGCTCTACAGTTCCTCCCCCACTTACATAAATTTCGTCCTCGAAATTAAATTTACCAAACAGCTCCGAGTAGCGATTTCTCATATCTGTCTCTGTCTCCCAAGTGGCCTACTCCACTAATTGATTTAGCCACCGGACTTTGAATAGTTTGGTTACTTTGTTCCGAAGTCTCCGTTCCTCTCGATCTAGGATTTGGACAGGCCTTTTCTCATACGACAGATCTGGAGCAAGCTGTAACGGCTCATAGCTCAAAACATTCAAAGGATTCGCTAGGTACTTCCTCAGCATCGAGACGTGGAATACATTGTGTACACCGGACAGATTCGGCGGTAAGGCTACACGATAAGCTAGTGTCCCAACTCTGTCAAGAATCTCGAACGGTCCAATAAATCTCGAACTAAGCTTGCCTCTGTTCCCAAATCTCATAACACCCTTCATGGGTGCTATCTTCACGAAGCCTACGGAAAACTCGAGATCCCTCCTTCTCTTGTCAGCATAACTCTTTTGACGACTCTGGGCAGTCTTCATCCTGTCTCGGATCTTGACCACCACATTTGCAGTTTGTTGAACAATCTCTGGACCCAGTTCTGATCTCTCATCGACTTCATCCCAATGAATCGGCGATCTGCACTTCCTCCCATACAATGCCTCGTAGGGAGCCATACCTATAGATGATTGGAAACTGTTGTTGTAGGTAAACTCCACTAGAAGTAGCTTCGATTCCCAATTTTCATGGAAATCAATCATACAGGCTCGCAGCAAGTCTTCCAAAATCTGAATCACACGCTCAGACTGGCCATCTGTCTTGAGGTGGAAAGTTGTACTGAATAGCAACTTCGACCCCATGGCTGCATGTAAACTCTTCCAAAAGGACGATGTGAACGTCGGGTCCCTGTCGGACACAATAGAAACTGGGATTCCGTGCAATAAAACTATCTACCTGATATAAAGCTCCACATACTGTGTCATGGAGAAATTCGTCTTCATTGGCAAGAAGTGTGCCGACTTAGTAAGTCGATCCGCTATAATCCAAATGGCATTGGATCCTCTGACTGCCCTCGGTAAACAAACAACGAAGTCCATGTTAATATTCTTCCACTTCCACTTGGGGATAGGGAGTGGCTTAAGCATCACTACTGGCCTCTGATGCTCTGCCTTCCCCTGCTGACAAGTGAGACATTAAGACACAAATTTGCGGATGTCTCTCTTCATACCTGGCCACCAATACAGAATCTGCAAATCCTTGTACACCTTGGTAAATCCTGAATGAATAGAATACGGAGATGCATGTGCCTCTGTCAGAATATCCTCTTTGATCGAATCAACACTAGACACCCACATTCTCCCTCTGTATTTTACAATAACATCGGACACTGTATAGAGTACACTACCCTTGGATTCATCCTTCAGCCTCCATTTCTGCAACTGCTCATCTGAAGACTGACCACTACGGATTCGGTCTAGTAACGAAGACTGTACTGTTAGATTAGACAGCTTAGGAGCTCTGCCCTTATGATAAACCTCTAACCCAAATCTCTGAATTTTTGACTGAAGAGATCTCTGCACTGTCAACTATGATACGACTGCAACTTTTCTGCTCAAGGCGTCTGCCACAACATTAGCTTTCCCCGGATGGTAGCTAATATCACAATCGTAGTCTTTTACCAACTCCAACCACCATCTTTGTCTCATATTCAGTTCTCTTTGCGTGAAGAAATACTTGAGACTCTTGTGATCAGTAAATATCTGGCATTTCTCGCCGTACAAGTAATGTCTCCATATCTTCAACGCAAAGACAATGGTAGCTAACTCACGATCATGAGTCGGGTAGTTCTTCTCATGCACCTTCAACTGTCTGGAGGCATAAGCTATAACCCGACCATGCTGCATCAACACTGCGCCTAACTCGAGCTTAGAAGAATCAGTGTACAACACAAAATTTCCTTGACCTGCTGGCATGGCTAACACTGGCGCTGAAATAAGAGCTTGCTTCAAAGTGTCAAAGCTCTTCTGACACTCGCCACTCCAAATGAATTTAGCATTATTCTTAGTCAATGAAGTGAATGGCACTGCTATCGAAGAAAATCCATGAATAAATTTCCTGTAGTAGCCTGCTAGGGCTAGGAAACTACGGATCTCAGAAGCATTCTTCGGTTCAACCCATTCCTTAACTGTTGCTACCTTAGCTGGATCCACTTCGATACCACGGCTAGATATTATATGACCCAAAAACGCTACCTTCTCCAACCAGAATTCACACTTCCTAAATTTTACAAACAACTTGCGACTCTACAAGACCTGCAAAACTGTACCCAAATGTTGACGGTGATCCTCATGGCTCTTCGAGCATATGAAAATGTCGTCAATGAACACTATGACGAATTGATCTAGATAGGGCTGGAATCCTCGGTTCATCAAGTCCATAAAAATCACTAGAGCATTCGTCACGGCATCACTAAGAACTCATAGTGCCCATATCTGGTTCTAAAGGCTGTCTTAGTTTTACTTTACTATGACCTCGAATTCTGACTTTTCTCACAATTCCCAATATTATAAATGGAGAATCAAACTTATTGTATCTTACTTTCCTTATACTATACCCGTAATGTTCATCGGTCTATTACATTAACATTTACGCAGTTCAACCTAAGAAAGCTTAGCACCAAAAGTTACTGATCAACTTCTATCCTTGGTACTACACTCAAAATTAAACCTTAACTTAACCCCGTAATAATATTGACCTACGATCCTTGATACGACACAAAACTTATGTAACTTAGCTATTTACAAGTACATCCCAAATAAAGATTGTTGCTAATCTTAAATTTCGAGTAACATTAATCCATAAAATCCCAAAATATACAATATCGATATTCTGCTTAGATAATAAGACCATCCTAGCATCAAACACATGCTTAAACTATTTCCTTCCCAATTACATTATAGTTGAGGCCTAAGACACTTAAACCTTCCACATTGGATTGAATGTCACACTTTGACGTATCCTCAATACTTAATTCATTCTAACGTATAAAGCTTAATAAGTTTCCCCCTGTTAATGATGGACTAATTCTAATAAATAAACTTCACTTATAACCCACAGAATTCTAGAATCCTCATATAAAGATTTTAAATTTTTTATTCGATAAAAATCTTAATATACGACCATTGGTAACCTATGTTGAGCACAACTAATTCCCTTTTGTTTTTATTTCACCCAATATCCCCGTATGATCACCTATTTCATAAACTTGAAATTAAAACTTACACAACCCGAGTAGTCTTAGATAACCTAATTTCAGAACTCATATCCACTTAATCTTAAGTTTCTTAATGACTTACAAAGATTCCTCAAGACAAGGTGCCTGATAGGGCCTCTTGCCACGCCTATCGACCTCAATGTCCCTCTGCTCTTTCCCTGCCGCCAAAGCTCTCGACACGGCAACTGTATAAATTGTAGGACCAACAACTCGAACATCACGGCGCAAGATTGGCCGCAACCCATCCATAAAATGCCTCAGATTCTCCCGGGTATCGTTAGTAATTAGGGGCACAAAGTTACGCCCCCTCTCAAACTTCCTGATGAAGTCTCCCATGCTGCTGTCTCCCTGTCGCAGCGACTTGAACTCCCTGGTCAAGCAGGAGCGTACTTCTTCAATGAAGTACTTGGAGTAGAAAACCTCTTTGAACCCATCCCACGTCAGAGTCTACAGATTCACCAACACGGACGCGCTCTCCTACCAAAGCCTGGCGTCCCCTATCAAGAAAAGGTGGTACATCTAACTCAGTCTGCATCCTGCAGCTCCATGGAAGCAAAAATCACCTCGATTGATTTAATCCATCCTTCAGCTATCACATGGTCAGTAGTCCCCGAGAACTCCTTAGGATCCATCCTCCAAAACCTTTCGTACACTGACACCGGTCTAGGCCTTGCCCCTGTATCCACTGTAGCTTTATTCTCTGCAAACTGTGCAAAGAACTGAGTCATCTCTGCAAGCATCTGAGCCTGCATATCTGGGGGTGGACGAGGATGAGTGACCCTCTCCCCATCCTGAAACTCTCTATCCTCATCGCCTGCTTCACGCACAATCTTACGTCTGGGAGGCATACTGTTCCAAAATTTACCCCACACGTAAACCCAACATACATGAACGTAATACTAATATCATAAGATGCACTTAATTTGACTCAAACATGCACATGCTGAAATCATGTCTGGATACGTATTACATGAAAGAATTTAAAACTTTAAAACTTACAGACTTGAGGTTTGACTTCTTGAGCTTCACGCAACTAGCAGTAGGCATAACCCTTTACAAGAACACCGCTCTGATACCAACTGTAACGTACCGTACTTTTAACTATTTTAAAATTTGCGGAAAAATTAAAATTTTTTAAATTACTAAATAAACTTTCAAATTTGCATTAAAATAACTTGCTCGTCTAGAAACCTTTGCAATAAAAACAATCACAACCAAGTTTGCCAAAAGTATTAATCGTTTAAACATCATAAACCACTTCATGAAAAATCAAAGTATTTTAAACAACATGCATAAAAATATTCATAAAAACAAGGGCGGTCCTCGGGTTTAGCCTCCTGCGCAGTCCAAGCCAGCTCATTGGTCCCCACCCCTCGTCTCCTCAAAGTCATCCTCACCTGCATCGATCAAGTCTAGAGAGTCTAAGGACTCAACATGTATAAACTGGATACAGCAAGTACTAGATAATAAAATCACATTCATCTTTAAAATAGAGCGTACATACTTGAAACTTGAACGTAGTAGGATAAACATAGACGTGCCATCATCATAAAACTTTTCATAAACATCCTTGCTTCATACGTACTTGAACATACATAAAATTCATCTCTTTGCGTAGAGATATGTTTTAAAGCAAGTGACCCATACATAATTGCGTCTGATCAAACTGAACCACAGTACTGGGCTGACAGGGAAAATCCATTGCCACATACATGAGATCCCCGGTCATACTTTACCGGGTGGATTGGTCCTTGGTCATACTTTACCGCTTTCCAATCCTGATCTAAACCCGATCATACTTTACTGGGGTGGAGAGGTCCTCGGCCACGTTCACCGACTTCCAATCCCGTTCATAATTTGGTCACAAGACATTTAACATACCTCAAAAACATAAAAATATTTTTTCTTGCACGTCGAACATACTTGGCGTTGAGGGATTCATTGGATCTCGCTTTGGTCCACTGCTGCACATACTAACATGAGTTCGAATACCTATCTTGCATAACTTAGACGTATAGTCATGCTCCCACCCAAAAATGACAAAACGTTCTTAATCTCTCGGGACATGACCTCGTTTAGTTATCGTACTAAATCATAACATCAAATCCCAAAAAAATCCCTAAAAAAAAGTCAAAAAAATTTTATATTATTTTTTAAAGGGCCCGGACCCCGTGTAATGGTCCGTGTCGGGGTCCATGTAGGTGCTGGAAATTCGTATTTTAAAGTAAAAAGTGCACGGACCCCGTGCAAAAGTCTGGCTACGGGTCCGTGAAGGTACTGGAAACGCGAACTAACGGGAAATCACTACACCTAAGGCTTATTCCTCCTAACTCGATCATACGGACCATGAACCAATGCCTCGAGACCCATCCTTGGATGCTATGGCACTTAATAACACTCCAACAAACACCCCAAAACAACTACGCATCATAAACGACGCAACCCAATCCGTGAACACAACATTTGACGCCAAATCAATTGCTACGACTTCTAACTCAACCAAATGCCTAACGACACGAAACGAAACACCAACCATCATCCCAACATCATTCTCAATGTACTTAAACATAGCAGCGATCACCCATTGATCCCCAACGAAGCCTGCAACAATAAAACTTCAAGAACACATCAAGAACGCATTTTCAGTAAAACGCAGTTTGAGCAGTCCCACGAAAACGATCATAACTCACTCATTTCTTATCCAAATATTTTGAATTTACTGTCAAATCGAATGTATAAAAAATTTCTACATTTTATATGTTGAAAGTTTTTCCAGAAAATCGACCAAAAAGTCGCAGAATTTTAAATGACAGCAACTTTCGAGTTTTCAGATCTAAAATCGTTTCAAAACCGATCCAACAAATTTTTGCTTAAACATTTTACAACATACATGGATTTTTACACATAATAAACATAAAAACAAACACTATGACGAGATCGATGCATAAACGAAAGAATATACATGTCTTTTGATATTTAACGTTACCTAAACGACGACATCGAAGCGGGGAAGATGGGAAGGTTGATCCGGAACGATTTGTGGCTCGATTTCTTGAAGAAAAGCCAAAAAAAATCTGCTGGAAAACTGAAGAGGGAGGGGCGGTTGTTCTCTTGTTCTAAGAACCCTACTTTTCTCTCAAAATTAAAACAAGGAAAAAGAAAATTCTGAATGTGTGTAAGTCGTGTGTTATTGTGTGTAAAAGTGTGTGTACGCGTGTGTTTTTGGGTAAAAATGGTAACTTGTGTGTGTGTTTTAATTATGAGAAAATTATTGCTTAATTAACTAATTAAAAAGTTAATCCACACTAACCTTAACAAATCGCTTAATTAAAATAAAATGCACACTTGCTATACTTTAAAGGTTTTAAAAAAATATCTTAAAATCACTAAATAATTAAATTAGGGATTAAAAATGCTAAAAATGAATTAATCTTAAAATGCCCCAAACCCAACTAAAATAAAATACAACATTTTAAAAATTGTCAAAATCGTCGCCGGTCTCTTTTCCTCGATCCCGCTTCGAATTATCGCCTGAAACATGAAACTCGAGAAACATTTTAACGTGCATCACATAAACATAAATAATTAAAATAATGCAATTAAATAAATCATGCATCGCTAAAAATCATTTTAAATTTAAATAAGTAATTTAACTAGTTAAATAATGCATGAGTTTTACGTGTACTAAGTTTGGGCTCTACAGGTTATGTCCGCTCGCAGCTTCATGGTTTTTGATGAAGGAAAGTATTTCAAGAGAAATGTCTTGGTCATGTCTTCCCAAGTTGTGATTGAACCTACAGACAAACAAATCAATCAAGATTTAGCTTTGTCAAGAAAAGAGAAAGGGAATAAACGCAATCTAACAGCATCATCAGACACTCCATTAAATTTAAAAAAAGTTTCGTAAATTTCTAAGAAGTCGGCGTTGTGAGTGTTTGGATCATCTAACACATTTCCCCAAAATTGGACAGTGTTCTGGACCATCTTAGCTGGTTTGATCTCAAACTGGTTCGCCCTGACTGTTGGTCGCACTATGCTTTGACGTGCTCCATCAAGCAAAGGTTGTGCATACTCCAACATGGGTATGCGCCTTGGTTCTTCGACTATTAGTTTCATGATTCTCTTCCTCACATTCGTTTCTGTTCATCATGTCTCTCAGCCTCTGTTGTTGTCTTCGTCTGCGTAGTGTTCTTTCAATCTCGTGGTCGAGTACCTCAAGTTCGGATTCAAGAGACTTTGGCATGCAACAAAAGAGATATCAGCAAAGAAATTGAAGGTAACAACTCAAATAAAACAAAATAAAGAATGCTAAAGTAAATAACTGAAAATAGAATTGTGGATTAATAGTCCCCGACAACAACGCCAAGAACTTGATCGAGCAAAACTTGTATTGTAAAACCCTTGGTTAAAACTAATAATGTTTAAGCTCGAAATAATCGCAAGTGCACGATGTTGAGTAATAATACAGTGTACCAGAGTGCGAGTATAGTTCCACTAGATACTGTATTTTGCAATTTTTATTCTGAGTTATTAAAATTTTTAAAAACGATAATATGGATGATTGTTTACTACTACTGCGATTAAATAAAAACTCCACGAAATGATTCAAAATTTAAATGATTAAAGAAATAATCTAAATGTTTGATTAAATATTCAATGATAAATGAATTTGTTGGGAATCTTGGTTCACCTACCCCTCGTCGTTTACTTAATTTGATCGACAGTGATCTAATATTCCGACATGATTTCCTATCCAATTGAACACGCCCTCTCGAGCTATGCCAAACTAATTCTACTCAATGAAGTAATTAAATATATTTAATTATTTATCAAATGTGAATTGCATGTCGTTCTATGAAATCCCCTAGCTTTCGCCCTACCAGACTATGACTATCGACGCGTATCCGAATTCATATTTCTATGTAAATTGTAAATCAATGGGCTATGCTACTCGTTCCTATCACGGGCTATTCTCTCGAACTCACTCGAAATATAAAATCGTTATTAAAGTTAGCTACGCTTCAACAACGCAATAAAATTAATAGCACAATCAAGAATAAGTCAAAAGTCGATATATGAATTAACTAAACTCGGTTTCTGGATAGGATCCCATTAAATCCAAACAAATAATGAAAATTAGCTACTCGATGTCATGATTAAAATAAGCAAACAATGTTTAAACAAGAAGAAATTAAACTAGAAATACGATTCGTGACGAAAATGAGAAGAACGGTGCCCGAAAATCTTCAAATATTCACTCCAAGCCTTGCTCCAAGCTTTTTCTTTTTTTCCCAAAATAATCCCTGAAAATCGTGCCTAGGGTTGTTATTGTGTAGCCACCACCTTCCAAGTTGAATACTTGCAAATTATGAAATTTTCCTTATTTACTCGCGCTAGGGCGGTCAAGTTTTACCCCCATAGCAGGAGATCTTCTGTTGATTCTTCAACCTCTCGCACTGGGCCGGTCAAGTTTTTCCGCCCTAGCGTGAGGTGCCCTGTCCTCAACTCATTTCCGGTTGAATTTTCTTCTTTTGCGCCGTTCACCTGCACATTCGTAGAACTCTGTGAGTTGTGATCATATGCAATAATTTGAGACAAAATTAAATAAATGCAGACTTCATGCAACCAAAACAATGCAAACTAAGACTCACATGATGCACTAAAACACGTAAATATGACCTCTATCACCTCCCCTCACCCCTCTCAGCCGCACACCACCCCTAGAGCAGCAGCAAATATTATGCTTTTTGCAAGAGAAAATTTAGTATAAGCTTGTCCCGTCTCTCCCGTGCTCGTCCCACGCTTCGTGGTTTAATTTTCCTTGAGCATTTGTATACAAGGCACGTCCTAAACCCTTGTTTTTCTCATCGATCACATCAGAATAGGTATTTTGATGGTATTTGCATGGTATAAAATAGATCTATCTATACGAGTGATTTATACATGGATTTTACATTTTCTTTCATGAGTATAATGAATTTCCATAATTTAGAACTCGCGTTTTTTACTTGTATGCATGGGTATTGCTAGTTCTTGGTGCTTAGGGGTTGTGTTGCATCATGTTCGAAGGTGTCTAGGCATGTAGATCGGTTTTGGGATTAATCCATGTAGGGGTCAATAGGGTTTCCTTGTTCTAAGGCCTGGGATGGTTCGATCGAGTGAGTGGTCGAAGCAGCTGTGCGCAGGCATGCTCCAGGCCATGGTTCAGATGTGAGAGGGTCTGAGTCAGGGTCCTGGGAGGTTGGTGCTATGCTGGCTCGAAGGGTGAGGGTCCAGCCATGTCGTTTGGGCGTGTAGATGCTTGAGGAGCTTGGATCGGGAGGTGCTGCATTTCTTTTGTGCATGGCCCATTCTAGGTGGCCCAGTCATGTTCACGTGGGTTTAGTTATGGTCCTAGTGTGGGTGGATAAGGACTGGTCATGTTGGTTTCGGTCCTAGGGTCGAAATTTGGGAGCTAGGTGTAACTAGGGTTCGAGTATGTAGTTCAGAAAATTTCAGCAAGTTGCAGCCGAGTTTAGAGGGTCCTAATTGGCTTGAATCTTGTAATTTAGGGTCTGGTAGAGTGTGAGTAAGTTGTGGTTTAAGTTTGTGATAATTCGGTTAAGTTTCGAGTTAATTCGGATTAAAATCGAGACCCCGGTTCAAGTTTTAAAACTAATTATAGAATTTAAAGCATGTTCTCGGGTTTAAATCTAGGAAATGACTATAAGTATGTTTTAAGGTGTTTTGATAGGCTTGGATGGATTCAGGTCGAAATTTAAGTTCCAAGGGTAAAATGGTAAATTTGGTTTTTTGGGGGCAAAATTGTCATTTTGCACCCGGGTCGAGTTAGAAGTACTGGAAGTGTCCTGAAAACTTATAATTTTTAAATATATATGTTAATTATGAATATGAATTTTTATGAAAATGGTGAAAATACGTTGCATGCTTGGTTTTAAGAAAATGTATATATATGCATTAATTTTATAAGTGGTGAACACGGTGACAAGTTTTTGAAGGAGGTGAATTGGTTGTGACTAATACGAACACGAACACGAACACGGACACGGACACGAACATGTAAGGTCAAGTCTCCGTGGATGGGTAAAAATGTTGTTGATGTCCCCGTCGCCGGGTACCGCGGTTATACGTAAATGGATCCATCGATTTAGAGCTAATACAAAAGTAACAATTAATGATCTGAGTTCAATAGGGAAAAATGAACACGTATATATTGATATGTTATGACATGATTTGATATGAATCATCGCTCATGTTTATGCTTTTAAGATTCATGAAACTTATTTTAATTATAGTACCTTTCACAATCGCATGATATATATACATACTTGTTATAACTGTTCAGGTGTATTGAGTCTTTAGATACACTAGGTATGATTGATGCAGGTGAGCAGTTTGTTGATGAAGAGAGTGGAGGTGCCGAGGACTTAGTGGATTGGGACATGTGGTGCACTGGATATCCCGAGGACCTTGCATTTTTCCGCATATTATGATTTTGCTGTCATGAGTTTAAACAATATTTTAAATGTTTTTGCATCTTTTATACGTTCATGATTTGGACAGACGTTGAGCTCCTTTTTAAACAATAGACTAGGAGATTTTGTTTCATTTTAATATTTGTTAATTGCAGTTATTTTATGGAGTCGTGGGATGGTAATTTATATCGCTTGTTCCAAAATTTTCATGGATGTATACGTAAAACCGGTTTCGGTCATGTCCTTATTTTTTAAAAAAAATTCCTAGTAAAATTTTTAGCAGTAGACGTTTCACAAGTTTTTTCATGTTTTTGTGTGTTTTAGTGCGCGTTTGCGTGCACGTGTTTCTGTGTGATTTTATTCTTTTTTTTAAAATAAATAATTCGCAAATTAAATAAATACTAACTAAATAAATTTATTAAATTTTAAAATAATTTAATAAAATATTAAACATAATGCTCTTGAACAAAATTTTCTTTTTATGGAATTTTTTTAATATCATACTTTAAATTATTTTAATTCATCTAATAATTTAAATATAATTTTAAATTGTTAAAATTCGCATATCATTTAAAATAAATAATTCTTGACTTAAAATAAAAATATAAATTTAATTTTTGCACTTTCATCATCTCCCGTCTCCTATCCCCGCCAAGCATCGAATAATCGCCTAAAATATTAAACTCAAGAAATACAATTAAATCCATAGAAAATAAACATATAAATATATAAACTAAATTAAACATGTTGAATGCATCATTCAATCCATTTAAATCATTTAAAATAATTAACTTATTAAATTATGCATGCGATCTACGTGTACTTATTTTTGGGTACTACATGTGCGTTAGGGCTGGTGAAAACGTCCGCCCTAGCGTTCCCATTAATAAAAATGGATCGAGCCAAGGTAGGCGCACTGGGGCTGGAGATTTACCACCCCCCCCCCCCCCCTTTCCCAGCGTGCCCGGGTGAAACAATTGCGTGCCAAGCAAGCTAGGGTGGAAGATTTTCCCCTCCCTAGCATGCCTGGGTGAAATTTTGTGCGTGAGGCTCGCGCTGGGGAGGAAAATTTCATCCGCCCTAGTGCGATATATAAGGAAAAAATTTCCCTGGATTTCCTTCCGTGTATTCTGAAGATTGCCTTGATAGAAACCCTAGCACACATATTTTGGAGATTTATTAATAGTTTTAGAGAGGAAGAGGAGCCGCCACACACAAGGAGACAAATCTGGAGTCGAGGAAACTTGAAGACCTGGGATTTTCGAGTAGCAGGTTTACCGTTCTTCATCTACGCTAGCATTTTTTGTTTACGAACTTTTATTTAATTGTGTGTTGCATTTGTCATTTTGAATTCTAGTAGCTCGACTTTATATTTTTGAAAAAAAGTATATGCAAGATGTGGGGTATCCAAATAAAGGAATGTAATTCTATTCCTATTATCTTATAAGTATATAATATATACCAAAACTTATAAATGTGGTCAAGTATTTATTGTGCTATATATATTTGTAAACACTAAATCAAGGTTCCCACTTTAAATGGTTGGTAAAACCAAACTAACATTTAAATAGTTCCAAGAATTTAATATTATAGTATATTTATATATAATAAATCAAGGCATCCACTTTAAATGGTTGGTAATACCAAACAAACATTTAAATGGTTCCAAGAATTTAGTGTAACATATAGCAACAATAAATCAAAACTCCCACTTATAAGTAGGGTAAAAAAATGCTTAAAGAAATAAATATAACATAAACAATAAATAATGATTAAATAATATAAAACATAGATTCTTACCTTTTAGTAACCTTATTATCATGCCAAGAGTTTCACCTTTTCATCTCAACTTTAAGAAGTTAGCTATTCATTATTCAAAGTGTAAAACTTTGAATATGAAATTAACATGCTAATTATATTTAAATGAAGAAATAAAGGAAAAATATAGAGATAAATATTATGAACTCAAAGATTTGTTCATAGAATGAAGGATATCTCAATACATTACAATGCACCCCTATTTATAGCCAAATTTGGGGAGACAACCACAAATAAAATATTATTTTTTTACACAAAAGTCTTCATTGGTGTTCCAAGATATTATATTATATTACACATCACTTTTGAAAATCTTCTTCTTCGAATTTGCTTCTTCACATAAAAAGAAACATGTGGATAATTGAGTTGTCTAGTTGTGGTATTTTTTTCAAACCATTTGACCAAGTAATTTGAGAGATATGGTCAAAATACTAGAGCATGGTAAAACTGCCACTCCTTTGGTAACTTTATTTGTTGCTTAATTTGATCCCAATTGTGAGAGGATTTTTATCTCATGCTTGCCACCAATATTGTAGATATTAACATCAACTTTCTATAGGTCCAAGAATCATCTTAATCCCATTCGCAACGCCAAGTTTATTCTTGTTTTATCGAACCTGTAAAAAATAGTAAAAACTTGTAATTACACAACAACTTATATTTTATACAATTTATTATAAAACATATAATATTTAAACATTTAATAAAACAAAAACTATATATTTATATTATAAAACATTTAATTAATGTACAATTTTTATGTTTATCATAAGGCTTACCGTTTTTTCTTTGACCCAGTACTGCACCTACTGCATCATCACTCGCATCGCACATGATTTCAAATGGTAAAGACCAATCAGGAGGTTGCATGATAGGAGCTGATGTTAAATGTCGAATGATTTTATCAAAAGCATTTTGACAGTCTTGAGTCCACTCAAATGCAGTGTCTTTTGTTAAGAGGTTACACATGGGTTTAGAGATTGAACTAAAATCCTTTATAAACCTCCTATAAAATCCAGCATGTCCCAAAAATGAGCGAATTTCTTTAATGGTTTTTGGAGAGGGTAAATTGGCAATGACATCAACTTTTGCTTTATCAACTTCAATTCCATGAGATGACACGACATGTCCCAAAACAATTCCAGAAGTAATCATGTAATGACATTTTTCCCAATTTAAAATAAGAACTTTTTCCTCGCATCTTTTTTAAACTTTTTCCAAATTTTCAAGACAATTATCAAATGTATTCCCAAAGACAGTTAAATCATCCATGAAAATTTCCAAATAATTTTCAACCATGTCGCAAAAAATGCTTAGCATACATCTTTGAAATGTTGCTGGGGCATTGCATAAACAAAATGGCATCCTTCTGAATGCAAATGTTCCAAAAGGACATGTGAATGTAGTTTTTTCTTGATCTTCGAGTGCAATGGGAATTTGATAATAACCTGAATATCCATCAAGAAAACAGTAGTACGGATGACCTGCTACTCTTTCTAAAATTTGATCCAAAAATGGTAATGGAAAATGATCATTTCTAGTGGCGTCATTTAATTTTCTATAATCAATACACATCCGCCAACTAGATGGGACTCGACTTGTTAACAATTCACCTTTTTCATTTTTTATCACTGTAGTGCCAGATTTTTTTGTAAACTACTTGTGTTGGGCTTACCCACTTACTATCAGAAATAGGGTAGATAATCACAACATCAAGTAGTTTGAGAACTTCAGTTTTCACAACATCTTTCATGTGTGGATTTAATCTCCTTTGTGGTTGTTGAGATGTTTTAGCATTTTCTTCTAAATGAATTTTGTGTGTGCAAATTAGTGGATTAATGCCCTTGAGATCTTTTAGTGTCCAACCAATTGCATTTTTATGTCTTTTAAGCATATCAACTAATTTACCTTCTTGATCACTTTCTAGTTTAGAAGAAATTACCACCGGATATGTTTCATCTTCTCCAAGAAATGCATACTTCAATTCTTCTGGCAAGGGTTTTAACTCCAATATGGGTGGTTCGTCTTTGTTCTCATATTTTGCATCAAATTCTTTCTCTGATCCTGGTAACGAGTGATACCTGATAAAATCATCAAGATCAATTTCAATATTTTCTTTAACAGTTTCAATTGAACAAATATCTAATTGATCACGAGTACTCCCTTCTTGAATGTTTTCTTCCACAAGAGTTTCAATAAGATTTTCATCTTCACTTTCATCTCCTTTGTCATGTGGTTGCTTACAAAGATTAAAAACATTGAGTTCCAAGGTCATGTTACCAAATGACAACTTCATTATTCTATTCCTGCAATTTATAAGAGCATTAGAAGTTGCTAAAAATGGATGACCCAGAATTACCGGAATTGCATTACAAGCTTCGATAGGTTGTGTATCTAAAACTATGAAATCGACAGGATATACAAAGTTATCAACTTAGACCAATACGTCTTCTACCATACCTCTTGGCACTTTAACAGATCTATCGGCAAGTAAAATGTTACCGAAGTAGATTTTAACTCGCCTAGATTGAGTTCTTGATAAACTGAATATGGAAGTAAATTCACACTAGCTCCAAGATCAAGCAAGGCTTTTTTAATCTTTCGTTCTCCAATAATACATGAAATGGTAGGACAACCAGGGTCTTTGTATTTCAAAGTATTATTACTTTGAATGATTGCACTTACTTGTTCGGCTAAAAATGCTTTCTTTTTCACATTCAATTTTCTTTTCACAGTGCACAAGTCTTTCAAAAATTTGGCATATGATGGTACCTGTTTTATTGCATCTAATAAAGGAATATTAACTTTTACTTGTTTAAAAATATCATATATATCAGAATTCAAATTTGATTTTTTTGTATTTTTCAATGCATGAGGGAATGGTGGTGACACTGTCTGTTGAACCTCCTCTTCGCAAGTTATGGGGTCCACATCCTTACCCTTTGGAGTTGATTTATCATCATCTTCACAAGGTTCAGGAATGGATTTTTCCACAACCTTACCACTTCGAAGGGTAATAAAAGATTTTACCTGATCCATCGGTTGAGTTCCAGAAGTTCCAGTTTTTGAATGATGATCCTTGGGATTAGGCTGTGGTTGTGAAGGAAATTTACCTTTTTCATGAACATTAAGTACAAATGCAAATTTAGCAAGAGTCTCTTTCAAATCAGTCATGGTTTGAGCAGTTTGAGTATTGATATACTCTTGCTTTGCAATGAAAGAATTCACTAAATCTTCCAAATTTCTTTTAGGTGGAGGAAAATAAGGTGCATAATTTTGAAAATTTTGTTGAGTTTGAAAATGTGGTTACGGAAATTGTGCAGCATTATCATTCCTCCAACTAAAATTTGGATGATTTCGCCAACCTGGATTGTAATTTTGAGAAAATTGTTCAAAATTTGGCCATTTGAAATTGTTCAAAACATTGACTTGTTCATGGAGACATTCTTTAAAAGAGGGCAAAGTGAAACAATCTTTTGTAGAATGATCACTTGTATCACAGATGTGACACGCAATTTCTTGAATAGCTTTTAATTGACCATTTTTTTTCAATTCAAGTGCCTCAACTTTTCTTGCCAAAGAGGTAAATCTAACTTGGAGATCATGTTCATCTTTGAGGGTGTACATACCTCCACCAGATGTGGGAGATTGAATCTTGTTTGATGGTTCGATTGTACCTATAGTGTCCCAATTTTGAGCATTTTCAGCTAATGAATCGAGATACTCAATTGCCTCATTTGGATCTTTATCTTCAAATGTTCCATTACACATAAATTCAACCATTTGCCTATCTTCAGGTGTTAAGCCTTCATAAAATTGAGAAACAACTCTCCAAATTTCAAAACCATGATGTGGGCAAAGATTGAGCAATTCTTTGTATCTATCCCTACACTGATAAAAATTTTCTCCTTGTTTTTGAGTGAAAGTGATGATTTGCCTTTTGAAAGAATTGTTCTATGAGATGGAAAAAACTTTTTCAAAAATTGTTGTTGCAATTCATCCCAAGTTCGAATGGATCCCGATCTAAGATTTTGTAGCCAAGTTTTAGCTTTATCTTTTAAAGAAAAAGGAAAAAGCTTAAGTCGAATGGTGTTCATGCTACAATTTATATCATTATATGTGTTGCACACTTTTTCAAACTCTCGTAAATGCATGTATTGATTTTCAGAATCTAAGCCATGAAAATTGGGTAAAAGTTGGATAATACCAGGCTTAAAATTGAAATGAGATGCATCAGGGGGAAAAACTAGACATGAAGGTGCACTAGTACGTGTAGGATTCATGTAATCTCTAAGTGTTCTTCGTCTATCATGATCATGTTGAGATTGAATTTCATCTTCATTTTCTTGGATGGGTTCTTCCGCCATTTTTGTAAAAATAAAGGGTAATTTCGAATGAGTCGACCACTAAGTGTACGTGACCAAATGCCCATGCAAATGCAGATGCAAAAGAATAAAACACACAAAAGCAATAAAAATTCAAATAAAGAAAAATAAACTATAAACAAAATTAAATAGACTTGAAATTAAATTATACTTCCCCGGCAACGGCGCCAAAAACTTGTTGCGACTTTGATTGTTGCACTCCCAAGAGCAGGTTGTCAACAAGTAGTATAATTCGGTGAGTCCGAATATCGTGTCCACAGGGAAGCTAAAGTAATTACAAGTCCACTACAATGTCTTTTTGTTTTTTTTTTTCTTTAATGATTTGAATCTTTAATTGGTAATTTTTAATTGTTCAAATTTTAATTTAAGAAGTTGAGATTAAAGGATCCACTCTTGGTATTTTAATAAAGTTAACATTAATGAACATTATTTAAATCCACTTAATAAAATGGTTCCAATATATATTAAATAATCATATTTTTATTATGTTATATATTATTATCTTATAAGTATATGATATATACCAAAACTTGTAAATGTTGTCAAGTATTTATTGTGCTATATATATATTTGTAAACACTAAATCAAGGTTCCCATTTTAAATGGTTGGTAAAACCAAACAAACATTTAAATGGTACAAAGAAATTAATATTATGATATTAAAAAATAATAAATCAAGACATCTACTTTAAATGGTTGGTAATAGCAAACTAACATTTAAATGGTTTCAAGAATTTAGTGTAACATATAGCAACAATAAATCAAAACTCCCACTTATAAGTAGGGTATAATAATACTTAAAAAAATAAATATAACATAAACAATAAATAATGATTAAATAATATAAAACATAGATTCTTATCTTTTAATAACCTTATTATCATGCCAAGAGTTTCACCTTTTCATCTCAACTTTGGGAAGTTAGCTACTCATTATTCAAAGTGTAAAACTTTGAATATGAATTTAACATGCTAATTATATTTAAATGAAGAAATAAAGGAAAAACAAAGAGAGAAATATTATAAACTCAAAGGTTTGTTCATAAAAATGAGGGATATCTCAATACATTACAATGCACCCCTATTTATAGCCAAATTTGGGGAGACAACCACAAATAAAATATTATTTTTTACACATAAGTTTTCATTGGTGTTCCAAGAAATTAATATTTTAATACAAATCACTTTTGAAAATCTTCTCATCTGAATTTTCTTCTCCACATAAAATAAAACATGTAAATATCTGAGTTGTTTGAATTGTGGTATTTTTTTTTAACCATTTGACCAAGTAATTTGAGAGATATGGTCAAAATACTAGAGCATGGTAAAACTGCCACTTCTTTGGTAACTTTAATTGTTTCTTAATTTGATCCCACTTCTGAGAAGATTTTTATTTAATGCTTGCCACCAATATTGTAGATATTAACATCAACTTTTTACAGGTCCAAGAATCATCTTAATCTCATTTGCAACGTCAAGTTTATTCTTGTTTTATCGAACCTGTAAAAAATAGTAAAAACTTATAATTACACAACAACTTATATTTTATACAATTTATTATAAAACATATAATATTTAAACATTTAATAAAACAAAAACTATATATTTATATTATAAAACATTTAATTAATATACAATTTTTTATCTTTATCATACATACATACATAGACGTGTCATTGTCATAAAACTTTTCTTAAACATGCTTGCATACTTGAACATACATAACTTCATCATTTTGCGTAGAGGCATGTTTCAAAGCAACTGACCCATAACATAATTCGCCTGATCAGACTAAACCACAGTACTGGGCTGACAGGGACGAATCCACTGTCACATACACGAGATCCTCGTTCATGCTTTAACGCTTTCCAATCCTGATCTAAACACGTTCATGATTTAACGGGGTGGATTGGTCCTTGGTCATGCTTTACCGCTTTCCAATCCCATACATAAATTGGTCACAAGACATTTAGCATACCTCAAAAACTTGAAATATTTTCTTTGCACGTCAAACATACTTACTTGGCGTTGAGGGATTCGTTGGATCTCGTTTGGGGCCACTGCTGCAACACACTAACAAGAGTTCAAGTACTTAATTTCCATACTTAGACATAATGATCGTGCTCACCACCCAAAATGGCAATTTTCTTATGACGTTCTAAATCGCTCAGACTTGACCTCCTCTAATCATTGTACTAAGCCATGACTTCAACCCCCGGAACAAATCTTAACATGATGTGTGAATATTTCCCAAAACATAGAAGACATGAGCCTAAAATAGAGTTCTAAAAAGTCTTGGACAAGCGCCTAGGCACTGGACAGTGCTGCACTGCGGCACTGCCTAGCGCCGCGGCGCTAGCATTGCCGAAGGCCAAGCGCTGCGGCGCCAAAAGGGCAGCGCCGCGGCGCCTGTCATGCGCAGAACGGGCGCTAGTGCCTAGCCATTGCCGGAGGCCAAGCGCTGCGGCGCCACAAGGGCAGCGCCGCGGCGCCTGTCATGCGCGAAACGGGCGCTAGTGCCTAGCGCCGCAGCGCTAGCATTGCAGAAGGCCAAGCGCTGCGGCGCCACAAGGGCAGCGTCGAGGCGCCTGGCTTGCACAGAACGGGCGCTGCAGCGCTCCCTGACGAGCGCTGCGGCGCTAATCCTGCGCACAACCAACCCAAAATAAAACATTTTGATGCAAGTTTAAAAGTCACGCTTAAACGACTCGAACCAATGCAACAAGACTCATCTTAGGATGCTATGACATGGATTCAACTCAAACAAATGTCCCCAAAACAACGACACACAACAACTACTCAACAAAATCCGTAAACATGAATTTTGACACCAAAATACTTTCTACGACTTTTAATGTAACCAAGTGCCTATCGACCCGAGACGAAACACCAATCATCAACCCCACATCATACTCACCATGCTCAAACATAGCAGCAGTCACCCAACGTTGCCAACGAAGCCTGCAACAATTAAACTTCAAAAATACATCATAACAAAATTCTCCATAAAACGCAGTTTGAGTAGTCCCACGAAAAACACCATAACTCACTCAATATTTATCCAAATATTTCGAATTTACTGTCAAATCGAAGGTATCAAAAAGTTCTACGTTTTATATGTTGAAAGTTTTTCCAAAAAGTCGACCGAAAAGTCGCAATATTTAATTTGACAACAAAATTCGAGTTTTAGATCTAAAAATTATTTCAAAATCGATCCAACCATGTTTGCTCAAACTTCTTCATAACATCCACATGTTTTTCAAACAATAAACATAAAAATCATTACTATGACAAGATTGATGCAGAAACGAAAGAATATACGTGCCTTTAGATCTTTAACTTTACCGAAACGACGACTCCGACGCGGGAAGGAAGCGAGGGTTTATCCGGGACGATCGTGCAACGATTTTCTTGAAATAAAATTCACGAAAATCTTCCGGAACGCTGAAGGGAATGGGGCGGCTGCTCTTCCTTTTAGAACCCTAAGTTTCTATTAAAATTGTGCAATTGAAATGTTTATGTGTGATTAGCGTGTATATGTTTGTGTTAGTGGTGTGTGTGCGTGTGTTAGGTGTGTGTAAAAGTGTGAGTGTGTGAGTTTAGTGGTTAATTAGGGGAATTAAATGGCTAAATTAATAACTTAAAAATGTTAAATAAAATTTAACCCACACTAACTTTTACAAATCCCCTAATAAAAAAAATAACAAGATGCACACTCACTAACTTTAAAAGTTTTAAAATTTCTAAAATCACTAAATACATAATTTAGGCTTTTAAAATGCTAAACTAAATAAATTATTTAAAATGTCCCATCCTTAAATAAAAATAAAATACTATTTTTTAAAATTGCCAAAATCGTCGCCGGTCTCTTCTCCTCGATCCCGCATCGAATAATCGCCTGAAACATGAAACTCGAAATACATTTTTTTAACGTGCATCACATAAACATGAATAATTTAAAATAATGAAATTTGAATAAATAATGCATCATTAAAATAACTTTTAAATTTTAAATAATGATTTAACCATTAAATAAATGCGTGGAATTTACGTGTACTGATTTTGGGCACTACAGTTGCTCCCCCACTTATATAATTTTTGTCCTCGAAACTACATCTTACCGAACAACTCCGGGTAGCGAATTCTCATATCTGCCTCGTACTCCCAAGTGGCCTCCTCCACTGATCGATTTAGCCACCTGACTTTGACCAGCTTGGTCACCTTGTTCCGAAGTCTACGCTCCTGTCTGTCTAAGATTTGGAGGGGTTTTTCCTCGTAGGACAGGTCTGGAGTCAACTGCAACGGCTCATAACTCAACATGTGCGAAGGATTCGCTAAGTACTTCCTTAGCATCGAAACGTGGAACACATTGTGTGCCCCAGCCAGATTCGGCGGGAGGGCAACATGATAAGCTAGTGTCCCAACTTTGTCCAGAATCTTGAAAGGTCCAATAAACCTCGGACTTAGCTTGCCTCTCTTCCAAAATCTCATAACACCCTTCATAGGTTCTATCTTCACAAAAACGTGATCACCTACAGTAAACTCTAGATCCCTTCTCCTCTTGTCAGCATAACTCTTTTGGCGGCTCTGGGCGATCTTCATCCTATCTCGAATCTTGACCACCACATCTGCAGTCTGCTGAACAATCTCTGGACCAAGTTCTGCTCTTTCACCGTCTTCGTCCCAATGAATCGGCGATCTGCACTTTCTTCCATACAATGCCTCGTAGGGAGCCATAACTATAGATGATTGGAAACTTTTGTTGTATGTAAACTCCACTAGAGGTAGTTTTGATTCCCAAGTCCCCTGGAAATCGATCATACAGTCTCGCAATAAATCCTCCAAAATTGAATCACTCGCTCAGACTGGCCGTCTGTCTGTGGGTGAAAAGTTGTACTGAATAGCAACTTCGTCCCCATGGCTATATGTAGGCTCTTCTAGAAGGACGATGTAAACCTCGGGTCCCTGTCGGACACAATGGAAACTGGGATCCCATGCAATCGAACTATCTCCCTGATATAAAGCTCCGCATACTGCGTCATGGAGAAAGTCGTCTTCACTGGCAAGAAATGCGCTGACTTAGTGAGTCGATCCACTATGACCCAAATGGCATTGGATCCTCTAACTGATCTCGGCAAGCCAACAACGAAGTCCATGGTGATATTCTCCCATTTCCACTCGGGGATAGGGAGTGGTTTAAGCATCCCTTCTGACCTCTGATGCTCTGCCTTCACTTGTTGACAAGTGAGGCATTCAGACACAAACCGACGGATGTCTCTCTTCATACCTGGCCACCAATACAAACTCTGCAAGTCTTTGTACATCTTGGTGCCTCCTGGGTGAATGGAATACGGTGATGCATGTGCCTCTGTTAGAATATCCTCTCTGATCGAATCAACACTAGGCACCCACATTCTACCTCTGTAACTCACAATACCATCAGACACTGTGTAGAGTACACTGCCCTTGGCCTCATCTTTCAGCCTCCATTTCTGCAACTGCTCATCTGAAGGATGTCCTCTACGGATTCGGTCTAGCAAATCAGACTTGACTGTCAGACTAGATAGTCTGGGAGTTCTGCCCTTGGAATAAACCTCTAACCCAAACCTCTGAATCTCATACTGAAGAGGTCTCTGCACTAACAACTGTGCTACAACTACCACTTTTCTGCTCAAGGTGTCTGCGACAACATTAGCTTTTCCCAGATGGTAGCTAATTTCGTAATCATAGTCTTTCACCAACTCCAACCACCATCTCTGTCTCATATTCAGCTCTTTCTGCGTGAAAAAATACTCGAGACTCTTGTGATCAGTGAATATCTGGCATTTCTCGCCGTACAAATAGTGTCTCCAAATCTTTAAAGCAAAGACAACGGCGGCTAACTCAAGATCATGAGTCGGGTAGTTCTTCTCATGCACCTTCAACTGCCTGGAAGCATAAGCTATCACCCGACCATGCTGCATCAACACTGCGCCTAACCCGAGCTTAGACGCATCGGTGTATACCACAAAATCTCCTTGCCCAGATGGCATGGCTAACATTGACGCTGAAATAAGAGCTTGCTTCAAAGCATCGAAGCCCTTCTGACATTCATCACTCCACACAAACTAGGCATTCTTCTTGGTCAATGAAGTGAGCGTGCCCGGCTATCGACGAAAATCCCTGAATAAACTTACGGTAGTAACCGGCTAAACCCAGAAAACTGCGGATCTCTGAAGCATTTTTCGGTTCAACCCAATCCTTAACAGCCGCTACCTTAGCTGGATCTACCTCAATACTGCTGCTAGATATTATATGGCCCAAAAATGATACCTTCTCCAACCAAAATTCACACTTAGTGAACTTTGCAAATAACTTGCGACTCTGCAAGGTCTGTAAAACTGTCCTCAAATGCTGGCTATGCCCTTCATGGCTCTTCGAGTAAATAAGAATGTCGTCAATAAATACTATGACGAACTGATCAAGGTACGGCTGAAATACTCGGTTCATGAGGTCCATGAAAATTGCTGGAGCATTCTTCAGTCCAAACGGCATCAACAAGAACTCGTAATGCCCATACCTGGTCCTGAAGGCTGTCTTGTGCACATCTGCATCTTTCACCTTCAGCTGGTGATACCCTGATCGAAGATCTATCTTAGAGAACGATGTAGCTCCCTGCAACTGATCAAACAAGTCTTCGATTCTAGGGAGTGGGTATTTATTCTTGATCGTCAACTTGTTCAACTCTCGGTAATCGATGCACAAACTCATGCTCCCATCTTTCTTTTTCACAAAGAGCACTGGTGCACCCCACGGTGAGAAACTAGGGCGAATGAATTCCTTGTCCAGAAGCTCCTGAATCTGCTGTTTGAGTTCTAGCATCTCAGCTAGAGCTAATCGGTATGGTGCCTTGGAGATTGGCACTGTGCCTGGCATAAGGTCAATAGAAAACTCCACCTCTCTCTCTGGTGGAAGGCCTATGACGTCATCAGGAAAGACGTCTGGGAAGTCTCTGACTACTGGCACATCTGATATAAACGGAGTGGTTATGTCAGGTGCGGAAACAATACTGGCCAAGAAGGCCTAACACCCCTTAGAAATAAGCTTCCGTGCCTGCATGCAAGAGATCATGCGAGGGAAACTTCTCCATCTGGCTGGTTCAAAAAGAAACTACTCTGTACCCAAAATAATATCGAATTCAGGCATCGACAACACAATCAAATCTGCATACACTAGGTGGCCTTGCAGTTCGAGATCAATGTCCCTGACCACGCTAGTAGCTGACAACTCTTCCCCTGATGGGACTGTCACGGAATAATTCACGTCAAGGCCGATGGTCTTGATATCCAGTGGTTAGCAAACGTCTCTGAGATGAATGAATGAGTGGCCCCAGAATCTATCAAGGCCTTAGTAGCTAATCTCTTAATGAAAATATTTCCTGAGAGACGTTAGCACAACACAAAGCTTATATCTCAAATTTCTAACCTTAACCACGTGCATAGTAGAAATTATACCCCAAGTCACTCAAAAATATTACTAGCACACTAATAATCCCAAATAAATTTAACACATGCATGACAAAATAATACTAAGCCTAGGTAGAAAAGTTTACCGGTCAGTAATGTCGGGTCTGGGTTCGCCTCCTGAGCATGCATGGCGAACACCCTGCCCTGGGTCGGCTGCCTCCACTGAGGGCATTCCTTTAGCATGTGGTCACTTGCTCCGCACTTAAAACACTTGCTTGACCCATACAAACACTGTCCCGGGTGCTGGCGATTGCACTTCGGGCACACCAGGTACTCTCCCGGCCTCTAGGGCACCTTCTGCTGCGGCATAGGACCCTTGCCCTTAGGCGGTCCCTAATAAGGCTTCTTCCCTGGCTGCCCCTGGAATGGCCTCTTAAACTGAGGTCGTTGTTTTTGTTGCTGTGGAGTTTGATAGGGCCTCTTGCTCTGCCTATCACTCTCGATATCCCTTTGGTCCTGCTCTGCCGCCAAGGCTCTAGATACGGCAATAGCATATGTAGTAGGACCCGCAACCCAGACGTCACGGCGCAAGATCGGCCGCAAACCATCCAGGAAATGCCTCAGCTTCCCCTGGGCATCATTAGCTATCAGGGGCACAAAGTGACACCCCCTTTCGAACTTCCTGACGAAATCTGCCACACTGCTGTCTCCTTGTCGCAGCATCATGAACTCCCTAGTCAATCTGAAGCGTACTTCCTCAGTGAAGTACTTGGACTAAAAGAGCTCCTTAAATTCATTCCATGTTAGTGTCTGCAAGTTAACTGACACTAATGCACTTTCCCACCACAGTCTGGCGTCCCCTGCCAGAAGGAATGTGGCACACATGACTCTATCTGCATCTGTCAGTTCCATAAAATCGAAGAATACCTCAATGGACTTAATCCATCCCTCCGCTATCATTGGGTCAGTGGTCCCCGAAAACTCCTTTGGGTTCATTCTCCTGAACCACTCGTATACTGCTTCTGGTCTGGGACTCGCTTCTGTATTTGTCGCAGCCTGGTTCCCCACAAACTGTGCGAAGAACTGCGTCATACCTGCAAGCATCTGTGTCTGCATATCTGGCACTGGAGGAGGAGGAGCGTCTCTCCCCTCCTCTCAAGCCTCTCTATCCTCATCACTTGCTTCCCGGTTAATCAAACGTCTAGGAGGCATACTGTTCCTGAATTTACCCAACACGTAAGCCCCACATGCATGAACATGATGTCAGTAACATAATATGCATGTACTTGAACTTAAAAATATGCATATGCTGAAATCATAACTTCATGCTTACTATATACCTAAATTTAAAACCATAAAACTTACCGACTTGAGGTGTGACTTCGTGAGCTTCTTGCGACTGGCAGTAGGCATAACTCTTTACAAGAACACCGCTCTGATACCAACTGTAACATACCGTACATGTTACTACTTGAAATTTGCGGAAAAATTAAAAATTTTCTTAAAAGAGTAATCAAACTTCAATTTCGACAACGTAAACCGTATGTCCTAAAAGTAGTTGCAACAAAATATCTAAAAATAAAGTTTGACAAAAGTATTTGTTTGAAATCTCATAACCAGTAGCGTGAAATCAGAGTATTTGACATTTCATAAAAACTTAAAAACTTGGGCAGTCCTCGGGTCTAGCCTCCTGCTCAGTCCAAGCCAGCTCCTTGGTCCCCACCCCTAGTCTCCTCAAAATCATCATCACCTGCATCGATCAAGTCTAGTGAGTCTAAAGACTCAACACGTATAAACTAGAAGTAAAAAGTAATACGTAATAAAATCACAAGCAACTTTAAAATAGGAAGTACATACTGAAACTTGAACTTGCATATCAAAAGCTTGAACATATGTACATACATACATAGACGTGCCATTGTCATAAAAATTTTCTTAAACATACTTGCATACTTGAACATACATAACTTAATCATTTTGCGTAGAGGCATGTTTCAAAGCAAGTGACCCAAACATAATTCGCCTGATCAGACTAAACCACAGTACTGGTCTGACAGGGACGAATCCACTCCCACGTACATGAGATCCCCATTCATGCTTTAACGGTTGGATTGGTCCCCGTTCATGCTTTAACGCTTTCCAATCCTGATCTAAACCCGTTCATGATTTAACGGGGTGGATTGGTCCCTGATCATGCTTTACCGCTTTCCAATCCCATACATAAATTGGTCACAAGACATTTAGCATACCTCAAAAACTTGAAATATTTTCTTTGCACGTCAAACATACTTACTTGGCGTTGAGGGATTCGTTAGATCTCGTTTGGGGCTGCTGCTGCAACACACTAACAAGAGTTCCAGTACTTAATTTCCATACTTAGACATAATGATCGTGCTCACCACCCAAAATAGCAATTTTCTTATGACGTTCTAAAATGCTCGGGACTTGACCTCCTCTAATCATTGTACTAAGCCATGACATCAACCCCCGGAACAAATCCTAACAAGATGTGTGAACATTTCCCAAAACATAGAAGACATGAGCCTAAAATAGTGTTTTAAAAAGTCTTAGACGAGCGCCTAGGCGCTAGCATTGCCGAAGGCCAAGCGCCACGGCGCCACAAGGGCAGTGCCGCGACGCCTGGCTTGCGCAGAACGGGCGCTGCGGTGCTCCCTGGCGAGCGCTGCGGCGCTAATCCTGAGCACAACCAACCCAAAATAACACATTTTGATGTAATTTTAAAAGTCACGCTTAAACGACTCGAACCGATGCAACGAGACTCCTCTTAGGACGCTATGACATGGATTCAACTCAAACAAATGTTCTCAAAACAACGACGCACAACAACTACTCAACAAAATCCGTAAACATGAATATTGACACCAAAATACTTTCTACGACTTCTAATGTAACCAAGTGCCTATCGACCCGAGAAGAAACACCAATCATCAACCCCACATCATACTCACCATGCTTAAACACAGCAGCAGTCACCCAACGTTCCCAACGAAGTCTTCAACAATTAAACTTCAAGAATACATCATAACAAAGTTCTCCAGAAAACGCAGTTTGAGCAGTCTCACGAAAAACACCATAACTCACTCAATTTTTATCCAAATATTTCTATTTTACTGTCAAATCGAAGGTATCGAAAAGTTCTACGTTTTATATGTTGAAATTTTTTCCAAAAAGTCGACCAAAAAGTCGCAGTATTTAATTTGACAACAAAATTCGAGTTTTAGATCTAAAAATTATTTCAAAACCGATCCAACCATGTTTGCTCAAACTTCTTCATAACATCCATATGTTTTTCATACAATAAAAATAAAAATCCTTACAATGAGAAGATCGATGCAGAAACGAAAGAATATAAGTGCCTTTAGATCTTTAACGTTACCGAAACGACGACTCCGACGCAAGAAGGAAGCGAGGGTTGATCCGGGACGATCGTGCAACGATTTTCTTGAAATAAAATTCACAAAAATCTGCTGGAACGCTGAAGGGAATGGGGCGGCTGCTCTCCATTTTAGAACCCTAAGTTTCTATTAAAATTGTGCAATTGAAATGTGTATGTGTGTTTAGCATGTATATGTGTGTGTTAGTGGTGTGTGTGCGTGTGTTAGGTGTGTGTAAAAGTGTGTGTGTGTGAGTTTATTGGTTAATTAGGGGAATTAAATGGCTAAATTAATAACTTAAAAATGTTAAATAAAAGTTAACCCACACTAACTTCTACAAATCCCCTAATAAAAAAAAATAACAAGATGCACACTCACTAACTTTAAAAGTTTTAAAATTTCTAAAATCACTAAATACATAATTTAGGCTTTTAAAATGCTAAACTAAATAAATTATTTAAAATGTCTCATCCTTAACTAAAAATAAAATACTATCTTTTAAAATTGCCTAAATCGTCGCGGTCTCTTCTCCTCGATCCCGCATCGAATAATCGCCTGAAACATGAAACTCGAAAAACATTTTTTTAACGTGCATCACATAAAATGAATAATTTAAAATAATTAAATTTGAATAAATAATGCATCATTAAAATAACTTTTAAATTTTAAATATGTTTTACGCGAGTATCTCTAAGTTTTCGAGCGTAATAACGCAATGGCACGCCTATATCTCGTTTTTGTCATCATTCACATCAATATATGTTGGTTTGTATGTTTTTTTCATGAGAAGCATTCGATCTATCATGTGGTGTAGGTTTTATACGATTTTTACATGAAATATGCATTTTTCTTTGCAAGAAACTAATGTCCTTGTTGTGTTGTGTAAGGGGCTGATACATTACCGTCCTAGAGGGCTGTACATGTCGAGGGATAAGGCGTCAAGGGGCTGGAGTTGGTTAGGAGTCGAGCTTTGGTGAGGGCCGATCAGATTTCTTGGATGATTGGCTCAGTTGGGACTAGATCGAGAGTTAGGTGTGAGCCGTGCTGCAGGGGCTGTTCCAAGCCTTGGACTAGACCCTGGTGGGTCTGAGTCTTGGCCTAGGATAGATCGAACACCGCTGGTCGTGGTCAAAGGGCCGATCGAGGGAGTTAATTGGAAGGGTGCTCGGCTTTGGGTGTTTCGAGTGTTTCATGGTGAATCGAGGGGTGCGCGTGCATGGGGCTGAGGGCAGTGGTTAGGTTGGTCCAGGAGGGTCTAGAGGTGGTCTAGGAGTGGCTGGTTCGAGGCTGGTCCGGTCTAATTTCGGTGTACATGTACAGAAAATTCCAGCAAGGTTTCAGCGGCATACAAGGGTTTTAATTGGTCTGATTTAGGTTTTTTAGGGCTAGTAGGGTGTGAATAAGTGGTGGTTGAAATTTGGGAAAATTTAGTTAAGTTTCGGGTTGATTCGGGTTAAAACTGGAACCCCGGTTCAAGTTGTAAAACAAATCATAAAAGTTATGGAATTGACTCGAGGTTATGTCTAGGAAATGATCATAAATATGTTTTGAGGTGTTTTGAGGAGTTTGGTTGGCTTCAGGTCGGAATTTTGACGTCCAAGGGTAAAATGGTCAATTAGGGTTTCCATGGGCAAAATAGTCATTTTGCACGCGGGTCGAGTTAGCAGTCCTGGCAGCGCCTTGATCACAAATTGACATGTTTTAAATGCATATGTAATCATGAACATGAATTTTTATGAAAATACGAAAAATAAGTTGCATCCTGAAATTTACATACATGCATAATTTTTATAAGTGATGAATATGATGCTATGTTTTAAAATAGAAAAGTTGGTTGTGACTAATACGAACACGAACATGTAAGGCCAAGGCTTAGTGGATGGGTAATACTGTCGCTGATGTCCCCTGTAACGTCCCGAAAATTTGAAGATTCACGTAAACCACATGCATGCAGCTTATTAAGTTTCTTTGGTATTTTATTAAATTGTTTTAAAGCATTAAATGCATGTTTATTTCATTAATTTGTGTTTTAATTCATTATTTATTTAAATTTCATGCATAATTATTGCATAATAGAATTTATTTCATGAAATTTTAAAGGATCGAGCATTAAAGATTTTTAAGTTGTATTTCGCGCTCGAACTAGGAACGGAGACCGGAGAATTATCAGGAAAATTATTTTTATTACATGAGTAATTTTTATTAATTAATTTAAGATGTTTTAAATGTATTTTTCAAGAATTGGGATTTATGTGGTATTTTTACCAGCAGGATTTTAATTTTTAACGGTACGTAAATTTTATCGAATCGGGGACATTTTGAGGGTTCGGCTAATATTTTCAAAAAAATTTCAACAAGAAATATTTTTCGGGAATGTGTTTAGATTTAATAGGCTTATTTTTAAGCTTAGTGAACTTAAAACTCTTTTTTAAACTCTTAAATGACAATTTAGGGCCCATTAACTATTCATTAACTATTTAAATAATACCCTAAACTAAACCTACACCTACCCTACCCCATAGCAGCTGACACTCCTCTCCAACCACTCCATTCTCTCAGTTTTTCAGCATCTCTCAGCCGCATTTCCTCTTGGTTTTCTCAACATCATCCTCGAGAAAATCTCGGCGAAGCTCACTTCTTGAAGGAAAAATAGTCTCCGGCACTCGTTCTTCGATCCCCTCGCGTCTATAACATCAAAGGCAAGCTTTGTTTTGCTTTTTATCATCTTTTATCGCATCATACAGGTTTATATGCTATTGTTTTGCTTTCATGTACGAAATGGTTCGATCTAAGCTTTCCATGATGTATTTTCAGTTCCCATGTGTTTTCTTGCATCTTCTAATTGTTGTTCACGTTCTTTTCCTGAAATTTCTGTGCAAGGGGCGATGGGTTGCTGAGGCTAGGAGGTCGAATCATGTCACGGTTTAATGAACTTGGTGATAGAGCCGAGTGTGAGTGTAGGTAGCTATCGGGTTTGGAGTGTGACGCTTCGGTCGTAGCATGTTGTGGGTAGATCGGTTGTTTGGGAAGCCCGGCTGTGCAAGGGGCGTCCTAAGCTCGGGACCAGGTCCTAAGGGGTCTGAACCGTGGTCTGGGGTTGTTCTAACATGGCTAAGACTAAGGTAGAAGCCGTTTGGTTGAGGGTGAGCGAGAGGGTCTCTGCCGAGCCTCAGGCGTTCTAGCGATCGTGTGTGTGGCTACGGGGTGCATGGAACCGCGGTTGTGAGCCTCGTGACTCCAGAGAGATATGAGTGTGGTCTAGTTGAGCTTGGTTAGTAGCTGGTTCCTTCGGTTAAAGGCTAGGATCGAAGCTATTGGGAGAGACGCACCAAGGGTTGTTTGGGGGAGGGGTTTGATGAAATTTGTACAGCCATGATGGTGGTTAGCCGAGGAGCTTGGGGGTTATATCCCAAAGTTTATAGGCTGTAAATGAGGTTATTAAGTGTGGTAAAAAGTTTGGGAAGTTTTTGTTAAGTTTCGGTTCGATTTGGGTTAAAACCGGGACCCTGGTCAAAGTTTTAAAACAATTCGGTTAATTTATGAAATGGACTTGAGTTTACATCTAGGAATGATTAAAAATATGTTTCGGGACATTTTTAAGAGTTTGGAAAGTTTCGGATCAAAATAATGAGTTTTGGATTTATCCGGGATTTAATCGTCGCACTAAATGTTAATTAAAGAATTAATTGAAATGCCTATATTTAAGCTTAATAAAATTATGGAAAATTATATTTAATCTAAAATAATTATTAGAAGTCTAAGTTTTAAATTTGGGTATTTTATGCTAAGGTTTGGTTTAATTCGTGATTAAAACGCATTAATAAGTTATATTTAAATATTATTTTAACTTTCATCGATTTAAGCCAAATAAAAATATTGAAAAATTCTTATATGCTAAATTAATTATTTGGGACATGTTAGAGTCAATGGAATTAAGAAAATGTCAAAAACGTGGAATTTTATGTCTATGGGCAAAACGTTAATTTTATGGTTTCCACGGGCAAAATGATCATTTTGCACACGGTGTTAGATTTTGGCCTTGCGAGCGCCCTGAGCACAAATTCATAATATTTTAAATGTTTATGCATCATGATTCACGATTTTTAAGATTTTATGAAAATATACGTTGCATGCTTAAATTTAAAGAAAATTGCATTTGTGCATGATTTTTATAAGTGATGTAAATGATAATATTTTGAATGATGGGAATTAGTTGTAGCTATCGAAGTATATGTAAATGTTTAAGATGTATATGTAAATGCTGATGATGACGCCTAGGCACAGTGGATGGGAAATCATGTCACTGATGTCCGACAGCCGCCGGATACCGCGGTTCTATGTATGATGGATCCATCGTAAATGATGATGTACGATAGTCACCTCTAATGAACTGAATTCGCTAAATGATGAATGATAAATGATAAATGACGAATTATGAATGATGAACGATGATAAATGATGAACTGTTTTGACACGTAACGATTGTATATGACACGTTTACCTTAATCTTTTAAAGTTCATGAAGGATATGTTGAGTATGATATTTTTTTACTGTTGTGTGCTATGTATATGTACTTGTTACTTCTGGTACAGGTGTGTTGAGTCTTTAGACTCACTAGGCGTGTGTGATGCAGGTGAGCTTGACATTGAGAGGACTGGAGGTGTCGAACTCTAAGTAGGCAGACCTGGTGCGACGACACGACCCGAGGACCTCGTGTTTTCCGCACGTCATGATTTTATGAGCTTTGAGTAGACACAGGCAGTTTACACGTTTTTATGATACGTTGTTGATTTTCAGGATTTTACTCGTTTATTTTAGTTATGCATGATTGTGAGCCGAGTTGGCAATATTTTAAACTGCTATAATTTTACTGTCAAATATTTACGATTATTTTTAAATGGCATATTTTTCAGTAGGGTTATATGCATGCAAAATATTTAAATGTTATTTCAAAAATGGGAGCTTTAAAAAAAATTTTCCGCACTTTTAAAATGAGTAGACGTTACAGTTGGTATCAGAGCAAGGGTCCTGTATAGGGTTGTGCCACCGCCAGCTTCTACCGCTCAGTCTTCAAGCCTCAAGTCCGTAAGTTTAAATGTTTTAAATGTTTTTAATGCTATCACATGCATGTTTACATGATATACGTTTTACGGGATATTTTTATCTGTCGTTATGTTTTGAGATTAGATGCTTTAAAATTTTTATGCATGTTATGACATTAAATGAGAAATTATATGATTTTAATGCATGTTGGCTTTGTGGTGGAATTGGACATGAATAAGAATTTTGCTATTGGGCATTAGGAGAGGTCGGAAATGTTTTGACAATATTAATTTCGGTTAGTAGTACTGATGTTCTACTCGTGGGTCATAAGTTAAACTTAAAAATTATGAATGTCTTTGGGACTTGTAGATTTTCTAAGAAATTACTGATGGTTCGTGGTTGTTAGCCGAGTTAATTTTTGAGGATTTCTTGTAAGGATTAATGATTCGAAGACTACGACGATCTTTGGAACGCATGCTCTACGTAGTTGGATTTAAGGATTTAATTGCATGAATTGAGAATTTTAAGGATCTAATTGTAATAACCAATAATTTGAGGAACTAAGTGCAAAAAAAAATTCTAAGGGACTATTTTCGAATTTACCGAATTTTGGGATTAAATTCTGAGTTTCGAGAATTTTAAGGTTTAATGAGGCTAAGTCGAATATTCTATAGGGACAATAATGCAAATTTCGAAGAGTTGTAAGGTCAAAAATATAATTTTTCGAGAACTTTAAGGGCCAAATTGCAAATTTCGAAATTTTAAGGATTAAATTCGAACTTTTGAGGAACGCTTGGGTTAAATCAATAATTTTTTGAGATTATGGGAATTGATTTTGTGTCTAATAAGCTTAAATTTATTGAACTTTATGTTACGAAAAACCAATAAAATGGAATTATGAATATCAAGAACTTATGGGTAATTGTGGACTTTTCGAAATTAAGGACAAATTGGATAATTTTTGAGGAAATTAAGAATTAATATTGCAATTTTAAGAAATTTGGGGGACTAGTTTAGCAGTAAGTGAGAATTGAATGGTTTAAATGATAGAAATTTTCGATGATTTAGGCTTGAAGGATATTTAGAACCTTTAGATATCTGGGTTATAATGTTATAAGGAATGATAATCAAGGACATTGTAGGATGAATCAACCTTGGGCTTTAAAATTTAAGCGTTAGTGAAATAATGTGTGGCAAATTAAGAATTTAAAGTGATGACAATTTAAGGTAAAGTTGATCGGTTAGCTAAGTTATAAGAATAGGCATTGAGTTAGCAAATTTTTGGGGATTTAAGTTTGATGTGTCAAAAGTTTTAGTCATGATCTTAACAGTTAAAATTATACCTTTGTTGTAATTTAATTTTCTAGAAAGTTGGGTATGATTGATGGTTAGTTTATTTGATAGACGCATGTAAGAGGTGAGGTGGACAACTTGTCTTGAGGAATTTTGAAAGTCATTAAGAAGCTTAGGATTAAGTGGATATGTTTATTGGAATTATGTTATCTAAGACTACTTGGGTTGTGTAAGCTTGAATTTCAAGTTTATGAGATAACTGTTCAAACGAAAATTTTGGGTGAAATTTAAAAAAAAAGAATTAGTGGTGTTCAACATAGTTTATCAATGAACGAATATTAAGATTTTTATCGAGTAAGAAATCTAAAACTTTGATATGGGGATTCTGGAACTATATGGTGTATAAGTGAAGTTGATTTATTAGAGTTAGTCTAAGGCTCCCATGGGATGACTTAATAATTTTTATACGCTAGTATGTATTAAGCATTGAGGATACGTAAGAATGCAATATTTGTTTCAATGAGAAAAGTCCAAGGGTCTTAGGCATCAACTCTATTGTAATTGGGAAGGGAATAGTTTAGGCAAGCAACTGATGCGAGAAGGGTTATACTAATTAGGTAGAAGATCAATATTGTATAATTGGGTTTTATGGATTAACGTTATTCGAGGTTTAAGATTTGCAACAATTTTACATCCGAGATGCACTTGTAAATAGTAAATTACGTAAGTTTGATGTCGTAAGATAAAGATTCGATTCAAGGATCTTAGGCTAATATTATTATGGGGTTGAGATAAGGTTTAACTTTTAAGTGTATTACCGAGGATAGAAGTCGATTAGTAAGTTTTGGTGCTAAGGTTTCTCGAGTTGAACAGCATAAATGCTAATATAATAGGTCAATAACAACATGGGTATAGTATAAGAAAGTAATAAAATTCGGACTGTCATTTCTAATCTTGGGAAGTTTAAGAAAAATTGAAATTCGAGATTATAGAAAAATGAAACTAGGTCACAATGAGTCATTATAAGTTGAGTTTTGTAAACGAGGATTTAGAAGGTAGAATTTGTCGGGACCGAGAAGATATAAGGACATTTTAAGATTTATTATTTTATCAGAGTAGCGCCGCGGAAGTGTCGACTATTGGGATACTAGAACTAAGTCTAAACTTTGTGATTATCAAGGATAATTGAATTTCGGGGACGAAATTCAATTTAAGGGGGATAGATTGTAACGTTCCAAAAATTTGAAGGTTCACGTAAACCACATGCATGCAATTTATTAAGTTTCTTTGATATTTTATTAAATTGTTTTAAAGCATTAAATACATGTTTATTTCATTAATTTGTGTTTTAATTCATGATTTATTTAAAGTTCATGCATAATTATTGCATAATAGAATTTATTTCATGAAATTTTAAATGTTCGTGCATTAAAGATTTTTAAGTTGCATTTCGCGTTCGAACGAGGAACAGAGACCGGAGAATTATCAGGAAAATTATTTTTATTACATGATTAATTTTTATTAATTAATTTAAGATGTTTTAAAGGTATTTTCCAAGAATTGGGATTTATTGGGTATTTTTAACCGCAAGATTTTAATTTTTAACGTTACGTAAATTTTATCGAATCAGGAAACATTTTGAGTGTTCGGCTAATATTTTCAAAAACTTTCCAACACGAAATATTTTTCGAAAGCGTGTTTAGATTTAATAGGCTTATTTTTTTAAGCTTAGTGGGATTAAAACTCTTTTTTAAATTCTTAAATGACAATTTAGGGTCCATTAGCTATTAATTAACTATTTAAATAATACCCTAAACTAAACCTACACCTACGCTGACACTCTCTCCAACCACTCCATTCTCTCAGTTTTCCAGCATCTCTCAGCTGCATTTCCTCTTGGTTTTCTCAACAGCAACCTCAAGAAAATCTCGGCCAAGCTCACTTCTTGAAGGAAAAATAGTCTCCGGCACTCGTTCTTCGATCCCCTCGCGTCTATAACATCAAAGGCAAGCTTTGTTTTGCTTTTTATCATCTTTTCTCGCATCATACACGATTATATGTTGTTGTTTTGGTTTCATGTACGAAAAGGTTCGATCTAAGCTTTCCATGAAGTATTTTCGGTTCCCATGTGTTTCTTGCATCTTCTAATTGTTGTTCACGTTTTTTTTCTGAAATTTCTGTGCAAGGGGCGATGGGTTGCTGATGCTAGGAGGTTGAATCATGTCACAGTTTAATGAACTTGGTGATAGAACCGAGTGTAAGTGTAGGTAGCCATAGGGATTGGAGTGTGACGCTTCGGCCGTAGCATGTTGTGGGTAGATCGGTTGTTTGGGAAGCCGGGATGTGCAAGGGGCGTCCTAAGCTCGGGACCAGGTCCTAAGGGGTCTGAACCGTGGTCTGGGGTTGTTCGAGCATGGCTAAGACTAAGGTAGAAGCCGCTTGGTTGAGGGTGAGCGAGAGGGTCTCTGCCGAGCCTCAGGCGTTCTAGCGATCGTGTGTGTGGCTATGGGGTGCATGGAGCCGCGGTTGTGAGCCTCGTGACTCCAGAGAGATATGAGTGTGGTCTAGTTGAGCTTGGTTAGTAGCTGGTTCCTTCGGTTAAAGGCTAGGATCGAAGCTATTGGGAGAGACGCACCAAGGGTTGTTTGGGGGAGGGGTTTCATGAAATTTGTACAGCCATGATGGTGGTTAGCCGAGGAGCTTGGGGGTTATATCCCAAAGTTTATAGGCTGTAAATGAGGTTATTAAGTGTGGTAAAAAGTTTGGGAAGTTTTTGTTAAGTTTCGGTTCGATTTGGGTTAAAACCGGAACCCTGTTCAAGGTTTTAAAACAATTCGGTTAATTTATGAAATGGACTCGAGTTTACATCTAGGAATGATTAAAAATATGTTTCGGGACATTTTAAGAGTTTGGAAAGTTTCGGATCAAAATAATGAGTTTTGGATTTATCCCGTATTTAATCGCCGCACGAAACGTTAATTAAAAAATTAATTGAAACGCCTAGATTTATGCTTAATAAAATTATGAAAAATTATATTTAATCTCAAATAATTATTAGAAGTCTAAGTTTTTAATTTGGGTATTTTATGCTAAGGTTTGGTTTAATTCTGGATTAAAACCCATTAATATGTTATATTTAAATATTAATTTAAAATTCATCGATTTAAGCCAAATAAAAATATGAAAAAATTCTTCTAGGCTTAAATAATTATTTGGGACATGTTAGAGTCAATGAAATAAAGAAAATGTCAAAAACGTGGAATTTTACGTCTAGGGGCAAAACGTTAATTTTTGGGTTTCTAGGGACAAAATGATCATTTTGCACCCGGTGTTAGATTTTGGCCTTGCGAGCGTCCTGAGCACAAATTCATGATATTTTAAATGTTTATGCATCATGATTCACGATTTTAAGATTTTATGAAAATATACGTTGCATGCTTAAATTTAAAGAAAATTGCATTTGTGCATGATTTTTATAAGTGATGTAAATGATGATGTTTTGAATGATGGGAATTAGTTGTGGCTATCGAAGTATATGTAAATATTTAAGATGTATATGTAAATGCTGATGATGACGCATAGGCACAGTGAATGGGAAATCCTGTCACTGATGTCCGACAGCCGCCGGATACCGCGGTTCTATGTATGATGGATTCATCGTACATCATCATGTATAATAGTCACCTCTAATGAACTGAATTCGCTAAATGATGAATGATAAATGATAAATAACGAATTATGAATGATGAACGATGATAAATGATGAACTGTTTTGACACGTCACGATTGCATATGACACATTTACCTTAATCTTTTAAAGTTTATGAAGGATATGTTGAGTATGATATTTTTTACTGCTGTGTGCTATGTATTACTTCTGGTACAGGTGTGTTGAATCTTTAGACTCATTAGGCGTGTGTGATGCAGGTGAGCTTGGCATTGAGAGGACTGAAGGTGCCGAACTCTGAGTAGGCAGACCTGGTGGGGCGACACGACCCGAGGACCGCATGCACATCATGATTTTATGAGCTTTGAGTAGACTAGAACAGGTTACACGTTTTTATGATACGCTTTGTATTTTCAGGATTTTACTCGTTTATTTTATTTATGCATGATTATGAGCCGAGTTTGCAATATTTTAAACTGCTATATTTTTACTGTTAAATATTTACGATTAATTTTAAATGGCATATTTTTCAGTAGGATTATATGCATGCAAAATATTTAAATGTTATTTCGAAAATGGGAGCTTTAAAAAAAAATTATTTCCGCACTTTTAAAATGAGTAGATTTTACATCCCCGCCGCAGGGTACCGCGGTTATACGAAGATGTATCCATCGACTAGAGCTGATACGAAAGTCACAACTAATGACCTGAATTCAAATAAAGAAAATGAACACGTATTTGATGATATGATGAGATATGTTATGGACATGTTATGCTTTGACATGCTATGTTTAAGTTCATGCTTTTAAGATCGTGAAATGCATGTTAATTACAGTACTTTTCATTGTTGCATATTATGTATATGTACTTGTTATAATGATTCAGGTGTGTTGAGTCTTTAGACTCAATAGGTGTGAATGATGCAGGTGAGCATGATGATGTGAAGACTGGAGGCGCTGAGGACTGAATAGGCGGAGTTGTGTGTGTGCACGTTGACCCGAGGACCTTGCATTTTTCTGCACTTTATATTTATGAGTCAGGGGTGATACATTATGTTTCTACATTTTGCATCTTTTTACATCATGTGAATTTTACAAGATTCCATTTATTGCATTGAAGTTCTTTTAAATTTGTAGTCTATGGATTTTGATGATATTTAGATTTTTATTTAACTGCAGTATTTTTGTTTAGTGATTGAGTAACTTTTAATACGCATGGTGGTCTGTTTTCATTCGCATGCATGTGTATGAGCATTTTCGAAATTAGCTTGCAAAAAAAAAAATATTCTAGTAGTAGATGTTTCACGTGTAATCGTAACTGAAAACCTCGTTCTAGCTAAACTGGAAAAACCTTATCAATTGAAGTATTCGTAACTGATAGGACATCAGTGACAACTGATAATGCCCAGCTGAACTGATCGGCTAATCAGTTGACCACGTCATCAGTTGAAGTATCAGCAGACAGACTCACAGGTCGTACCAAAGCAGAACAGTTGAATTAAAATATAACAGTCTGAGTACCTCGTACTTCTGCCTGATAAAGTAACTACACGACGATTCAACATATATTTGTCACTAAATATTCATTAAATGCATTTAATACGACCGTTGGAATCGAAGACTATATATAGCTGATCGAATAAGTTGAAGAAAGCTAGTGACTACTAGTGAACACACACAAAGCAATCAAGCTACAACATTCCATTAGTTGTGATACCTTTCACGAGTATTTTATCAAGTTACATATCTCACACTCAAGCTCTATATTCATTGTATTTATCAGTAGCATTCAGGCTACAAATTTAGAGTGTTTCAGTTAATAACTGCAAAAGAGTTGTTACACTAAGAGTTTTAGTTTGGCAGTGTGTAAGACCAACTGAAGTGAATTATTACAATCTGTTGTAATATATCAAAGTATTTTAGTAAAATCATATCCTTGTGATAGAAGGGGCGACGTAGGAGTATTTGAAGTCTCTGAACATCTATAAAAGCTCTCGTGTTCATTTCAGTTTACACCAAGTATTCAATCTATATTTTAGTCTTATTCTGCACTACTATCAGTTGACTGATCTATATCGACAAAAGATTCTAGGATCAGTTCCTGAAAGAACTGATTCACATATTAGAAAATAATACAAAAATGTGAAGTGTTTATTCAACCCTCTTTTCTTAACACTTCAACTACCTTAATCAATCATATCACGTTCGTAGGGATTTACAAGAAAGACAAACTTCGCTAATCCTGGATTGATTTGGTGTCTAACGTTAGATACCCAAATATTGTTATAAATCATACGACACCCAAGAAATATTTTGAATGTCGAAATTAAAATTTTTAAACTTTCGTTGCAACTTGAGAAAATGGTAATCCAACAGGTTAGTTTAGTATCTTATACTTTGATATACTAAAGGCCAAATATCCTGGCAAACTTTATTGCACGCTAAATATGTATTCTAACATCGAATGATATGGATTCGGAGATATACATAAAAATATTTTTAACGTAATTTTAATTAGTATTGTGTCATTTTTTTATAATTTATTTAATTTAATATATTAAAAGTCAAAATATTATGTGCAATGAACCAAGAAAATCCTTTAAATCGTATCGGAATAAATCCAAGTATCGTAGAAATTGCTCATTTTCGTGGCCGTTTATCAAAAAATATTTTTTATTAATACATTCTTTATTTGATTAGATAAACGATTTGGAACTGATGATTTTTATTTTTATTTTGGGTTAAATCACAAGATATTATACCCAACTTTGTAATTGTAATGAAACGTAATGAATTATGTATTGAGTGCAATAATTCTCCATGTTTGGTAAAATAATCGAAATGTAGTGTTTGATCTCTTATAAAATTTAAAATATTGGAGTTGTATAATTACCATTAATTATATTTTTTGGTAAGACGGCAATAAATCAGTCATACAATTGGTATTAGAACCAAAGTCACGGGTTCGATATCTATTGATCGCAAATAGTGCAATTACTGAGAGGAAGATAGTTAAGTGCAATAATTTTCTCAGCTGAGTAGAGCAATTAAAATATGGTTTTTGAGCTGTTGTGTGATTTAAAAGATTTTAATTGTATAATTATCATCAACTATAACTTTTGGTAAAACGACAAACACTCGATCTGTAGAACCCGTAAATCAGTCTACGTATAAGCCATGCATAATTCTAGATTTTTAAAATTAAATTGACTTCATTGCATGATTATTTTAATGCATTTCTTCGAAGTTAATTATTTTATTATTTCATGCAGTAGTTTGATTTTTCAGTTATTTCAGTGAGGCCGGACTGGAGTTGGAGTTTTGAGATAGAATTTAAGATTCGAGAAATATTTCCAGAAGTTAATTTAGCTAGCAAGTAAGTTCATTTAACTTAAAAAGGATGTTTTGAGTATTTAATTTAATTACTTGAGGTGATTAAGAAATAAGTTCATTTAAGTTCCAATAATTAAGGGTTAATTCACTAAATTATTTAAAGGATTAGTGAGGCTTTTAAGGATTATTAATTTACTAGATAATCAACATTTCCCCTCCATTTATTAGTGAATTTTTGGCCCCCCTTAGTTGCTAGATTATCCCTTGCCAACCCAACACATTTGACCCTTTCTTTGTATTTAATTAGTAGGATAATTCTTTTATTTTTGGGAGCACCATTTAATTAATGATCAACCTTATCCTCACCTGGTCTAGATGGTAATGGATCGGGCACCTCACTCCAACATGCACCAACAAATAATTTGATATCAAACTAGAATTCAAAATTCAAAAGGTGGAGACTTGGCCTTGATTTGTTCCATATATATTGCAACCATTTCCCTCACTCTCTTAACCACCCTTTCCCCTCCCCCATCACCGAATTAGAGAGTATTTCAGAGTGGAAAAACCGTGAGAATTCAGTGGGAGATATGAGAGAAAAATCGAGTAAGAAGAAAGGTAGAAAAGGAAAGAAGCGCTCCACCTCCTCCGCGCCGAGTCGTCGTATTCTTTCGTTTTCCATTCAAACGAAAACCAAGGCATGTCTAGATTCTTTCAAACCTCAATCAAGTCCTATTATCAATTATTTTCATTACATGATCATGATTTCTTTGGCCATAAACCGAAACACACCAAGAAATTTCAGAAAAATATAACATGCAGATTTTCCGGTTTCCATGACAAGCTTCACGGGTTCTCTTGTTTTGACGTTTCAGGTGGATGGCTCAACTCCAGGCTCCCAAGACGGCTCCTAGACATGTAATAGGATGCATTAGGACCATGTTGGTCCATTCATTCAGTCCCCATGCTTGCTGGAAAACCGAAATCACGGCAAGCTCCCCATAGGTGCAGAGTTGTGTTCGAAAATTCAGTTTTGTTGTCCAAGGGTAAGGATCTGATCATGGCTGCCCTAGGGGCCTATAGCCATGGTTGGATCACTCCCATAGCAGTTCTAAGACGTGAATAAGTCACCATTTTGGTGGCTTGGTCCATGGTGGATCGGTTTTAAAATAAAACACCAGAACAGCCCCTCCCCACTTTCGGTTCCCTTTTTTTTTTCAGCTTGTGTTGTTTCGGTTTTTGGTGGAATGGTGTGGATCTGGTTTGGCCTATAGCCCTTAGCCACGGTTCATACCATGCCCCTAGATGTCTAGATCGTGCCATGGTCAATCAAATGGCCACTGGAACGATCGGTGACAACAAAACAAGAACAATGCCCCGACGTGCAGAATTATTTCTCGGTAAGAACTTTCGGTTGGTTGCTGGAATGAGGCAAATTGTGGCTGGCCTAGGGCCCTTAGCCATGGTTCAAATCATTCCTTGGGATGTTGTTGAGAGGCTATGGTCGGTGGTTCAAGCCCCAATGGCCAAAAGTCTCGCAAACGACGCGATGAAAGCGAAGTTGCTGCTGCTGGAATTTGACAGCAACTTGCTGTGTCGGTTCGGAGGCTCGTTCGAGTTCTCGGTCGGCTTTTAGCCTATGGCCTTGGACTGGACAGTGCCTAATCGAGTTAGGAAGGTCATGTTTTTGACCGTTCATGATTCGGATCATTTTTGAGGTCACACGAGAATTTACGGTGCGATGTGCCAAATTGACTCTCGAAAGAGCGTTTCTTGCTTTGGCCTCCATTTCACCTAGATTTCGACCCTCATCATTTTAGGAGCATTAGTTAATAATTTTAAGCGTATTTTAATCATGACTATACGTCGGTTCAGTGTCGGTTCGGGTTGGTTCGGAGTCATGATTAAATACGAAGTCGTTAGACGTAATTGTCGCATTTTCAAACTTAATTGCATAGTTTGGTCAAGTTTAAGCTATTGCATATTTTTCATGGCATATTTAGGTTGTAGCGAGCCTGGGACCGATCCAATCCAGTTGGTAAAATATACAGGATATTTTCATTATGCTATTTAATTATATTACGTGCATGAAAATAGAAAATACTTATTTTTGAGATTTATGCGATATGGCTTGTGGTCAATTCACTATTATGGGAGCATTATTTTATACGGTCGCCAGTGACCGATCAGTTCAGTTTGGTACCACCCGGTCGCCAGTGACCGGTCAGCTCAGTTCAGTTTGATACTCCCCGGTAGCCAGTTACCGTTCAGTTCAGTGCAGGGGCCCCAAGCGTAGACCATAATCTCAACAGAAAATTTTTACCAGTTATTTCAGTACAGGGCTCCAAGGAGCAAACATTTTTACTATGATTTCAATTCAGTTATGCACGTATTATAATTGCTCAGTACAAGTTATTTTCAGTATGCCTCATGACATGATATTTTATCCCATGCACATTTTACTTCAGTATTTACTCGTTACCTACGATATTTGCATGCTGAGTCTTTAGGCTCACTAGACTTGATTGTTGTAGGTACTGATGAGGCCAGGGCCGAGGGCGGGGACCAGTGAGCCAGCTTGGGTCGGCAGTAGTGGCACCCGAGGACCTCAGTTTCAGCACTTGCCACTTTTTTTATGCTCAGACATTTTATCAGTTGTTGAATATTTTTAAATTGTTATTTTCGGCAAACTTTATTTTCTTCCGCTGCTATATTTTAAACATTGAACTTGAGTTATCAGTTGATTTTATGAATGAGGCACTCCATTTATTTTAAAAGAAAATTTTTAATTTTAAGCACATTTTCAAGCAAGGAGTTGTCAGGCCTTTACAGTTGGTATCAGAGCGGTGGTTCTGTATAGGGTTACACTACTACTGACCACGAGAAGCTCACGAAGCCACGCCTTCGGTCTGTAAGTTTTACAGTTCAGCATTTTATTTATAGCATGAATTATTTTGACAGCATGCTTCCACGAAATAATTTCGACCAGATTTTTCAGCATTTCAGTGTTCATTTAAAATAAATTATGGAATTATGCATGTTAGTTACATATGGGTTATGTTTGTAACAGTATGCCCCCTAGACGTCAAGTAGGACGCCCGAGAGGTAGTGGCGAGCACCGTCGCGAGGAAGATGACGATCAGAGACAAGAGAGGCAGACACCTCCTCCTCCTCCTCCACCTCCACCACCGCCCCCACCTGACATGAGTGCCCAGATGCTAGCTGGGATGACGCAGTTCTTCGCACAGTTTGCGGGGAACAATGCTGTGGTGACTAGACCGACAGGGCCAGAGGCTGTTTACGAGCGATTCATGAAGATGCGTCCAAAGGAGTTTTCTAGGACGTCTGACCCCATGATTGCCAAGGGATGGATCAAATACCTCGAGGTTATCTTCGATTTCATGGAGCTGGGAGACGCAGACCGAGTCCGATGTGCCACCTATCTGTTCACTGGAGACGCCAGCTTATGGTGGGAAGGAGCGTCAGTAGCCCTGACCTTGGCTACACTTTCATGGACACGCTTCACGGAGGTTTTCTACTCCAAATATTTTGCCGAGGAAGTGCGCACCAGGTTGACCATTGAGTTCATGAGCCTGAGACAGGGAGATATGACGGTTACGGAGTTCATCCGTAAGTTCGAGAGGGGCTGTCATTTTTTGCCCCTGATAGCGAATGATGCCAGAGCTAAGTTGATGCATTTCCTGGTGGGTCTACGGCCGATCTTGCGCCGGGATGTTAGGGTGTCTGACCCTGCTACTTATGAGATTGCTGTCTCCAAGGCCCTAGCCGCAGAGCAGGATCTGCGGGATATCGAGAGGGATCGCCAGGGCAAGCGCCCAGTCCAGGTACCACACCGCCCTCCTCCTCATCAGCATCAGCAGCAGAACAAGAGGCCTTTTCACGGACCGCCTAGAAACAGAGGCCAGCAGCAGCAGCAGCGGGGACGCCCAGCCCCGAGGACTTATGAGCACCCAGTCTGTCCCAAGTGCTCACGCCGCCATCCTGGAGCATGTATGTCTGGCTCAGGAAAGTGTTTTAAGTGTGGCAGTCCAGACCGCATGTTGCTGCAGTGCCCTCAGAGGAATCTGCCTACCCAAGGCAGAGTTTTTGCTCTCCATGCCGCGGAAACCAACCCGGAGACTATGTTGTTGACAGGGAGAATTTTTATATCTGGTTCCGCTACCAAGGCCTTGATAGATTCAGGGGCTACTCACTCGTTTATTTCGGAGGTCTTTGCAAACTTTCTCAAGATCAAGACCATTGGGCTAGACATTGCCTTTTCAGTAGTGTTGTCGTCAGGCGAGGAGATGGCAGCCACCAATGTTATCCGAGATATAGACCTTGAGCTGCACGGTAATCTTGTTTATGCGGATCTGATTGTGCTACCGATGCCGGAATTTGACATTATCCTAGGGATGGACTGGCTATTGAGGAACAGAGTGTTGATAGACTTCCAGTGGAGATCTGTTCTTGTCCAACCGCCTGGAATGGAGCAGTTCTTATTTGAGCCGGACAGGTACTTTCCTTTACCGCGCATTATTCCTTATGTTCAGGCCAGGAAGCTCATGCATAGAGGGTGTCGGGCATTTCTAGAGACCTTTTTATCTGTCCCCGAGGAACCCAGCCAGTCAGCCTCAGATGTTCCGATTGTCAGAAATTTTTTAGACGTTTTTCCCAAAGACGTCTCTGGTATGCCACCCGAGAGAGAGGTGGAGTTTTCCATTGAGCTTATGCCAGGTACGGCTCCGATATCCAAAGCGCCGTACCGACTAGCACCGACAGAGATGGCAGAGTTTAAGAAGCAGATTCAGGAACTTTTCAACAAGGAGTTCATTCGCCCGAGCTTTTCACCATGGGGCGCGCCAGTCTTGTTTGTTAAGAAGAAGGATGGCTTGATGAGGCTTTGCATTGACTATCGGGAGTTGAACAGGGTTACAGTGAAGAATAAATACCCACTTCCGAGGATTGAGCATCTGTTTGACCAGTTGCAAGGAGCTTCGATTTTCTCCAAGATTGATCTGCGCTCTGGTTATCACCAGTTGAGGGTGAGAGATGCTGATGTTTCCAAGACTGCTTTTAGGACTCGTTATGGCCACTACGAGTTCCTTGTGATGCCGTTCGGACTGACGAATGCGCCAGCGATCTTCATGGATCTCATGAATCGCGTATTTCAGCCATACCTCGACCAGTTTGTGATAGTGTTCATAGATGACATTCTCGTCTACTCCAAGAGTCGGGAGGAGCACAGCAGACATCTGACCACAGTGTTGCAGACATTGCAGAAGCACAAATTATTCGCAAAGTTCAGTAAATGCGAATTCTGGTTAGAGAAGGTGGCGTTCTTAGGCCACATCGTTTCTAGCAGTGGTGCTGAGGTAGACCCAACAAAAGTTGCAGCAGTCAGAGATTGGGTTGTGCCTCAGAATGCATCAGAGATCCGCAGTTTTCTTGGCTTAGCAGGATATTATCGGAAGTTCATTAAGGGATTCTCTTCGATTGCAGTTCCACTCACAGCACTGACCAAGAAGAATGTGAAATTTGTTTGGAGCGAGGCGTGTCAGAAGAGCTTCGATACTTTGAAGCAAGCTCTTATCTCAGCACCAGTTTTGGCCGTGCCGTCAGGGTCCGGTGAGTTTGTACTGTATACCGATGCTTCGAAGCTCGGTTTAGGTTCAGTTCTGATGCAGCATGGGAGAGTGATAGCGTATGCTTCTTGACAGCTGAAAATCCACGAGAAGAACTACCCTACCCATGATCTAGAGTTGGCCGCCGTAGTTTTTGCCTTGAAGATTTGGAGGCACTATCTGTATGGAGAGAAATGCCAGATCTTTACCGACCACAAGAGCCTCAAGTATTTCTTTACGCAGAAGGAGCTGAACACGCGTCAGAGGCGTTGGTTGGAGCTTGTGAAAGACTACGATTGTGACATTAGCTACAACCCGGGTAAAGCTAATGTAGTTGCGGATGCATTGAGCAGAAAAGTCGCAGTGATGGCTCATTTGACGATTCAGAAACCTCTTCAGTTTGAGATACAGAGGTTTGATCTCGAGACTTATCCTCGAGGTAGAGTTCCTCGTCTATCTACCTTGACCATTCAGTCTTCCCTCTTTGACCGTATTCGCAGTGGTCAGTCAGCAGATGAGCAATTGGCACAGTGGAAGAAGAGAGATGAAGCCAAGGGCAGTGTCTTGTATTCAGTCAATGATGGTATTGTGAGATACCGAGACAGGATATGGGTTCCTAGCAGTGATTCTATCCGAGCAGATATCTTATCAGAAGCCCATACGTCGCCGTACTCTATTCATCCAGGGAGTACGAAGATGTACAAGGATCTGCAGCTATTGTATTGGTGGCCTGGTATGAAGAAGGACATCAGACGTTTTGTGTCCGAGTGTCTGACCTGCCAGTTAGTGAAGGCCAAGTATCAGAGACCAGCAGGTTTGCTCAAGCCTCTCCCTATTCCCGAGTGGAAGTGGGAGAATGTTACCATGGACTTTGTGACCGGATTGTCGAGGTCAGCCAGAGGATCGAATGCTATCTGGGTGATTGTAGATCGTCTTACCAAATCAGCGCACTTCTTGCCTATTAAGACGACTTTCACCATGGTTCAGTATGCAGAGCTGTATATCCGAGAGATAGTCCGACTTCATGGTATTCCAGTTTCGATCGTATCCGACAGAGATCCCCGATTCACTTCCTCATTTTGGAAGAGTTTGCATTCGACTTTGGGTACGAAGTTGTTGTTTAGCACAGCTTTCCATCCGCAGACAGATGGGCAGTCGGAGCGAGTTATTCAGATTTTGGAGGATCTTCTTCGCGCTTGCGTCATTGATTTCTCCGGGAGTTGGGAGTCAAACTTACCATTGGTTGAGTTCACCTATAACAACAGCTTTCAGTCTTCTATTGGTATGGCTCCGTATGAAGCACTGTATGGCCGCAAGTGCAGATCTCCTGTCCATTGTGATGAAGTAGGAGAGAGAGCAGAGTTGGGTCCAGAGATTGTTCAGCAGACAGCATATGTAGTAGTCAAGATCCGTGATAGAATGAGGACTGCTCAGAGTCGACAGAAGAGCTATGCCGATCAGCGGAGGAAAGATTTGGAGTTTGCAGTGGGCGATCATGTATTTGTGAAAGTGGCACCTATGAAGGGTCTCATGAGATTTGGGAAGAAAGGGAAGCTCAGTCCGAGATTCATTAGACCGTTTGAGATCCTTGACAGAGTTGGGACGCTAGCTTATCGTGTTGCTCTTCCGCCGAATCTGGCCGGAGTACACAATGTGTTCCACGTCTCCATGCTGAGGAAGTATATGGAAAATCCTTCGCATGTGCTGAACTTTGAGCCGTTGCAACTTACTCCGAACCTGTCTTATGAGGAGAGACCAGTGCAGATCCTAGACCGACAGGAGAAGAAACTTCGGAACAAGTTGGTTAAGCGAGTCAAAGTCAAATGGCTCAACCATTCAGAGGAGGAAGCTACGTGGGAGTCTGAGCCGGAGATGAGAAGTCGATACCCTGAGTTATTCGGTGAGTTAAAATTTCGAGGACGAAATTTCTTTTAAGGGGGGAAGGATTGTAGAACCCGTAAATCAGTCTACGTATAAGCCATGCATAATTCTAGATTTTTAAAATTAAATTGACTTCATTGCATGATTATTTTAATGCATTTCTTTGAAGTTAATTATTTTATTATTTCATGCAGTAGTTTGATTTTTCAGTTATTTCAGTGAGGCCGGACTGGAGTTGGAGTTTTGAGATAGAATTTAAGATTCGAGAAATATTTCCAGAAGTTAATTTAGCTAGCAAGTAAGTTTATTTAAGTTAAAAAGGATGTTTTGATGATTTAATTTAATTACTTGAGGTGATTAAGAAATAAGTTCATTTAAGTTCCAATAATTAAGGGTTAATTCACTAAATTATTTAAAGGATTAGTGAGGCTTTTAAGGGTTATTAATTTACTAGATAATCAAAATTTCCCCTCCATTTATTAGTGAATTTTCGGCCCCCCTTAGTTGCTAGATTATCCCTTGCTAACCCAACACATTTGACCATTTCTTTGTATTTAATTAGTAGGATAATTCTTTTATTTTTGGGAGCACCATTTAATTAATGATCAACCTTATCCTCACCTGGTCTAGATGGTAATGGATCGGCCACCTCACTCCAACATGCACCAACAAATAATTTGATATCAAACTAGAATTCAAAATTCAAAAGGTGGAGACTTGGTCTTGATTTGTTCCATATATCTTGCAACCATTTCCCTCACTCTCTTAACCACCCTTTTCCCTCCCCCATCACCGAATTAGAGAGTATTTCAGAGTGGAAAAACCGTGAGAATTCAGTGGGAGATAGGAGAGAAAAATCGAGTAAGAAAAAAGGTAGAAAAGGAAAGAAGCGCTCCATCTCCTCCGCGCCGAGTCGTCGTATTCTTTCGTTTTTCATTCAAACGAAAACCAAGGCATGTCTAGATTCTTTCAAACCTCAATCAAGTCCTATTATCAATTATTTTCATTACATGATCATGATTTCTTTGGCCATAAACCAAAACACACCAAGAAATTTCAGAAAAATATAACATGAAGATTTTCCGGTTTCCATGACAAGCTTCACGGGTTCTCTTGTTTTGAAGTTTCAGGTGGATGGCTCGACTCCAGGCTCCCAAGGCGGCTCCTAGACATGTAATAGGATGCATTAGGACCATGTTGGTCCATTCATTCAGTCCCCATGCTTGCTGGAAAACCGAAATCACAGCAAGCTCCCCATAGGTGCAGAGTTGTGTTCGAAAATTCAGTTTTGTTGTCCAAGGGTAAGGATCTGATCATGGCTGCCCTAGGGGCCTATAGCCATGGTTGGATCACTCCCATAGCAGGTCTAAGACGTGACTAAGTCGCCCTTTTGGTGGCTTGGTCCATGGTGGATCGGTTTTAAAATAAAACACCAGAACAGCCCCTCCCCACTTTCGGTTCCCTTTTTTTTTCAGCTTGTGTTGTTTCGGTTTTTGGTGGAATGGTGTGGATCTGGTTTGGCCTATACCCTTAGCCACGGTTCATACCATGCCCCTAGATGTCTAGATCATGCCATGGTCAATCAAATGGCCACTGGAACGATCGGTGACAACAAAACAAGAACAATGCCCCGACGTGCAGAATTGTTTCTCGGTAAGAACTTTCGGTTGGTTGCTGGAATGAGGCGAATTGTGGCTGGCCTAGGGCCCTTAGCTATGGTTCAAATCATTCATTGGGATGTTGTTGAGAGGCTATGGTCGGTGGTTCAAGCCCCATTGGCCAAAAGTCTCGCAAACGACGCGATGAAAGCGAAGTTGCTGCTGCTGGAATTTGACAGCAACTTGCTGTGTCGGTTCGGAGGCTCGTTCGAGTTCTCGGTCGGCTTTTAGCCTATGGCCTTGGACTGGACAGTGCCTCATCGAGTTAGGAAGGTCATGTTTTTGACCGTTCGTGATTCGGATCATTTTTGAGGTCACACGAGAATTTACGGTGCGATGTGCCAAATTGACTCTCGAAAGAGCGTTTCTTGCTTTGGCCTCCATTTCACCTAGATTTCGACCCTCGTCATTTTAGGAGCATTAGTTAATAATTTTAAGCGTATTTTAATCATGACTATACGTCGGTTCAGTGTCGGTTCGGGTTGGTTCGGGGTCATGATTAAATACGAAGTCGTTAGACGTAATTGTCGCATTTTCAAACTTAATTGCATAGTTTGGTCAAGTTTAAGCTATTGCATATTTTTCATGGCATATTTAGGTTGCAGCGAGCCTGGGACCGATCCAATCCAGTTGGTAAAATATACATGATATTTTCATTATGCTATTTAATTATATTACGTGCATGAAAATAGAAAATACTTATTTTTGAGATTTATGCGATATGGCTTGTGGTCAATTCACTATTATGGGAGCATTATTTTATACGGTCGCCAGTGACCGATCAGTTCAGTTTGGTACCACCCGGTCGCCAGTGACCGGTCAGCTCAGTTCAGTTTGATACTCCCCGGTAGCCAGTTACCGTTCAGTTCAGTGCAGGGGCCCCAAGCGTAGACCATAATCTCAACAGAAAATTTTTACCAGTTATTTCAGTACAGGGCTCCAAGGAGCAAACATTTTTACTATGATTTCAATTCAGTTATGCACGTATTATAATTGCTCAGTACAAGTTATTTTCAGTATGCCTCATGACATGATATTTTATCCCATGCACATTTTACTTCAGTATTTACTCGTTACCTACGATATTTGCATGCTGAGTCTTTAGGCTCACTAGACTTGATTGTTGTAGGTACTGATGAGGCCAGGGCCGAGGGCGGGGACCAGTGAGCCAGCTTGGGTCGGCAGTAGTGGCACCCGAGGACCTCAGTTTCAGCACTTGCCACTTTTTTTATGCTCAGACATTTTATCAGTTGTTGAATATTTTTAAATTGTTATTTTCGGCAAACTTTATTTTCTTCCGCTGCTATATTTTAAACATTGAACTTGAGTTATCAGTTGATTTTATGAATGAGGCACTCCATTTATTTTAAAAGAAAATTTTTAATTTTCCGCAAATTTTCAAGCAAGGAGTTGTCGGGCCTTTACACGATCCATTTATGTATGAACAGAAAAATTAAATTGAAGTTGCAACAATCATCTATATGAAAAAAAAATTACGTAGATCCATTTATTTCCTTCTAAACAGCTTCTATAAGCTCTAAAACAAGTAACAACTTGTTTTTTAAGCTCTCTAAAAAATTTCTACCTGATATTTTCGGAGCATTGACAATCTACTCTCTCAAAGTAAGAATGCTGTTATGATAAAACGTTGGAACCACAAATAGAATCATAAAAAATATTCTATGCTGCTCGCTAGCAGGCCCTAGTGCTAAATCGTTTAATCAAACGAGAACATTTTTAAAGTTAAATATGTTATTTTTCTTAAAAATATATATTTAATTTTACTTCCAAATCTCTTTAAAATTTGATGGATATTAATATCCACAAAAACTTCTATAAAACCGTCTCATAGATCAATTTTATAATAATTTGATAATTATTATATTCACAAAAACCTCTATCTGACCCGACTCGTGAAAAACATTACTTTCACTCAATGTATGGACTCAGCCAATCAGTCAGTCTCACATTTATAAATACGTGAGTTATCTCACGAAAAACAAACTCTTTAATATTTATCCTATCTCCGTTCACTGAATCTTCAAAATAGATTTCAAACCATGATATTTGAGTTTTATATAGTTATGGAGATAGATTAAAATTGAAGGAAAAAAAAAATATTGTACAAAAAAAAAAAAGATTTCAAGTCCTGCATCCTAATTTTCAACCAAACGAATATGATGAATTCAAAATATGGATTTGAAATCAAATCATCTCAAATCCACTCATCCAGATACCGTTTTACATATTTTGAATGTATACTCATCGAATTTTCTCACTACAAAAAAGAAAAGAGGCTAGCGACGGTTTGGTGGTCCGTAACCGGAGGTAGCGTCGCCTTCTATCAGCGACGCTTTCTCAAAAACCGTTACAAATTAGAGACGGTTTTGTTGAAGAATACCGTCGCTATTTAGCGACGATTTAGTTAAACCGTCGTAAACCGTCGCTATTTAAGCGAAGGTTTTTGAGAAAACCGTAGCTTAATAAAGCGACGGTTTTTAATCAACCACTATGCTAAAATTCATAAATCAACTCCGACGCCAAAATTAAAATTAAATATTAAATTTTTTGTAAAGAAAACGCTTTAAAAACCTGACGTGCGCGAAGATATGCAGATCCACGTAATGCTGAAAAATCACACCGACGAGCAAATTTACGAAATTAATACAAAAAAATGTTAGTACAAAGTAAAAAAACCGAAACTTCGAAAAATTTGATAGAGTTTCGCTACTACCAGAGAAGAAAGGCGAAAATCGCTGAAGAAAATGTTCGCGAAATCATAGCGACGGTTTTTGCAAACACCATCGCTATTAGCGATGGTTTTGAGTTACACAGTCGCCAGTAGTGACGGGTTTGAGTTACACTGTTGCTAATAGCGACGGTTTTTCAAAAACCGTCGCCGATCTAGTTCGGCGACGGTTTGTGCACAACCGTCGCTATTGGCGACGGTAGTCGAAAACCGTCCCTAATAGCGACGGTCTACAAAGTGAAAAAATAACCGAACAATACATATCAACATATTTGACATTCTAAATGTGTAATGCACCTAATTTGGAAGTAAATTCTAGAACATGAGCAGAAAAATGTCACCACCACTCAGAATTTGAACAAAACATAGATATAAATATTGCAAAATTTAGCAAGTACAGCTGCTCATTTAAGCTGACTGGAGATCTTACATGATACAGATTCATTAGGTTTTTGCCATTCTGGCGATGATCATTTTATAGATGTTGTCTTCACCTTCTATGCATTCATTCCAACTGCATCTGCTTGCTCAGGAGTTGCATAATATTATTTTAGTTAGCATTGATGAACCATGGTTTACTGATTACAATGAATTAGTTTATGGTCTATTCGCCCCCATCATCATCTGTTATGTTTTTAACAATGAATTAGTTTATGGCCTATGATTTATTATGTTGCTTTATATTAGTGGCTATATCAAATTCGTTTGTTCGTTTTGATCTTGTAGGTGAGATAATATGTTTTTTAAGAGCTTCAAAATCTTATGATCTAATCTCTCACTTATTCTGTAGAGTCCAAAATCAGTACACGTAAATCCCATGCATTTATTTAATTTCTAAATCATTTATTTAATTTTAAAGTGATTTTGGCGATGCATGATTTATTCAAATGCATTATTTTAAATTAATTATGTTTATTTGATGCACGTTAAATGTTTTTCGAGTTTCATGTTTCAGGCGATTATTCGAGGCGGGATCGGGGAGAAGACCAGTGACGATTTTTGACAAAATTTTAATGCGGTATTTTATTTTAAGTTGTGTTTGGGGCATTTTAAATAATTTATTTAGTTTTAACATTTTTAAATCCTAAATTATTTATTTAATGATTTTATGATTTTAAAACTTTTATAGTTTAATCATTGTGAATGTTATTTTTTTAATAAGGAGATTTGTAGAAATTAGTGTGGATTAACTTTTATTTAACATTTTTAAATTATTAATTTAGCCATTTAATTCCCCTAATTACCACTAAACTTACACACTCACACTTTTACACACACCTAACACACGCACACACACTTACACGCCAACACACATATACACATTCACTTTCATTCTTCAGTTTTCATTTTGAGAGCAAAAATTTTAAGTTTCTAAGAAGCTTCAGCAGCCGCCCCTCTCTCTGAAAATTTCTCTGCAATTCACGTGTACTTTGTGCAAGCAAAACGAGCCACTAATTGCTCCGGATCAATCCTCGCGCCATCTCTGCTTCGGTGTCGTCGTTTCGGCAACGTTAAATATTCAAAGGCACGTATATTCTGTTTTTTCTGCGTCGATTTTGTCATAGTATTTATGTTGATGTTTATTATGCGTAAAATTCATGTATGATGTTCATAATTTGAGCAGAAAATTGGTTGGATCAGTTTTGAAATAATTTTTAGATATAAATTTTTGTTTTCACTGTATTTAGAAAACTGCGATTTTTTGGTCGAGATTTTGGGAAAACTTTCAACATATGAAACGTAGAACTTTTCGATACCTTTGATTTGATATAAAATTCGAAACATTTGGATAAAAATTGAGTGAGTTATGGTGATTTTCGTGGGACTGCTCAAACCGCGTTTTCTGAAAATTATGCTATTGATGTGTTCTTGAAGTTTATTTATTGCAGGCCTCGTTGGGAACCATCGGGTGATCACTGCTGTGTTTAGGTATATGGATTATGAGTTTGGGATGAGTTTTGATGTTTCGTTTCGTGTCGATAGTCGTTGGTTGCATTAGAAATCGTAGGAAACATTTGGTGTCAAAATTTAAGTATATGGATTTTATTGCGTTGCGTGTGGTGCGTCGTTTCTTTGGGAACGTTCGGGGCGTTTTTATGGAGTCGGGTCAGTGTCATAGTTTCCTAGGATGAGTCTCGATGGATTGGTTCACGAATCGTATTATTTTAGTTAGGCAAGTCGCGGAGTCCAGAAACTCAGCGCCCGAGCGGTAAAATATTACCGCCCGAGCGCGGACCCATCTGTAAAAAATTTGGTTTCCACTTATTTTCAAGTTCAATAGTGATTTCATGTCTTTTATTTTTGGGAAATGTTCACACATCATTTTAGAGATTGTTCGGGGTTCGATATCATGGTTTAATACGATGTTTTACCGAGGTCAAGTCCCGAGTGATCTAGAATGTCATAAGCTATTTAATTACTTCGGTGGTGAGCACGAGTACCTACGTCTAAGCTATGAAATTTAAGTGCATGTAATCATGTTAGTATGTGCAGCAGTGACCCCAAGCGATATCCAACGAATCCCTCAACGCCAAGTAAGTAAGTATGTTCGACGTGCAAAGAAATTTTTTTTAAGTTTTTGAGGTATGCTAAATGTCTTGTGATCAATTTATGTATGGGATTGGAAAGCGGTAAAGCATGACCAGGGACCAATCCACCCCGTTAAATCATGAATGGGTTTAGATCAGGATTGGAAAGCGGTAAATCATGACCAGGGACCAATCCACCTGTTAAAGCATGAACCGGGATCTCATGTATGTGGTAGTGGATCTTCCCTGTCAGCCCAGTACTGTGGTTTAGTCTGATCAGGCGTATTTATGTATGGGTCACTTGCTTTGAAACATGTCTCTACGCAAAATGATGAAGTTATGTATGTTCAAGTATGTACAAGTATGCAAGCATGTTTAAGAAAAGTTTCAGGTTATGGCACGTCTATGTAATGTATGTAAGATCAAGCTTTTACAGCGCATGTTAAAGTTCAACTATGTATGTTCTCTTTTAAAGTTGCATCTGATTTTATTACGTATTACTTGCTATTTCCAGTTTATACGTGTTGAATTTTTTAGACTCATTAGACTTGATCGATGCAGGTGAGGATGCATTTGAGGAGACGAGGGGTGAGGACAAGTGAGCTGGCTTGGACTGAGCGGGAGGCTAAACCCGAGGACCGCCATGTTTTAAGAATTTATGAAAGTTTCAAATACTCTGATTTTATGTTGTTTACGATGTTCTAGAACAAGTATTTTCGTTAACAAAATTTATATGGTGATCTTTTATTGCAAATACTTTTAGACGGTTGGCAAATTTGAGTGTGATAGGTTTATGGCAAATGTTTTTAGACGAACGAGACATTTTAATGCAAATTCGAAAGTTTATTTCATATTTAAGAAAATTTTTATTTTTCCGCAAATTTCAAGTAGTTCAGAAGTACGGTACGTTACAGTTGGTATCAGAGCGGTGTTATTGTAAAGGGTTATGCCTACTACCAGTTGCGAGAAGCTCACGAAGCCACACTTCAAGTCTGTAAGTTTTAAAGTTTTGAATTATGTTATGGATTAAGCATTAAGTCATGATTTCAGCATGTCCATGTTTTAAGTTCGAATTACGTGCATTTTATGCTATTGATATTATGTTCATGCATATTGGGTTTACGTGTTGGGTAAATTGTTAGAACAGTATGCCTCCTATACGCTTGATTAACCGTGAAGTAAGGGATGAGAACAGGGAGGCTCGGGAGGAAGGGAGAGACGCTCCTCCTCTACCACCGCCAGATATGAAGGCACAGACGCTTGCAGGAATGACTCAGTTCTTTGCACAGTTTGCGGGGAACCAGGCGACAGTGGATGCAGGGGCTAGGCCCAGACCGGAGACGGTGTATGAGAGGTTCAGGAGGATGAACCCAAATGAGTTTTCGGGGACTACAGACCCGATGATAGCTGAAGGATGGATTAAGTCTATCGAGGTGATATTCGAGTTCATGGAGCTGCAGGATGCAGACCGGGTTAGGTGCGCCACCTACTTGTTGACTGGAGACACCAGGCTATGGTGGGAAAGTGCATTAGTATCAGTTAACTTGCAAACACTGACGTGAAATGGATTTAAGGAGGTCTTTTACTCCAAGTACTTCACTGAGGAAGTACGCTCTCGCCTGACCAGGGAGTTCATGACATTGCGTCAGGGGGATAGCAGCGTTGCGGAGTTTGTGAGGAAGTTTGAGAGGGGGGTCACTTTGTGCCCCTGATAGCTAATGATGCCCAGGGGAAGCTGAGGCATTTTATGGATGGGTTGCGGCCGATCTTGCGCCGCGATGTGAGGGTTGCCGGTCCGACTACCTACGCCGTTGCAGTATCTAGAGCCTTGGCGGCATAGCAGGACCAGAAAGAAGGTCGATAGGCAGGGCAAGAGGCCCTAATGGGCACCACAGCAGCAGCAACAACGACCTCAGTTCAAGAGGCCATTCCAGGGGCAGCCATGGAAGAGGCCATATCAGGGACCGCCGAAAGGCAAGGGTCCTATCCCACAGCCGAAGGCTCCTCAGAGGCCAAAGTACCCAGTGTGCCCGAAGTGCAACTGACAGCACCTGGGGTAGTGTTTATATGGGTCGGGCAAATGTTTCAAATGTGGAGCTAGTGATCACATGCTAAAGGAGTGCCTGCAGTGGAGGCAACCAACCCAGGGGAGGGTGTTCGCCATGCATGCTCAGGAGACGAACCCAGACACAACACTATTGACTGGGAACATTTTCATAAAGAGAGTATCCACGAAGGCCCTGATAAACTCATGAGCCACCCACTCTTTTATTTCAGAGACATTCGCTAGTCACCTGGACGTCAAGTCTATTGGACTCGACGTGAGCTACTCAGTGACAGTCCCATCAGGGGAAGAATTATCAGCTACTAGCGTGGTCAGAGACATCGATCTGGAACTGCAGGGCCACCTAGTGTATGACGATTTAATCTTCATGCCGATGTCAGAGTTTGATATCATTTTGGGAATGAATTGGCTGACGAAGAACAGAGTTCTGATTGATTTTCATAAAAGGTCAGTGTTGGTAAGACCTATGAGCATGGAGCAGTTTCTATTTGAGCCAGCGAGATGGAGGAGTTTCCATCGCTGATCTCTTGCATGCAGGCGCGGAGACTTATGCACAAGTGTTGTCAGGCTTTCTTGGCCAGCATTATTTCCCCACCTGACGTGCCCACTCCGTCTATATCTGATGTGCCAGTAGTCAGAGACTTCCCAGACGTCTTTGCAGATGACGTCACCGGCCTTCCACCATAGAGAGAGGTTGAGTTCGCCATTGATCTGATGCCAGGCACTGTGCCAATCTCTAAGGCACCGTACCCTCTAGCTCCAGCAGAGATGTTAGAACTCAAGCAGCGGATTCAAGAGCTCCTAGACAAAGAATTCATCTGCCCTAGTATCTCACCATGGGGCGCACCAGTACTCTTCGTAAAGAAGACAGACAGGAGCATGAGGTTGTGTACCGATTACCGAGAACTGAACAAGTTAACGATCAAGAATAAATACCCACTTCCAAGGATCGAGGACTTGTTCGATCAGTTGCAGGGAGCTACAGTTTTCTCTAAGATAGATCTTCGATCGGGGTATCACAAGCTGAAGATGGAAGATGCAGATGTTCATAAGACAGCTTTCAAACCAGATATGGGCATTACGAGTTTTTAGTGATGCCGTTTGGACTGACGAATGCTCCAGCAATTTTTATGGACTTGATGAATCGAGTATTTCAGCCCTATCTAGACCAGTTCGTCATAGTATTCATTGACGATATTCTCATTTACTCGAAGAGTCATGAGGAGCATGTTCAGCACCTGAGTACAGTTTTGCAGGTTTTGCAGAGTCGCAAGTTGTTTGCGAAATTCAGTAAGTGTGAATTTTGGTTGGAGAAGGTAGCATTTTTGGGTCACATAATATCTAGCAGTGGTATCGAGGTGGATCCAACTAAGGTAGCAGTAGTCAAAGATTGGGTTGAGCCAAAGAATGCGTCAGAGATTCGCAGTTTTCTAGGCTTAGCAGGCTACTACAGGAAATTTATTCAAGGGTTTTCTTCGATAGCAGTTCCACTCATTTCACTGACGAAGAAGAATGCTAAATTCGTGTGGAGTGATAAATGTCAGAAGAGCTTTGATGCTTTGAAGCAAGCTCTTATTTCAGCGCCAGGGTTAGCCATGCCATCAGGGCAAGGAGATTTTGTGCTATACACCGATGCATCTAAGCTCGGGTTAGGCGCAGTGTTGATGCAGCATGGTCGGGTGATAGCTTATGCGTCCAGGCAGTTGAAGGTGCATGAGAAGAATTATCCGACTCATGATCTTGAGTTAGCTGCCGTTGTCTTCGCGTTGCAGATATGGAGACAGTATTTGTACGGCGAGAAATGCCAGATATTCACCGATCACAAGAGTCTCAAGTATTTCTTCACGCAGAAAGAGCTGAACATGAGACAAAGACGGTGGTTAGAGTTGGTAAAAGACTATGATTGCGAAATTAGCTACCATCCAGGGAAAGCTAATGTTGTGGCAGATGCCTTGAGCCGAAAGGTTGCAGTCGTAGCACAGTTGTCAGTGCAGAGATCTCTTCAGTCAGAGGTTCAGAGATTCGGGTTAGAGGTTTATCTTAAGGGCAGGGCTCCTAAACTGTCTAATCTGACAGTCCAGTCTTCCTTGCTAGACCGAATCCGTGCAGGTCAGCCTTCAGATGAGCAGTTACAGAAATGGAGACTGAAGGATGAGGCCAAGGGCAGTGTACTCTACTCAGTGTCTGATGGTATTGTGAGATACAGAGACAGAATATGGGTGCCTAGTGTTGATTCGATCAGAGAGAATATTCTGACAGAGGCACATGCATCTCCGTATTCTATTCATCCAGGAGGTACCAAGATGTACAAAGATTTGCAGATTCTATATTGGTGGCCAGGTATGAAGCGAGATATCCGTCGATTTGTGTCTGAATGTCTATCTTGTCAGCAGGTGAAGGCAGAGCATCAGAGGCCATCAGGAATGCTTAAGCCACTCCCTATCCCCGAGTGGAAAGGAGAGAATATCACCATAGACTTCGTTGTTGGGTTGCTGAGGTCAGTCAGAGGATCCAATGCTATTTGAGTTATAGTGGATCAACTTACTAAGTCAGCACATTTCTTGTCAGTAAAGACGACTTTCTCCATGACGCAGTATGCGGAGCTTTATATCAGGGAGATAGTCCGATTGCACGGAATCACAGTTTCTATTGTGTCCGACAGGGACCCGAAGTTTACATCGTCCTTTTGGAAGAGTTTGCATGCAACCATGGGGACGAAGTTGCTATTCAGTACAGCTTTTCACCCGAAGACAGATGGCCAGTCTGAGCGAGTGATTCAGATTTTAGAGGATCTATTGCGAGCCTGTATGATCGATTTCCATGGGACTTCGGTATCAAGGCTACCTTTAGTGGAGTTTACCTACAACAAAAACTTCCAATCATCTATTGGTATGGCTCCATATGAGACATTGTATGGAAGGAAGTGCAGATCGCCGATTCATTGGGATGAAGTCGGGGAGAGGTCAGAGCTTGGTCCAGAGATTGTTCAGCAGACTGCAGACGTGATGGTCAAGATCTGAGACAGGATGAAGACCGCCAAAAGCCGTTAAAAGAGTTATGCTGATAGGAGGAGGAGAGACCTAGAGTTTTCCGTAGTTGATCACGTTTTCATAAAGATAGCACCTATGAAGGGTGTTATGAGATTTGGGAAGAGAGGCAAGCTTAGTCCGAGATTTATTGGACCGTTTGAGATTCTTGACAGAGTTGGGACACTAGCTTATCGTGTAGCCCTACCGCCGAATCTGGCCAGTGTACACAATGTGTTCCACGTCTCGATGCTGAGGAAGTACCTAGCCAATCCTTCGCACGTGTTGAGATATGAACCGTTGTAGTTGGCTCCAGATCTGTCATATGAGGAAAGACCCGTCCAAATCCTAGACCGACGGGAGCGTAGGCTTCGGAACAAGGTGACCAAGTTGGTCAAAGTCAAGTGGCTAAATCAATCAGTGGAGGAGGCCACTTGGGAGACAGAAGCGGATATGAGGAACCGCTACCCAGAACTGTTTGGTAAGATCTAATTTCGAGGACGAAATTTATATAAGTGGGGGAGGAACTGTAGAGCCCAAAATCAGTACATGTAAATCACATGCATCTATTTAATTGCTAAATCATTTATTTAATTTGAAAGTGATTTTGGCGATGCATGATTTATTCAAATGGATTATTTTAAATTAATTATGTTTATATGATGCACGTCAAATGTTTTTCGAGTTTCATGTTTCAGGCGATTATTCAAGGTGGGATCGAGGAGAAGATCGGTGACGATTTTTGGCAAAATTTTGATGCGGTATTTTATTTTAAGTTGTGTTTGGGGCATTTTAAATAATTTATTTAGTTTTAACATTTTTAAATCCTAAATTATTTATTTAGTGATTTTATGATTTTAAAACTTTTATAGTTTAGTCATTGTGAATGTTATTTTTTTATTTAGGGGATTTGTAGAAGTTAGTGTGGATTAACTTTTATTAAATATTTTTAAATTATTAATTTAGCCATTTAATTCCCCTAATTAACCACTAAACTCACACACTAACACTTTTACACACACCTAACACACGCACACACACTTACACGCCAACACACATATACACATTCACTTTCATTCTTCTGTTTTTATTTTGAGAGCAAAAATTTTAGGTTTCTAATAACCTTCAGCAGCCGCCCCTCTCTCTAAAAATTTCCCTGCAATTCACGTGTATTTTGTGCAAGCAAAACAAGCCACTAATCGCTCCGGATCAATCCTCGCGCCATCTCCGATTCGGTGTCGTCGTTTCGGTAACGTTAATTATTCAAAGAAACGTATATCTGTTTTTCCTGCGTCGATCTTGTCATAGTATTTATGTTGATGTTTATTATGCGTAAAATTCATGTATGATGTTCATAGTTTGAGCAGAAAATTGGTTGGATCAGTTTTGAAATAATTTTTAGATCTAAATTTTCGTTTTTCATTGTATTTCGAAAACTGCGATTTTTCGGTCGAGATTTTGGGAAAACTTTCAACATATGAAACGTAGAATTTTTCGATACCTTCGATTTGATATAAAATTTGAAATATTTGGATAAAAATTGAGTGATTTATGGTGATTTTCGTGGGATTGTTGAAACTGCGTTTTCTGAAAATTATGATATTGATGTGTTATTGAAGTTTATTTGTTGCAGGCTTCGTTGGGAACCGTCGGGTGATGCTTCGTTTCGTGTCGATAGTCGTTGGTTGCATTAGAAATTGTAGGAAACATTTGGTGTCAAAATTTGAGTTTATGGGTTTTATTGCGTTGCGTGTGGTGTGTCGTTTCTTTGGGAACGTTCGAGGCGTTTTTAGGGAGTCGGGTCAGTGTCATAGTGTCCTAGGATGAGTCTCGATGGATTGGTTCACAAATCGTATTATTTTTAGTTATGCAAGTCGCGGAGTCCAGAAACTCGGCGCCCGAGCTGTAATATTTTACCGCCCAAGCGCCACTCCTTCTATCCGAGTATTTTTCCCAGAAGACCTGCCGCTCGAGCGGTAAAATATTACCGCCCGAGCGCGGACCCATTTGTAAAAAAATTTGGTTTCCACTTATTTTCAAGTTCAATAATGAGTTCATGTCTTTTATTTTTGGGAAATGTTCACACATTATTTTATAGATTGTTTGGGGTTCGATGTCATGGGTTAATTCGATGTTTTAACGAGGTCAAGTCCCGAGTGATCTAGAATGTCATAAGCTATTTAATTACTTCGGTGGTGAGCACGAGTACCAACGTCTAAGCTATGAAATTTAAGTGCATGTAATCATGTTAGTATGTGCAGCAGTGACCCCAAGCGAGATCCAACGAATCCCTCAACGCCAAGTAAGTAAGTATGTTCGATGTGCAAAGAAAATATTTTTAAGTTTTTGAGGTATGCTAAATGTCTTGTGACCAATTTATGTATGGGATTGGAAAGCGGTAAAGCATGACCAGGGACCAATCCACCCCGTTAAATCATGAACATGTTTATATCTAGATTGGAAAGCGGTAAATCACGACCAGGGACCAATCCACCCGTTAAAGCATGAATGGGGATCTCATGTATGTGGTAGTGGATCTTCCCTGTCAGCCTAGTACCGTGGTTTAGTCTGATCAAGCGTATTTATGTATGGGTCACTTGCTTTGAAACATGTCTCTACGCAAAATGATGAAGTTATGTATGTTCAAGTATGTACAAGTATGCAAGCATGTTTAAGAAAAGTTTCACGTTATGACACGTCTATGTAATGTATGTAAGATCAAGCTTTTACACGCATGTTAAAGTTCAAGTATGTATGTTCTCTTTTAAAGTTGCATGTGATTTTATTACGTATTACTTGCTATTTTCAGTTTATACGTGTTGAATCTTTTAGACTCACTAGACTTGATCAATGCAGGTGAGGATGCATTTGAGGAGACGAGGGTGAGGACCAGTGAGCTGGCTTGGACTGAGCGGGAGGCTAAACCCGAAGGACTGCCATGTTTTTAAGAATTTATGAAAGTTTCAAATACTCTGATTTCATGTTGTTTACGATGTTCTAGAACAAGTATTTTCGTTAGCAAAATTTCTATGGTGATCTTTTATTGCAAATACTTTTAGACGGTTGGCAAATTTGAGTGTGTTTGGTTTATGGCAAATGTTTTTAGACGAACGAGACATTTTAATACAAATTCGAAAGTTTATTTCATATTTAAGAAAATTTTTATTTTTCCGCAAATTTCAAGTAGTTCAGAAGTACAGTACGTTACATATTCTTAACAGATTCACTAAATCATTATATTTGAGCTTCTTAGACATTGTTTTATTATAATTTTTACAGACAAATTTACATTTTGGTTGGTAGATTTTAAACTCAAATGTTTCAAAATCTAGCAGATTTCTGATGTCAAAATATGAACTTTTATATGCATCATTTGCATCTTTACTTTCTGACATATTTGAATCTTTGCTACGTATGTATTTAAATCTGAAGATTCATACATGAAGAACGCGTATGATGGAGGCAGAAATCTGACAAATACTGTCCATAAATAGCCAAAACCTCAGGCTTTTAAAATTCTTTGTATTACATTAATAAACTCTACCTTAGCATGGATTTGCAAATTTATTATTTCTATTGTTCTATCTACTTAATTTGTTTATTTCTATTTCAACTTAAGCAAAACATATTATGTAGACGAAAAATTTTAGGTTTTTATATTCAATAAATTTTAGTTTGATGATATTACTGCTTCAAAAGAATGTCTATTTATTTTATATTGAAGTTTATCATTATTTCACATGAGATGATATTACTGCTTCAAAATAATATTATTTTTTATGGTCAACACTTATATCATGTGAGGTAAAAAAATTGAGCTTGGCATATTTATTTAAGCTTTGGAATCAAGTACAAATTTTTTTACTGTCATGGTGTTGTAAACTCATGAAGGTTTAATATATTAGCCTCATATATTCAAGACACACGCAATGCGTGTGCCTTGGTGGCTAATATATAGAATCATAGCGACGGTTTTTGCAAAAACCGTCGCTAATCGACAACGGTTTGTGCACAACCGTCGCTATTGGCGATGGTAGTCGAAAACCGTCGCTGATAGCGACGGTCTATAAAAACCGTCGCCAAAAATTGCGACGGTCTTGTATTATTCCGTCGCACATGGCGACGGGTCTAATATGGTGACGGACTTAAATATAAACGTCGCCAAAGGCGACGGTCAAAAAACCCGTCGCACAAAATGACGACGGATTTGTTCGAACAGTCGCAATATTAGCGATGATTTTAGGATAAACCATCGCTATTAGAGCGACAGGTTTTGATAAACCGTCGCTTATTTTAGTAGGCGACGGTTTTATGATAAACCACCGCTTTTAAAGCGACGGTTTACGACGGTTTAACAAAAATCGTCGCTATAATAGCGACGGTTAATCCTAAAACCGTCGCTAATCCAACCGTTTTTTTGTAGTGTCTGTTTTGAGCAGAAGTTGAAACTGTCAAGAAAGGACAAAATTCTTTGTATTACATTAATAAACTCTACCTTAGCATGGATTTGCAAATTTATTATTTCTATTGTTCTATCTACTTTATTTGTTTATTTCTATTTCAACTTAAGCAAAACATATTATGTGTATTCCGACCATGATTTAAATGTAGCGAAGTTAATTTAGTAATTGTTTGTCTTAACTTTACATTCTGCGACTATTGCTACAATTTGTATTCTTTCTCTTTGTCAAGTCATCTACTTACAATATTTCGGCTTTTTTTTTGGTTTTTTTTTTGGCAAATAAAAGGAGTTTACCAATTTCTACTTTATTTGCCATGTATTTAGCGAAATCCTTGCAATAGTTTACATTTTGTTATGTCATATCGATTTTTTATATCACGCTTTAATAGATTGTTCTATTTATTTTGTATGTTTAGGTTGAACTATGGTATGATTCGATAAAATGAATATTTTCTTATTACGGTTGACCAGAGAGGGTTTAGCTTATGCATAAAATGCTTAAATATATCTACAACTTGATTTTTTTTTAAAATTTATTGGGTGAATGTAGACGACAAATTTTAGGTTTTTATATTCAATAAATTTTAGTTTGATGATATTACTGCTTCAAAAGAATGTTTATTTATTTTATATTGAAGTTTATCATTATTTCACATGAGATTATATTACTGCTTCAAAAGAATATTATTTTTTATGGTCAACACTTTATATCATGAAGGTTTAATATATTAGCCTCATATATTCATGACACACGCAATGTGTGTGCCTTGGTGGCTAGTATATAGAATCATAGCGACGGTTTTTGCAAAAACCGTCGCTAATCGGCGACGGTCTACAAAAACCGTTGCCGAATATTGCGACAGTCTTGTATTATTCCTTCGCACATGGCGACGGGTTTTTTATGGCGACAGACTTAAATATAAACGTCGTCAACGGCGACGGTCAAAAAACCCGTCGCACAAAATGACGACGGGTTTGTTCGAACAGTCGCAATATTAGCGACGATTTTAGGATAAATCGTCGCTTACTTTAGTAGGTGACGGTTTTATGTTAAACCGTCGAACTAAAGCAAGCGACGGTTTAACAAAAACCGTCTCTATAATAGCGACAGTTTATCCTGAAACCGTCGCTAATCCAACAGTTTTTTTTTTGTAGTGTCTGTTTTGAGCAGAAGTTGAAACTGTCAAGAAAGGACAAACATTGGCATTTTAGTCCACAACAAGAGCGTTGGATGATAGAACATTCTTGAAGATGGGGATTGTGGATTTTCACAAGAAACGTGAGAATTCAAAGATCAAGAGGATTTGAGTTCTATGTGATTTTGAAAAGCCCAGCCAGTGGTTCATTTGTTTACGTTTCAATTACTATTTTGTTATATATATGATATTGTTGTATGATTAAAAATCGTTGGAAATCTTGCATCAAAAGTTTTGGTAAAAGTCAGAATGACGTTAGGACCTTTGCAATATAGATTTCACCGTTTTAACATCGAAAACGGTGAGAAAGGCTCAATCAAATGCAGAAAGAGCTAATCTTTTTATTAAAAAAATGGTACCAACAATTCTAGTAAATCCAATCTACAATCTATATATGAATATATCAAATCTAACCTATCTGTCGGGAAGACAAGTGATTTCAGTGGTCGAACGATTGGCCTCCCAACACTTGGGTCCTAAATTGAGTCACACGAAAAAAGTTCACTTGCATATCCCAGAGATTCCTGCATCTCACTCAGTCAAGCTTAGTTACATGCTTATCCAAGAAAGCCCGAGCCAGATTACTTAAGCTCACATTGACCGCACCAGCGCCAGAAAACTTTTCAATGACCTCTACCACCTCAGGTTTCAAAATTTCTTCCTCTGTAGAAGGATTACAGAGATAATACAGTGCCCCAAGAGCATAACTCACCTGCAAAGTAAACGTTTAGAATTTGGACCATTGAGGTAAAGTTAGCTAGAGACGAAAGCTCCAGGAGTCTCAGAAGAAAATTGAGTAGTAAATTTTGATTCATTAATCGTAACCAAAGTTGAATTAAATCCAGAAAAATATTCTGGCACTAAAGAAGATCTCTCATCTTACTTTCAAGAACTACTTATTAGAAAGATATATGTTATTTTAGAAAATAGCACAGCATTAGAGGCATCTACAAAATGCATGGACGAAAAGGTGAGTGTTGTGCTTTTCATCAATGCCATGATGATGCAAACCAATAGTCTTTCATTCAAGGCTTTCAGACAAAGCTGACTAAAGTCTACATTCTACAATCACAACTATAGGTTATCAGCTAAACAAACAGACACAGTTCATTTAAAAACAATTTGCCAAATGACTCATGGTGTGGGTTTCAAAATTTATATTTTCTATTATTACTCAAGTGACCAAGTCGATGGACCAGTTGACGCTACAACAAAGCACATTTTGTAAAGCAACTCCTGTTAAATGTAATTAAACGGAACATCACACACAAGGAGGATGCCGAGACAATCTTTTCCCTTCTGAGATTTGGATCTAAAGTTACAAGTGGTTTGAGACAACAAATGAATGATGCAAATGACTAGTGACACAAATTTACGTTCTTTACCGTGTTTCCAACGGGGCTTGATAAGCATTGGATGACAAGAGGAATCCCACCACACTGAATGACAACTGCAGCATTTGTTGGATCTGCACATTGGCGATAACAGTAAAAATTTAAGCCTGTAAACTTAGAAATCTGAACAATCAATAGTGGAAAAGGAGAAGAGCATCGAACTTTCCCCTTAGATAGGTAATTTATCGTTTTAATGTTCTACCTACACAAGAATTGCAGATTCCTCCAACACCAAACTCCACAAGCCTCTCATTGGGCTCTGTTAAGCAGTCCAAGAAAAGTTCAATAACATTCAGCTGCTTAAGATCACATAAAATCAAAATTAGCGTGTCATATAACACATGTTGGAGTCAACTTAGCCATTGAACATAAAAATTTCGAACCTGACGTAGAAAGGTGTAATTGTATGGATCATATGCAAAATTTGCCAAATTAGCAACGATTTTCTCTTTCGTTTCTGCAATCATCAGAAAGTTAAATGACCATAAATGATATCGTATTGAAAAAGTGACTAGGGAAAAAATAAGGCTATAATCAGTACTGTTGAAACACATCCAATCATCAAAGTATCGAAGTGCTATTAGGAAGCACAAGATCATGATCCTAGAAGCAACAATTACCACACCCCATCACTCCGAATCTAGTGTACTATCAAAAAATTGAGTATATAGCAGTCAATTTTATATGCTCAATTTTGACAGACAATTCCAAAATACCCAACTCTTGTGTCAAAGTTCCACTTTAACACCCATTTTCATACTGAAGAAAACTATATAGATTGAATAACATATAGTGATTACTAGAATGAAACTTGGGCCCTCTACCTTCATCAGATGCATTCTGAAACTGAGAAACCAGCTCCTAAAAAATTCAAATTGAGCATCCATTAACAACTCAAAAGGTTTGAGTAGCAGAAACCATTCAATAATCAGTACCTAAAAAGGTACCATTTTTTCACAACTCAATCCATATTTCACAAATGTCCGACATATAGTTGAAATGATTCATTAAAGAGCCGAAGATTAAAGCTTTTAGGAAAGGTAAAACATTTCAGCATTGCTCATTTTCATTTTCCGGAAACAATTTCTCAATACCAAAATAAAAGCAAAAACTATTATTCGTCTTTATTATTCTCTTCCCCGTAAACAAAACTTCTGGGCTTTTCGCATTTCAAAACATGATCATTGCTTTCAATTAAACTTACCATCATCTCTCAAACACGTTTAATTATTATATTATATGGTATCCCAAATAATTTTATCCACCTAGTTATTAAAACCAGATCTTTGTTTTTTTCCCGCAATACTTGACCCAAAATTCTCAAAATAAAAACTAAACAAAGCCATGATACTCTGCACGACATGTAAATGGTTTCACCTGAAGGTATTGCACCCTGGAGCTTCCATATTTTCCAGCGCGCTCTTTTTGTCTCTGATCATTCGTAAACATGTGTTCTGTAAAATATATATGGAAACATATTACCATTAACCAACCCAGCTCACAAAACGAGGTATAGACGAACTATCTTCCAAATTTTTTAACAAAATTCTACAAAAACCAATTCCGTAAACTACAGCCAGATAGGGCTAAGATCTATGCAAATTCGTCGCCATAAAATGCTTAAAACAGGAACACAACCTAGAACAATAATGGCTTAAAATGAAAAGGATTGAACACAAAATAGTTTTACCTCGAATGATATCCTCGGAATTTGACACCTACAAAGATCGAAATCCCGATTTTATGACTCGAATTCCTTCCCCCACTTCAAAAAATCACCTGGTATATAATTTTATACGGCGTAGAGAGTTTGAACTTTGAGGGAAAATGACAGAAATCGGTACTCGTGGAATTGTTTATTAAAAAAAAAGTGTGGGATGAAATTTATTTCTTGTCTTTTATTTATACTTATTTAAAATTTAATTTTTTTTAATGAGTGTATTTAAATTTTCATTTTAATTTTATATATAATAAAATTTAAAATTTAATTAAATAAAAAACTTATACGATCTAATCTGACCCACATCTCACCCTCAATTCTTTCCAATCTTCCTAATTTTTTGTTATCGTTATTCTCATATCCTTCTTTGCATCACTTCAATTTTTTTTGGTTTCTCGCTGTAGATTGTAACAATGAGTCTACAAGATATTGGTTGGGAAGAAATCCAACGAGAGAATCACGTATTGGTAATAAATCAACTTATTATTTTTAATTTTACCACTATATTTTTGGTTGGATCGAGCTCGACTCATAAATTTGATTAGGGTGTTGTAGATATATTTGTTAATTTCTTGTTCTAGCTGTTCCCCATCATCGATTTGGACACACGCACACACCGTGACCAAAATTGAACTATGGGTAGCAACTTAACACCTTGGTCGTGAGCACGACCCAGGTGGGTCGAGCTCTTCACACCTGGGTCGAGCCAAACAAAGAGCTCGACCAACGTGTGGATCGAGGGATTGATGTTTGGGTTGAGGGGCGAGGTTTGGGTCTAGTCTACTGTTACTCCAAGCAAATCTCATTGACTCAACACAATTTTTTACTATAACACTATTTAATTATTAATTTTGACAATTAATAACTTTTTTTTTTTTTGCAAATTTACTTCTCCACAAAACTTGGAAGGGATAATTTCTTTGATTGTAAATTAACTTTATGATCAAAATATGTTGATATTTGTAAGAAGATAGTGTGACGTTCGAAAAACCAACACTCGTAAACCACATGCATGCAAATTTAGCGACGGTTTGGTGGTCCGTAACCGGAGGGCACGTCGCCTTCTATCAGCGACGGTTTCCCAAAAACCGTTACAAATTAGCGACGGTTTTGTTGAAGAATACTGTCGCTATATTAAGCGACGGTTTACATACAAACCGTTCGATATATTAAGCGACGGTTTTTGACAAAATCGTCGATATATTAAGCGAAGGTTTTTGACAAGACCGTCAATATATTAAGCGAAAGTTTTTGAGAAAACCGTAGCTTAATGAAGCGACGGTTTTTAATCAACCACTACGCTAAAATTCATAAATCAACTCCTACGCAAAAAATAAAATTAAATATTAAATTTTCTGTAAAGAAAACACTTTAAAAACCTGACGTGCGCGAATATATACAGATCCACGTAACGCTGGAAAATCACACCGACGAGCAAATCTACGAAATTAATACGAAAAAATGTTAGTACAAAGTAAAAAAACCGAAACTTCGAAAAAATTGATAGAGTTACGCTACTACCAGAGAAGAAAGGCGAAAATCGCTGAAGAAAATGTGCGAACCTCGGAATATATAGATCTATAGCGACGGTTTTTTCATACACCGTCGCCATTAGCGACGGTATTAATATATACGGTTGCCATTAGCGACGGCATCAAGCTAAACTGTCGCTAAGTAGCGACGGTTTTTACGTCGCCGATTTTGATCGGCGACGGTTTCTGTAGAACGGTCGCTATTGGCGACGGTAGTTAAGAGCGTCGCTAATTGCGACGGTCTACGAAGAGAAAAATAACCGAACAATACATACCAACAGATTTGAATTTCTAAATGTGTCATGGACCTAAATTTGGAAGTAAATCCTAGAACATGCGCAGAAAAATGTCACCACCACTCAGAATTTGAACAAAACATAGATATAAATATTGCAAAATTTAGCAAGTACAGCTGCTCATTTAAGCTGACTGGAGATCTTACATGATACAGATTCATTAGGTTTTTGCCATTCTGGCGATGTTCATTTTATAGATGTTGTCTTCACCTTCTATGCATTCATTCCAACTGCATCTGCTTGCTCAGGAGTTGCATAATATTATTTTAGTTAGCTTTGATGAACCATGGTTTACTGATTACAATGAATTAGTTTATGGTCTATTCGCCCCCATCTTCATCTGTTATGTTTTTAACAATGAATTAGTTTATGGCCTATGATTTATTATGTTGCTTTATATTAGTGGCCATATCAAATTCGTTTGTTCGTTTTGATCTTGTAGGTGAGATAATATGTTTTTTAAAAGCTTCAAAATCTTATGATCTAATATCTCACATATTTTCTTATTACGGTTGACCAGAGAGGGTTTAGCTTATGCATAAAATGCTTAAATATATCTACAACTTGATTTTTTATTTTAAAATTTATTGGGTGAATGTAGACGACAAATTTTAGGTTTTTATATTCAATAAATTTTAGTTTGATTATATTACTGCTTCAAAAGAATGTTTATTTATTTTATATTGAAGTTTATCATTATTTCACATGAGATTATATTACTGCTTCAAAAGAATATTATTTTTTATGGTCAACACTTATATCATGTGAGGTAAAAAATTGAGTTTGACATATTTATTTAAGCTTTGGAATCAAGTACAAACTTTTTTACTATCATGGTGTTGTAAACTCATGAATGTTTAATATATTAGCCTCATATATTCATGACACACGCAATGTGTGTGCCTTGGTGGCTAGTATATAGAATCATAGCGACGGTTTTGCAAAAACCGTCGCTAATCGGCGACGGTCTACAAAAACCGTCGCCGAATATTGCGACAGTCTTGTATTATTCCTTCGCACATGGCGACGGGTTTTTTATGGCGACAGACTTAAATATAAACGTCGTCAACGGCGACGGTCAAAAAACCCGTCGTACAAAATGATGACGGGTTTGTTCGAACAGTCGCAATATTAGCAACGATTTTAGGATAAATCGTCGCTTACTTTAGTAGGTGACGGTTTTATGATAAACCGTCGCTACTAAAGCAAGCGACGGTTTAACAAAAACCGTCTCTATAATAGCGACAGTTTATCCTGAAACCGTCGCTAATCCAACAGTTTTTTTTTGTAGTGTCTATTTTGAGCAGAAGTTGAAACTGTCAAGAAAGGACAAACATTGGCATTTTAGTCCACAACAAGAGCGTTGGATGATAGAACATTCTTGAAGATGGGGATTGTGGATTTTCACAAGAAACGTGAGAATTCAAAGATCAAGAGGATTTGAGTTCTATGTGATTTTGAAAAGCCCAGCCAGTGGTTCATTTGTTTACGTTTCAATTACTATTTTGTTATATATGATATTGTTGTATGATTCAAAATCGTTGGAAATCTTGCATCAAAAGTTTTGGTAAAAGTCGGAATGACATTAGGACCTTTGCAATATAGATTTCACCGTTTTAACATCGAAAACGGTGAGAAAGGCTCAATCAAATGCAGAAAGAGCTAATCTTTTTATTAAAAAAATGGTACCAACAATTCTAGTAAATCCAATCTACAATCTATATATGAATATATCAAATCTAACCTATCTGTCGGGAAGACAAGTGATTTCAGTGGTCGAACGGTTGGCCTCCCAACACTTGGGTCCTAAATTGAGTCACACGAAAAAAGTTCACTTGCATATCCCAGAGATTCCTGCATCTCACTCAGTCAAGCTTAGTTACATGCTTATCCAAGAAAGCCCGAGCCAGATTACTTAAGCTCACATTGACCGCACCAGCGCCAGAAAACTTTTCAATGACCTCTACCACCTCAGGTTTCAAAATTTCTTCCTCTGTAGAAGGATTACAGAGATAATACAGTGCCCCAAGAGCATAACTCACCTGCAAAGTAAACGTTTAGAATTTGGACCATTGAGGTAAAGTTAGCTAGAGACGAAAGCTCCAGGAGTCTCAGAAGAAAATTGAGTAGTAAATTTTGATTCATTAATCGTAACCAAAGTTGAATTAAATCCAGAAAAATATTCTGGCACTAAAGAAGATCTCTCATCTTACTTTCAAGAACTACTTATTAGAAAGATATATGTTATTTTAGAAAATAGCACAGCATTAGAGGCATCTACAAAATGCATGGACGAAAAGGTGAGTGTTGTGCTTTTCATCAATGCCATGATGATGCAAACCAATAGTCTTTCATTCAAGGCTTTCAGACAAAGCTGACTAAAGTCTACATTCTACAATCACAACTATAGGTTATCAGCTAAACAAACAGACACAGTTCATTTAAAAACAATTTGCCAAATGACTCATGGTGTGGGTTTCAAAATTTATATTTTCTATTATTACTCAAGTGACCAAGTCGATGGACCAGTTGACGCTACAACAAAGCACATTTTGTAAAGCAACTCCTGTTAAATGTAATTAAACGGAACATCACACACAAGGAGGATGCCGAGACAATCTTTTCCCTTCTGAGATTTGGATCTAAAGTTACAAGTGGTTTGAGACAACAAATGAATGATGCAAATGACTAGTGACACAAATTTACGTTCTTTACCGTGTTTCCAACGGGGCTTGATAAACATTGGATGACAAGAGGAATCCCACCACACTGAATGACAACTGCAGCATTTGTTGGATCTGCACATTGGCGATAACAGTAAAAATTTAAGCCTGTAAACTTAGAAATCTGAACAATCAATAGTGGAAAAGGAGAAGAGCATCGAACTTTCCCCTTAGATAGGTAATTTATCGTTTTAATGTTCTACCTACACAAGAATTGCAGATTCCTCCAACACCAAACTCCACAAGCCTCTCATTGGGCTCTGTTAAGCAGTCCAAGAAAAGTTCAATAACATTCAGCTGCTTAAGATCACATAAAATCAAAATTAGCGTGTCATATAACACATGTTGGAGTCAACTTAGCCATTGAACATAAAAATTTCGAACCTGACGTAGAAAGGTGTAATTGTATGGATCATATGCAAAGTTTGCCAAATTAGCAACGATTTTCTCTTTCGTTTCTGCAACCATCAGAAAGTTAAATGACCATAAATGATATCGTATTGAAAAAGTGACTAGGGAAAAAATAAGGCTATAATCAGTACTGTTGAAACACATCCAATCATCAAAGTATCGAAGTGCTATTAGGAAGCACAAGATCATGATCCTAGAAGCAACAATTACCACACCCCATCACTCCGAATCTAGTGTACTATCAAAAAATTGAGTATATAGCAGTCAATTTTATATGCTCAATTTTGACAGACAATTCCAAAATACCCAACTCTTGTGTCCAAGTTCCACTTTAACACCCATTTTCATACTGAAGAAAACTATATAGATTGAATAACATATAGTGATTACTAGAATGAAACTTGGGCCCTCTACCTTCATCAGATGCATTCTGAAACTGAGAAACCAGCTCCTATAAAATTCAAATTGAGCATCCATTAACAACTCAAAAGGTTTGAGTAGCAGAAACCATTCAATAATCAGTACCTAAAAAGGTACCATTTTTTCACAACTCAATCCATATTTCACAAATGTCCGACATATAGTTGAAATGATTCATTAAAGAGCCGAAGATTAAAGCTTTTAGGAAAGGTAAAACATTTCAGCATTGCTCATTTTCATTTTCCGGAAACAATTTCTCAATACCAAAATAAAAGCAAAAACTATTATTCGTCTTTATTATTCTCTTCCCCGTAAACAAAACTTCCGAGCTTTTCGCATTTCAAAACATGATCATTGCTTTCAATTAAACTTATCATTATCTCTCAAACACGTTTAATTATTATATTATATTGTATCCCAAATAATTTTATCCACCTAGTTATTAAAACCAGATCTTTGTTTTTTCCCGCAATACTTGACCCAAAATTCTCAAAATAAAAACTAAACAAAGCCATGATACTCTGCACGACATGTAAATGGTTTCACTTGAAGGTATTGCACCCTGGAGCTTCCATATTTTCCAGCGCGCTCTTTTTGTCTCTGATCATTCGTAAACATGTGTTCTGTAAAATATATGGAAATATATTACCATTAACCAACCCAGCTCACAAAACGAGGTATAGACGAACTATCTTCCAAATTTTTTAACAAAATTCTACAAAAACCAATTCCGTAAACTACAGCCAGATAGGGCTAAGATCTATGCAAATTCGTCGCCATAAAATGCTTAAAACAGGAACACAACCTAGAACAATAATGGCTTAAAATGAAAAGGATTGAACACAAAATAGTTTTACCTCGAATGATATCCTCGGAATTTGACACCTACAAAGATCGAAATCCCGATTTTATGACTCGAATTCCTTCCCCCACTTCAACCAAGACAAGAATAAATATTTTTCATTATATATTTTCAAGGCTTCTTAATATGATTAAAATTGATTTAATTTTTCTAAATATAGTAGAGTTCAAATTATTTTACGAGTCAAGCTCAATTTTTCCCGGGAAGCCGGATTTGGAATAACGTGGCGTTTTTAAATGATCAGAAATATTATTTTTGGAAACTAAATTTTATAAACATTTATGTTTTAATTAAATAAGAGTTATTGAGCCCAATTTAACCAAATTGAGTAGGCCCAATTGCTCTTATACTTAGAGGCCCAAAACTAAAGCTCATTATCATGCAGTTAAATCTATAAATATGTAACCTATGCTTCCCAAGCAACAGAATCAGCCGAAATTTCACAGCACACACACATCAAAATTTTGAGAATTTGTAAGAAAGAAAATCAAGGAGTCTTCGTCGCCTGTTCGTTCTTCTTCGTGCCCCACGTCGACGATTGAATATTCGAGTGTTTTAAACGCAAAGGTATGTTTTCTAAATCCTTTGATGCATCATTCAAACAATATTATGCATTTTATGGTTATCTTTGCATGAAAAATATGCTTGTACGATTGGTTCATCGTTAGAACAAATATTTTTAAAAGTTTGGATGCTTTTACGCTTGTTTTGAAAATGTTATGAAACCTAAGGACACGCTGCCATTAGGGGATGTTTAAGGGACATAAAAGAGTCGTAAAAGTGATAAAATGAGAGCTGGAATCAAAGGGAAAGCAAGGAGCTCCACCTAGGGTTTCCTAGCATCATAATTGAGAAAGTGGCTCGGCTATCTTGCATGGTCACGTGGGGAGCGTCCAGGGCTGGTCCAGGGGCAGGGTTGGTCTCGGTCTATGATTAGGAAGGGTCCTAGCATGGCTAGGACTCGATTTCTTGGGATGGGGAAGAGTCCACATGAAGAGGGACTCCTCCCCATGCGCGCGCTAGGAGGCTGCAGCCAAGGGGGCTCGCGGCTGGGGCTGGGCGACTCAGGATTGGTCCAATAGGGTCTAGGGAGGATGGTCAGGGGTCGGGTCATGCGTGGTGCTGAGTGATTCGCTGATGGCTCGACCATAGCAAGGGAGTACGTGCGCGCAACTTGCTCTGATTGCAGGGCTTCGTGCGTGGGTTTCAAGGGCTTGGGCTGGGCTTTGTTGGGTCTGGGCGTGGTCCAGAGTCGGTGAGGGTCAGGTGGGCTTGGTAGTGGCTCGAGTAGGAGAGTCCTAGGGCAACTAGGAGTCTTAGGCTTGAGAAACCTCACACGCGCACCTTTGTATCTACGGTTCAGGGCTCATGCGCGAGCTAGGTTCTGGTTCTAAGGGTCAGGGTTGGTTAGGAGGGTACCTAGATGTGTTGGCTAGGGTCTGGCTTGAGGTGGCTCGACCGTGGCTCAGCAAAATTGGGAAATGGCTCGGTGGGTCCAATTAAGGGTCAATATTGCGAAAATTAATAAGAAAATTCGGACCATGGGTCCACGGGGGTGGTTAATGGCTCACAAGGATAGTTTAAGTAATAAAAAATCTATGTTTACAATTTGGGAAGAAAATATTAAAGTTTGAATTTATTCGGGAATTAAACGTCTCACGAATTATTAATTAGGGAACTAAATGAAAAGCCTCGAATTAAGCTAAATAAAATTATGAAAAATTAGAGTTAAGCTTAAATAATTATTTGAGATAAGTCCATGTCATTAAAAGTAAGAAAAATCAAAATCGAGAATTTTTACGTGTAGGGGCAAAACGATCATTTTACACTTGGGTATTACGAAAAAGCTTGGCAACGTCTTGAAGGATCATAACGCATGTTAAATGATATTTTATGTAACGTCCGAAAAACCAACCTACGTAAAACGAATGCATGCAAAATTGTTTTAATTGCTTAATTGTTTTATTTAATTGATTTTAAATGCTAGCAAGATATTTATTATATGATTAAATGTATGATTGCATGATTAAATGATAATATGACATGATTACATGAAATTAAGGATTTTACCCGAATATTCGATAATAGGCAGGGGAAAGGAGACCGGGGACGACCAAGACAAGAATATGTATTTTTCATTAAATATTGCAAGGCTTCCTAATATGATTAAAAATGATTTAATTTTTCCTAAAAACGTTGGAATTCGAATTATTTTACGAGTCGAGCTCGATTTTTCCCGGGAAGCCGGTTTTGGGCAAACAAGAAGTTTTAAAAGTTCAAAAATATTATTTTATGGAAACTTAATTTATAAAATTTTATGTTTTAATTAAATAAGTGTTATTGGGCTCAATTTAATTATTTAAGTAGGCCTAATTATCCTTAAACTTGGAAGCCCAAAACCAAAGCCCATTAATATGTTAATTAAATTATAAATAAGACTCCTAGGTCTTTTAAACCACACACTTCACACCATCAATCAGTCGAATTCACCTCGCACACACACAAGCAGATTTGGTCTCGGTTCGAGGAGTGATTGGGTGGGCTTGGGTCTGGGACTGGTCTAGGATCAGTAAGGGTCAAGTGGGGTCGATGGTTAAACTGCTGGAAGTGTCCTAGTTGGGTTAGGAGTCCTAGATATGCTAGGAGACTCACACACGCACACACATGCAAACGGGTGAATGGCAGTAGGTTGTTTCGGGGACCAGGGGGGTGGTTCACAGGCTAGCCTTGGTCAATAGGGTATATGAACGTGTTGGCTAGTGTTTGTCTCGAGGTGGCTCGACCATGGCTCGAGTATTTTGGGAGATGGCTCGGTGTGTTCCTATAAGGATCAATTTCAAATTTAATAAGACTAAAATTAGAATCATGGGTCCACGAGTGTGTTTCATGGCTCACAACGGTAGTTTAGGTAATAAAAATGTTATGTTTAAAATTTGGGATCAAAATAATGACGTTTGAATTTATTCGTGAATTAAACTCCCCACGAAACGTTAATTAAAAAATTAATTTAAAAGCCTAGATTTAAGCTTAATAAAATTAAGGAAAATTATATGTAAGCTTAAATAATTATTGGGAATAAATCTATGTCATTAAAAGTGAGAAAAAGATAAAATCGAGAATTTTTACGTCCAGGGGCAAAACGGTAATTTTACACTTGGAAAAATACGTAAAAGCTTGGCAGCGTCCCGAAGGATCATAATTCTTGTTAAATGATATTTTATGATATAAAATGTTGATTTTGATGATCATATGTTATTTTATGATTTATGGTAGAGCTGTGCAATTTATACTGTTTAAAATGCTATTTTTGGAAAGCTGTGTTATTTTAAGATTTTTAAAAGAAAAGGAAAAATATTTTGAGGGATGTGAATTGACTGTGACATATGATATATGATTTGTGGGGGATCCGTTCATGTGAGGACGGCGAACTTACAATTTTGTGGGGATGACATGAGGGCCAAAGCCCAGAGGGAGCCCATATAAGAGCCAAGGTCCCAGAGGGACCCCGTGTATGGGAGAAGTGTCACGCCCCGAGTCCGAAGCATCGGTGACATCCGACATTGTTTTATAATTAAATTGAAAATAATAAAGCCTCGTATCAAATCAAACCAGTCTTTTTCATAAATACAGTATTGTCTTACAATGACAATGGAATAAAATACATCAGAGTTTCAAATAGCGGAAACGAAAGAAAAGTAAAATCTTGAGTTCTGATCTTGATCTCCGGTTCACCAACCCCAGAAAGCATCTTGCTCTTCCTCATCCAGTTGCTCCTCATTTTTATCTGAAATTTGTAAGGGGTGAGTGTTTTGGGAAACACTCAGCAAGTGGGGGTCGATCGATTCCAAAGATACATATAGAACTTAGTTTTCTTAAAACGTTCTTTTAACAGATTTTCAAAACTTAATATTCTTAATTTATCAGGACAGAGACAAATCGAATAAATGACAGAATTCATCAGATGATTCAGAACAATTCGGGAACCGATTACTCAATTCAGAACAGAACATATCAGAACAGACAGAACACTGTTACTCATCTCATTTCCATGGTCAAATTGTCCCCAATATGTTAGTCCTCTAAGGGGTGAGGCCAGAACACCGTTTTATACCCACCGATGGGGGCCAGACAGAAATGGTTTTATACCCACCCATTGGAGGCCAAACAGAAATGATTTTATACCCACCATTGAGGGCCAGACAGAATCACAATTCTCGTCCCATTTCAAATTGAATCGTAACAGTGTAACAAAGATTTCAGAATTAACAGACAGAACTTATCAGATAGAACTTATCAGAAGTTTCAGATATCAGAGTTTCAACGGATTCAGCGGAATCAAAGAATTTCGAAACATAGAAGAAAACACATAATCGATCGAAATTTTAAAAGACGGACATCATGCTGTTTTCGAAAATGAGGACACACATTCATGCATGTCATAACTTATATATTCAAGATTTAAAAATACAAACGAATATACATATCAAAAACCCATTTACTGTATTTGCAGATTTTGATACAACACATCTTCTCAAAAATCGGGCAGCACTTCGGCATAACTTTAACGAATGTTGTTGTTGATCGAGCAGCACTTCGACGCAATGTTCTTGTACTGGACTGCACGAACTTCCCTTCTTTCTTCCTTTCTTGCTTGGCCGGAATTTTGGAGAGTGAGGGGAAGAGGGAGTCGAATTTTCTTGCTTGCTTTTTGGGTGCCTTTCTCTCAACCTAGATGAGTGGTATTTATAGGCACAAAAACCCTTCCACCTAGCCACCCCTTGGCCGAATTCTTGGTCACTAAGAAAGGCTTGAATGTAATCATAATGTTGGTCCAAAATTCCATGCATAAATCTCCAAAATCCCATGCATTCTTCAAGTTCTAGATTACTCATGAATGTGGCTCAAAATCTCATGCACTCCTTAATTGTCACCTTGATTTTCTAAAGGGTCATTTCCTGCATCATCAATATATCCTAGCCCTTAGCTCCTCCCGCAGCTCCTTCATGGGTTAACGCAAAGGTTAATTCTTGCACATTTAATTTGTCCAAACTCTTGGCTCAACTTATAGCTCCTGTTTTGGTCTTGTTAGGACAAACATGGTGGAGCTTCTTTGAGCTGACAGATCGTGTCTTTGAGCTGGGGTTTTACTCCTCTCATGACAACACTTCGATGGACGCAGTTACTTGTGGCTTGGACTCCTGCTGAGCTCATTTCCGAGCTTTGAAGTTGCTTCCTCGAGTTAAATTTAATGAAAAGCTAAGTTAATAGTCAAGTTATTTAGTTGGAACAAACATTTTTGAGCTTAGTTTGAGTAAAGTTTCAAGTTCGTATTACTTACTTGATTTGCTTCGGATCGTAAAATCTCGGGTTCTCACATCCCTCCCTCCTTATTAAAAGTTTTGCCCTCGAAACTTGCATTAGCTTGATCTTTCGAACAGATGAGGGTATTGTGATCGCATTTTCTCTTCGAGTTCCCAAGTTGCCTCCCTTTCGATATGATTTGACCACTGTACTTTGACATAAGGTATTGTCCGATTCCTCAACACTTGGTCTTTCGAGTCCACTATTCGGGTAGGGACTTCTTCATATTTGAGTTCTTCATTCAGGTTTCCTTCAATCATCAGTGGTGTAACCTTAAGTACATGACTCGGATCCGGGACATATTTCCGCAGTTGTGAGATATGGAAAACATTGTGTACTCTGGACATCTCAGGTGGCAGAGCTAGACGGTAAGCAAAGGTTCCCACTTTCTCCAGTATCTCGAACGGTCCCACATACCTTGGATTTAGCTTTCCGGATTTACTGAACCGAACTACTCCCTTCATGGGAGAGACCTTAACGTAAGCTTTCTCACCAATTTCCAACTGTAAGGGTCTTCTCTTCAGATCGGCCCAGCTCTTCTGCCTATCTTGGGCTGCCTTGATTCTCTCCTTGATTATGACTACTTTATCAATGGTTAACTGAATAAGTTCTGGTCCGATAACAGCTTTTTCTCCGACCTCATCCCAATATAGAGGCGACCTACACTTCCTTCCATACAATGCCTCATACGGAGCCATCTCGATGCTACTGTGATAGCTGTTGTTATAGGAGAATTCTATCAGGGGTAACTGTTCACTCCAGTTCCCAGGAAAATCCAAAGCACATGCCCTCAGCATGTCCTCGAGGGTCTGAATTGTCCTCTCAGTTTGACCATCAATCTGAGGATGATAGGCTGTGCTGAGAGTGACCTTGGTTCCCATAGCCTTTTGGAAACTTTTCCAAAATCTTGATACAAATCTTGGGTCTCTATCAGACAGTATACTTGCCGGAACTCCATGTAGCCTTACTATGTTGTCCATATACAAAGTGGCTAATTTATCCAAATTATAATTCATCCGCACTGGCAAGAAATGGGCAGACTTGGTCAATCTATCAATGATTACCCAGATCCCATCGTGACCCTGCCTTGATCGTGGTAGTCCCACTACGAAATCCATGGAGATGTTATCCCACTTCCATTCTGGTATCTCCAATGGCTGTAAAAGTCCTCAAGGCCTTTGATGTTCCGCCTTGACTTGTTGAGAGACTAAACACTTAGCAACAAAGACAGCTACATCTTTTTTCATACCGTTCCACCAGTAATTATATTTCAAATCCCGGTACATCTTGGTGCTTCCTGGATGTACTGAAAATCTCGACTTATGTGCCTCGGCCATCACTTCTTCTCGAATTCTATCGACGTTTGGCACATACAATCGTCCTTTCATCCAGAGTATCCCATTTTCGTCAATTTGAAATTCTGGAGCTTTTCCTTCTTGGATTTGTTCTTTAATTTTAAGGATGGAGGTGTCTTGACTCTGCTTCAATTTGATGGTCTCTCGGAGATTTGGTTGCACTGATAGGGAATTTAAGTTCACCTTCCCAGGGTTCCTTCGACTCAACGCATCTGCCACCTTATTTGCCTTACCCGGATGGTAATTAATTGACAGGTCATAGTCCTTGAGAAGTTCCATCCACCTTCTTTGCCTCATGTTTAATTCTTTTTGAGTGAAAATGTACTTGAGGCTCTGGTGATCAGTAAAAACTTCGCATTTTACTCCATAAAGGTAGTGCCACAAGATTTTAAGCGCGAATACTACTGCGGCTAATTCCAAATCATGAGTGGGGTAATTCTGCTCATATGGTTTTAGTTGTCGTGAGGCATAAGCAATTACCTGACCCTCCTGCATAAGCACACACCCTAATCCTTCCTTTGATGCGTCACTGTATACAGTGAAATTCTTACCATCCTCGGGAAGAATGAGTACTGGTGTGGATGCGAGTTTCGTCTTCAGGGTTTCAAAGCTTCTTTCACATTCTTCATTCCAAATGAATTTCAAATTTTTCTGAGTAAGTTTGGTGAGTGGAATGGCTATCGAAGAAAATCCTTCCACAAATTTTCTATAGTAGCCTGCTAAACCCAGAAAACTCTTGACTTCAGTCACTGTCTTTGGTTGTGGCCAATCCTTGATTGCCTCTACCTTCTTAGGATCTACTGACACTTCTAATTCAGAAATTATATGTCCTAAGAACTCCACAATTTTTAACCAAAATTCACATTTCTTGAATTTGGCGTATAGTTCCTTTTCTCGAAGTGTCCGCAAAGTGAGACGCAGATGCTCTTTGTGTTCTTCTTCACTTCGTGAGTACACAAGGATATCATCTATAAAGACAACCACACACTTGTCAAAATATGGTTTGAATACCCGATTCATCAGGTCCATGAATGCTGCAGGAGCATTTGTTAGGCCAAAAGGCATTACCGTGAATTCGTAATGTCCATATCTTGTCCTAAAAGCAGTTTTAGGGATGTCTTCCGCTTTGACCTTCAACTGATGGTAACCAGATCTCAGATCTAGTTTTGAGAAGACCTTGGCTCCCTTTAACTGATCGAAAAGATCATCTATTCTTGGGAGTGGGTACTTATTCTTTATGGTGATCTTGTTCAACTCCCGGTAGTCAATACAAAGCCTCATGCTTCCGTCCTTTTTCTTTACAAAAAGCACTGGGGCTCCCCACGGGGATGCACTGGGGTGAATCTGCTTCTTGTCTAGTAATTCTTGCAGTTGCTCCTTTAGCTCCTTTAATTAACCTGGAGCCATTCGGTATGGTGCCTTTGATATTGGTGCAGCACCAGGGACCAAATTGATTTCAAATTCTACTTCCCTATCTGGTATCTCTCCCGGTAGTTCCTCGGGGAAAACGTCTGGAAATTCTTGAACAATCGGTATAGCTTCCATCTTTGGAATTTCTTCTCCCTTGACTTCATTGATCATTGCCAGATAAATCTCTTCTCCTCCTTTTATGGCTTTCCAGGCTTGTGAGGCAGATAACAGAGATTTCCTTTCTTTGGACTTCCCATGGTATATGACTTCCTCCTTAGTCGAAGTCTGAAGTCTAATATCTTTCTTTTGACAGTCTACCATGGCATGGTTTTTAGCTAACCAGTCCATTCCAAGGATGATGTCAAACTCAACCATATTGAGTTGAATTAATTCCACTTCAAAAGTTTGATTGCTGATACAAATTTTACAGTTTCGATACACTTTGTGTGTTTCAATTGTTTTGCTGGCAGGTGTTGCTACTCTTAACGGTTCACTAAGAATATCGTGCTCAAGTTTAAGCTTTTTAGCAAATCTTCTAGACACAAATGAATGTGTGGCACCACAATCAAACAAAGCATATGCAGGAATTTTATTGAGTAAGATGATACCTGCCACCACTTCATTGGTGTTATCAGCTTCCTCTTGGGTTATTGCATAAACCCGAGCATTAGTCTTGTTTTCATGTTGCTTGCTGGGCCCCGTCCCTTTGTCCTTGTTGTCAGGACAATCTTTAATTCTATGACCCACCTTTCCGCATTAAAACAAGCACCTGTCTTCCGATAACATTCTCCAACATGTTTCTGTCGACATGTATCACACCATTTTCCTTCGGTGTTACCAGCACTGCAAGAATTTCCTTTGAAAGACCCACCTGAATAATTTGGTTTCTTAAACTTGAGACCATTATGAGTGGACTGACTGCTCATCGGCCTTTTGTTCTTGTTTTCTTCCTCGCGCCGCTTGATATCTGTTTCTGCGCTCATTACAGCGCCCATCAGATCCGCAAAATTGTTGGGCTTGAATACTGCCAATGCTGACTGAATTCGACTGTTGAGTCCCTTTTTGAAACGATGCATTTTTTACGTTTCATCCGACATGATCGTTGGGACATAGGTTCCCAGATTGTTGAACCGTGAAGTGTATTCCATCACTGACATGTCCGGAGCCTGTTTGAAGTTTTCGAATTCACCCAACTTCTGTAGTCGAAATTCAGCGGGATAGTATTGTTTCAAAAATTCTCTCTTGAAAATCTGCCATGTGATCTCTTCCACTTCTGCCAAAGATGGCGTCACAGTTTCCCACCATTCCTAGCTCGGTCTTCCAAAAACGGTGTTACAACCTCCACTCTTAGTTCTTCAGGTATCTCCAGTAAATGTAGTTGTGTTTCGACGTTCTTGAGCCAGTTGTGGCTAACTTCTGGGTCTGGGTTCCCATCGAAAGTTGTAACTCGATTCCTTCTGAGAGATTCGTAATGGTACTTAATCCCACGCGGTTGCGGTTCAGGTGGTGGTTGGATGGCGTTAGCCAATGGGTTGACGAATCCTTGTAACGTTGCAGCTACGATAGTAGCTATTGCCCTCATATCCTCTTGACTGAGATTTACTCTCGGAGGTGGTGGTGGTGGGTTTTCATCTTGGTTGGCACCACGAGGGTTACGGTTGTTTCAGGGTGGTTTGCCTGCCATTTCCTATAAACATGTACTTTATTAATTTGTTTGCCACAATATTAAATCAAAGGAATAATTTCATTAAATTGTAAAAATTTTCATACAACCAAATATTTTTCAAAACAAATGATTAATCAAATACAATCGAAGCCTATTCTAGAACTCTCTCTCCCTACTTGTCCATTACTTCTTCGTCCCCTACTGCTTCATTAATTTCTTCTTCCATAGGGTTTTCTTCCAGTTGTTCCATGAGTTCTTCCATATTGACCATCTCATTTTGTAGATGCTCGATGAAATTCTGAAATTGTGTGTTGTGGTGATCGAGATTGTTTACTTGATCCTGTAGTTCTTGTATTGTTGATTGGCTCACTTTTTCATCGATTTATTGCTCTTCAATCCGTTCGTGAAGACGACGTTGGGTTTTGAGAAGACTATTTTCCCGAATTTCGAGCGTAAAAATCCTATCTTGCGCTTTCTTCAACTCTTGCTTGGTGATCTCGTGCTGATGCTTTGACTCTAAATGATAAGCTGCGTAACGTCTAACGTCTTCGCGTAGTTTCTTCTCTTCCACTCGGGCCTCACGAAGATCCTCCATCATGCACACGTTATTTCCGTCCAACTGATAGTTATCTCTCTCAAGTTTATCATTCTTTTCTTTCAGTGTTTTAATTTCTGACTCCTTTTCCTGAAGTTGTTTCTGAAGTTCATTTATAATGCTTTGAAAGTCCATGTTGGTTTTCTATAAAAACATTTAAATAAGATACTCATCCATTCTTAAATATGCAATAAGATAATGGAAAGTTTAAAAATAGTTTGGTACACATATTATTTTCTTAGTCACAAGTTTACTACAATCCAGATACTTTATTATAATGCTAATCTAATCGTGTAACGCCCCGAAATTTTTAAGGTCCACGCGAACCACATGCATTTGAGTTATTAAATTCTTTGTATTTTAATTAATTGTTTTAATTGCATTAATTAATTATGTTGTGCATATTTACATGTTTAAAATATATTTTTCTACATGGTTGCATTAAAATGTATTTTTAAAGGATATTCGAGTTGCGATCGAGGAACGGAGACCGACGGCTGAAAATAGAAAAATGTTTTTATTAAATAATTGTTTTTGATTATTTAAATATGGGTGATGCTTTTTATTATTTTTGAAAATTTGGGGTTTTGAGGTGAATTTATACGTCGGGACGTAATTTTTATCGGTGTTGGTTTTTCAACAAAAAATACGAACGTTTTGGCAACCCGACTAATAAATTCACAAACTTTATTAAACAAAATTAATTTTTATATTTTAATTAAACACTAATGGGTTAAATGGGCTTAATTAAGTTTGTTAATGGGCCTAAGCCTAGTTAAGGGATTAATTAAGTATATAATATACTAAACCTACCCTTAACCTCACAAAACCCCACACTTTCACGTCACTTTCTGAATTTCTTTCACCCTCAATTTCCCCTCATCATACACGACACACACACATCAAAAACTCAAGGAGAAAGTTGAGTGATTCAAGGAAAATTCAAGTCTAAGCCCTCTTCGTCGTCGTTCCTCGTCGCCAACGGTTTTTCTTGCGTATATAACGCAAAGGCACGCCATACATCTCCTTTTCTCATCCATCATATCATATTATTGATTGAATTATTGTGTGCATGAAGAACATGAAATATTTTTCAGAATTTTTGGTATATGGCATGTATAAATGAGAAAACATGATTTTTGAATCCAATAACTTGTATATTGTTTGGTTAAGGGGCTGCCATGACATAAGGAAGGATCAAGAGTGATTTACACCTATTTTAGAGTCACACAAACACACCCTAAACACCACAAAAATCGGCAGAAACAAGAACAAGCAACCGCGAGTTGCTGTCAAGGGGGAGGGCTCGGGTTTCATTCACAAAGGGGAGGGCTGGCCTTGGCTTGGGTTCAGGGCTTGGTTAGGGGCTGATAAGGGTCAAGGGCAGAGTCCTATCCAGGCTAGGACTCGAGCTAGGGGCGGGGGAAGGAGTCCTAGCCATGCTAGGACTCTACCCGTGAGATACAAGCACAGTGCGCAGGGTTGCGCCGCTCGTGCAGGGAAGGAGGCTCGGACTGTGGTTCAAGGGCCGGGTCCAAGCGTTGCACTAGAGTCCTAGGAAGGTGGGTGAGTGACGGGTTCAGGGTCTGGGCTCACGGGTAGGAGCCTGGACGCACAAGAAGAGTCCTAGCTATAAGGGGAGTCCTCGGCCAGAATATGAGTGAATTGGGGTGCTTTATTTTTGGCTTTGGGTGAGGTTTCCGTGAGTTTCCTAGGTCCAGTAGGGTACTCAAGCATGTTGGGCAGGTTCTGGTTCGTTATGGTCCGAGGGTAACTCGATAAAATTAAGAGATGACTCGGGGTCGAAGTTTAGGTGTCAAATAGGGTTTTAAAATAAAGAAAAATTTGGAAAACGGCTCACGGGGGTCGAGTCGTGATCCATAGGGGCTAAAATAATATAAAAGACTAAATTTAGAATTTAGGAATTTTATATTAAAGTTTGGTATTTTTCGGGATTAAAACACCGTTAAAACAATTAATTAAAGATAAATGAAAAGGTCTAAGTTTTAGGCCAAATAAAATTATGGAAAAATTCATGTAAGCTTAAATAATTATTTGGGACATTTTAGAGTCATGAAATCAAGAAAAAAGTCGAAAACGTAAAATGTCGAGTCCGGGGTAAAACGGTCTTTTTACACCGGGAAATTAGTAAAGGTCATGGCAGTTCCCTAAATGCTGTTTTTATGATATTATGATTATTTTTAAATGTTTATGAAATTTTTATGATTAAATTATGATTTTTAAATGTCTAAGGGATTTTTATGATTTAAGAAGACACTTAAAATACGTGTTGCATGCTTGGTTTCAAAAATGAAAAATGTAAATATTACTCATGATTTTTCTAAGTGATGTGAATGTAAAATGTTGAAGGATGTGAAGTGATTGTGAATAATTCGTTAATGTTGGCGACGTCGTGAGGGTTATGGTCCCAGTGGGAGCCCGACGATCGTGTTTCCATTATTACGAATATGAGGTTTGAGGTAAGAATGGGAATATCGTGAGGGGAGAAGGCCCCAGAGGGAGTCCATTTATGGGAGAAGGCCCCAGAGGGAGCCCCGACGATCGTATTTTTGTTTGATCATGATAGGCCAGGGACCAGTTGACCGGTGAGAGTGTTGCTGGTGTCCCCCGCCGCCCAGTACTGAGGTTTCACGTAGATGGATCCATCTTCATGTCATGTCATGTTGAGGAAAGTCACAATTATCGATCTGAATTCAACAAAGGAAAAAAAAGGAAATGTTCATGATCATGTTAAAGGTTTTATGTCATGTCATGTTGAGGAAAAAAGAAAAAGTTAAGGTTTATGATTGCATGTCCTGAAAAAGTATTTTATGAAAATGTTTATGTCTAAAGTTTTATGCATCACGAAAATGTTTACGAAAATATTTATGTTTATGCATCTTCATGAAAACGATATTTTAAGTACAAGTATTTTTCACCGTTATATGTTGACTATATTACGTATTACTCGTTATAAAGATTATGGTGTGTTGAGTCTTTAGACTCACTAGGTGTGATGGATGCAGGTGGTATTGAGAGAGGACTTGATGAGTGATTTGACTGGACTGAAGGCGCACACAACCCGAGGACCAGCGCTTCTATTATTCCGCATTATGACTTTTGACTCATGCTTTATGATTAAAGATTTTTAAGATTATTTATTTATGCATTTGAGAGATTTTTGAGAGGTTTAGTATGGGCTATTCTTTTCAAATTATTGCTTTTTAGGTTTGGTAAAATATGCGACGATTTCATTTTATCACTATTGCACTTGGTTCTTAAAATGCTAGTTGGTTAATGTTTAATTTTAAAGGGTAAAATATTTAATAAAAATATTTTCATGTGAGAAAGGTACATGGCCGAAAATTGAGTGTTTAAAAAAAAAAATTTTTCTAGTACTTTTAAAGCAATAAAAAGGACAGAACGTTTCAAATCGAACATCTCTCCGCCATCGCTGTCGCTGGCACTGTCGTCTCCGGCCACCTCCATCGGTGCTACCTCCTCTTCCTCCATGTTCTCTATCACCAAATGTAGATAGTTATTCTGAACCTGAAGTCTGTCCATAGCGCTGTGGAGCTTCGAAATGTACCGATCCTGCCTGGCGTTGTACTCCTCCTAGCGCTGACTGGCCTGAGCAGCTCGCCCACGCTCTATCTCCACTCTCTCCAATAAATCCTTGTTAAGTGCAACTAAGCGTGTGATGCGAACGGAATCGGTCCGTATCTGCAACAGCTGGCTCTCCGCCAAGTCCAGATGATGAGTCAATCGCTGTACATCAGTCTCAAGTATGTGCTAACCTCAACAAGCTCTTGTTTCTCCAATCTTTCCTTGGCTAGTTGCGCTTTCAAAGTCGCGATTTCCCTAGTCTGATTATCAATCGTGAGCTGACGCATGCGAAGGGCAGCCTGAGCGCGAGTACGTGGAGCAGCCATTTCCTAGGATAAAAATCGAAAGCAAAGCCTCAGAATCGTATAAAGGATAGAAAGGCACAAATAGTAGAAACAAAGTTGTCGTGGAAAATTTTCGATACTCAGAGTTTGTGAAATGATCGAAGGGATAGATTTTTGAAATTTGTTCAAAATTTAGGAAACAGATGGAAGTTGAATTTCAAGAACGGATGAAAGTTGGACTCAAATTGAGATACACTAGGCTTTTGCCAAAATTTGACTTCGCCAAATTTTGTCTATCAAAATCCCAGCGGGATTATGAACCTGGCGGCTCTGATACCACTTAAATGTCACGCCCCGAGTCCGAAGCATCGGTTACATCCGGCATTGTTTAACAATTAAAATATTTTTCCCTTTTTAAAATAAAACCTCAATCAACTAGTATATAAAAATTCGAGTGAAATAGTCGTAAAGTAAAATCGTCTACTGTTTTACCAAACCTAAAAAGCAATAATTTGAAAAGTAAAGCCCACACTAAACCTCTCAAAATCTCTCAAAGCATAAATAAATAATCTTAAAAATCTTTAATTTAAATCATAAAGCATAATGCGAAAAATGTAGCGCTGGTCCTCGGGTTATGTGCGCCTTCAGTCTAGTCAAATCACTCATCAAATCCTCCCTCCATACCACCTGCATCCATCACATCTAGTGAGTCTAAAGACTCAACACACCATAATCTTTATAACGAGTAATACGTAATACAGTCAACATATAACGGTGAAAAATACTTGTACTTAAAATATCGTTTTCATGAAGATGCATAAACCTAAACATTTTCGTTAACATTCTCATGATGCATAAAACTTTAAACATAAATATTTTCATGACATGCAAACATGAATTTCCTTTTCCTCAACATGACATGACATAAAACCTTAAACATAATCATGAACATTTCCTTTTTTTTTTCCTTTGTTGAATTCAGATCGTTAATTGTGACTTTCCTGATCATGCTCATGAGGGTCGATGGATCAATCTACATAAAACCACAGTACTGGGCAGCGGGGGACACCAGCAACACTCTCACCGGTCAACTGGGCTCTGGCCTATCATGATTCGAATAGAAATACGATCGTCGAGGCTCCCTCTGGGCCTTTTCCCATAAATGGGCTCCGTCTAGGGCCTTTTCCCCTCACGATATTCCCATTCTTCCGTTACCATAAAACCGTTACCACATATCCGTTACCACATATCCGTTACCACATATTCGCAATGATGGAAACACGATCGTCGGGCTCCCACTGGGACCATAACCCTCACGACGTCGCCAACATTAACGAATTAGTCACAATTATTTCACATCCTTCAACATTTTTCATTCACATCACTTTAGAAAAATCATGAATATCATTACATTTTTTATTTTTGAAACCAAGCATGCAACATGTATTTTAAATGTCTTCTTAAATCATAAAAATCCCTTAGACATTTAAAAATCATCATTTAATCATGAAAAATTCATAAAAATTTAAAAATAATCATATTTTCATAAAAATAGCATTTAGGGCACTGCCATGACCTTTACTAATATCTAGGGGTAAAAAGACCGTTTTACCCCTGGACTCGACATTTTACGTTTTCGACTTTTTTTCTTGATTTCATGACTCTAACATGTCCCAAATAATTATTTAAGCTTACGTGAATTTTTTCATAATTTTATTTGGCTTAAATGTTAGACTTTTTCAATTATCTTTTCTTAATTATTTTGATGGTGTTTTAATCCCGAAAAATCCCAAACTTTAATATAAAATTCCTTAATTCTAAATTTAGTCTTTTTATATTATTTTAGCACTTACGGACCCAGACTCGACCCCCGTGAGCCGTTTTCCATTTTTTTCTTCTTTTAAATACCCTATTTGACACCTAAACTTCGACCCCGAGCCAACTTTCGATTTTCACGAGTTACCCCCGAACCATGTCAAGCCAAAAGGTGCCCAACATGTTAAATTAACCCACTGGACTCTAAATTTACCACGAAACCACCCCAAAACCCAAAAACGTAGCCCTCCCATGAGACCCATAGCTGGCCGAAAGTCCTTAACATACTAGGACTCTAGTTTCATGCACCTAAAGCCCTAGCCGTCTACCCAGCACCCGAGCCAACCCCTAGTGCTTCTTCCTAGGACCTTAATGAGTCACCCTAGCCCAGCCCACGAGCCCTGGACCGAGCCCCTATCCTAAACTGATCTCACGAAGTCTGCACCTCAAGGTGCAGCTTCTCGGGTGGGAGTCCTTGCTTGCAAGGACTCCTCCCTGCCCTTCCAGACCGAGTCCTAGCATGGCTAGGACTCTCCCCTTGACACCATCAGACCCTAGGCTAGCCATGAGCCCCAGCCGAGGCCAGCCCTTCCATTAAAACAAGAACACCGAACCCCTCAAGCTTCTTGACAGCAAAAACCGATTTTCTGTGTACAGCTTGTGTGTGCAGCAATTAACGTGGGTCTAGGACCTTGTAAATTCATGTAAAAACATCTCTTGATCATGTCATAACATCATGGCAGCCCCCTACATGCATTAAACAATTTGTGTGATTCAAAGTCATGAGTTCAACATACAATAGTGCATAAATCCGAACATTTCAGAAACTTTCTATATAATTCTCATGCATCCAATATTTAAAGAGTTGTATGATATGATGGATGAGAAAAGGAGATTAAGGTGTGCCTTTGCGTAGTGTACGCTCGAATATACGTTGAGGACGAAGAACGGGACGCGACGATGGCTTGATCTTGCTTGCCTTTTCGAAATCCTCTCCAAATTGAGTGAAGTGCCGTGAGGTTGTGTGTGTGTGGTGGAGAGTTTCAGATTATTGAGAGTTGGTGGCCGATTATGATCATGAAGTATAATAGGGTTTTGATTTAATTAACACTTTAAATACTAATTCATTAACTAAGTAGGCTTTAGGCCTATTAAGCCACAAAATTCAAGCCCATTAGCTTTAATTAGGATTAATAAAATTTTAACCAAAGTTTTGATTAATTAAACATGTGAATTTATTAGCCGGGTTGCCAAAAAGTTCGTATTTTAGTTGAAGAACCAACACCGATAAAATTTACGTCCCAGCGTATAAAATCACCTCAAAACCCTTTATTTTCAAAAATACTAAAAAGCATCAACCTTATTTTCAAATAATTAAAAATAATTATTTAATAAAAATATTTTACATTTTCTTCAGCCCTCGGCTCCCGTTCCTCGATCGTCGCTTGAATATTCCTAAAATACCATTTTATGCATGATGACAATAAAGATCTCCTTTAGCATATAAACAAATATGTCACACAATTAATTAGCAATTAAAATCAATTAATTACTCATTTTTTCTTATTTCCTAGATTCGCATGCAGTCGGATTACGTCGTCTTAATTTTGGACCTTACAATTCCTCCCCCCTTAGATAAAATTTCGTCCTCGAAATTAGAACTTACCGAATAGATCCGGATAGCGACTCTTCAAGTCCCTCTCGGTTTCCCAAGTAGCTTCCTCTTCCGAGTGATTCAGCCACTTGACGCATAGGCGATAACTCAGTCGTTTTGCATCAGAACTGCACCCAAACAAAGCTTAGAAGCGTCGGTATAAAGAACATACTCCCCTTGCCCCCAGGGCATAGATAACACTGGTGCGGATATCAAGGCTTGCTTCAACTTGTCAAAACTGTCTTGACACTCGGATCCCCAAATAAACTTAGCATTTTTCTTCGTCAAAGATGTCAAAGGCACTGCAATAGATGAGAACCCCTTGATGAATTTGCGATAATAGCCAGCTAGTCCCAAGAAACTGCGAATCTCGGTGACACTCTTCGGTACTGGCCACTCTTTTACTGCCTCAACTGTACTCGGATCAACTTCCACGCCATCACTAGAAATGATGTGGCCTAAGAACACCACTCTGTCAAGCCAAAACTCGCACTTGCTGAACTTTGCATATAGCTTTCTGTCTTGTAATACCTGCAGTGCGATCCTCAAATGACGGCTATGCTCCTCTCTGTTCTTGGAATAGATCAATATGTCATCAATGAAGACAATAATAAACTGATCCAGATATGGCTGAAATACGCGATTCATGAGATCCGTGAAGATCGCTGGCGCATTGGTCAACCCGAATGGCATGACCATAAACTCAAAGTGCCCATATCTCGTGCGAAACGCTGTCTTGTGAACGTCAGACTCTTTGACTTTCAACTGGTGGTATCCAGATCGCAGATCAATCTTAGAAAATATCGATGCTCCTTGCAACTGATCAAATAAATCTTCAATTCTTGGCAGTGGATACTTATTTTTGATAGTGATCCTATTGAGTTCTCGATAATCGATGCAAAGACGCATACTACCATCTTTCTTTTTCACAAACAAAACCGGTGCGCCCCACAGAGAGTAACTAGGGCGAATAAAACCTTTGTCTAGCAATTCTTGAATTTGATCTTTCAATTCTTTCATTTCAGCGGGTGCTAGACGATAAGGTGCTTTAGATAGAGGAACAGTGCTCGGCAAAAGGTCAATAGAGAACTCCACCTCACGATCGGGCGGAATGCCAGAAACGTCGTCGGGAAAGACGCTAGGAAAATCTCTCACAATATCAACATCTTTTATCTTCTGACTGATGGATTCATGTGTAGTAGTGACACATGCTAGATAAGCTTGACATCCACGCTTAATAAGCTTCCTCGCATATAGACAAGAGATAATGTGCGGCATTTGCTTGTTTCTTGCCGCCTCAAAGACAAAAGATTTACCACTAGGTGGCCTAATAGATACTGATCGCTGACGAAAATCAATCGATGATCTATTCGCTGATAGCCAATCCATCCCAAGTATAATATCGAATTCGGGCATAGGAAGCACAATAAGATCTGCCCGAACAACATCTTTGAATAACCGAAGCTCCAGATTCTTAACAATCTTAGACGTGAGCATCTGATCGCCGGATGGAATAGAAACTTTGAAACCCAAACCCATATCTTGAGGAGTAATTTTCAGTCTCTTTATGAAGGTTTCAGATATGAAAGAGTGTGTAGCTCCTGAATCTAGCAATGCATAGGTAGCTACACCTAAAATGATGATCCTCCCTGCGATGAAAATTGTCTTATATATCTTTTCGCGTTGAATCTTAAGGATTTACTATCATTAATTCCCAAAGTTATAAGAAGATTGCGCGTTGAACTTAAACATTTCTTTGAAAAAAATTGCACCTTAGTCCCTCAAATTTTTTTGAAATTTGCAAAATTGACCCCAAAATTTTCGAATTATTGCAATTAAGTCCTTATATTATTCGGAATTCTGATTTAGCCCTTCATGTTTCGAAAATTACATTTTTGATCCTTAAGATTTCAGAAATTTCACTTAGGTCCCTTATTTTCGAATTGTTGCACAATAGACCTCAAAGTTTCGAAAATTGCACAATAACCCCCAAAATTTCGAAATCTCCCTAAATTATGATTTTCTTTAATTTTGGCCCTAGAACTTTTTATTTGGAATCATTCCATCCTTCACATAAAACAAGGCACAAAATTCAAATCATTTTTCTATGGTTTCTAAAATCATTGCTTAAGTCCAACTAAGTAGAACATGCAACCTAATTTATTCTAGGTTGAAACTTAATCACAATTCAATTCTAATAACCAATTTAACATTTCATGCAGAAATAAGCAATATAAAAATGTTAAATGACTAGGTTACCCGTGATGAGTGTAGTGTCTGCCTCTTCCTCAGCTTCCTCGGCATTCATAACATAAGCTCGGGCTGTAGTAGCTGCTTTCCTCTTTGGGCAATCAATAGCTTTGTGACCGGCCTCCTTGCAGTAGAAACATTTATATGATCCCAACTCGCATTTGCCAAGATGTAGACGGTTGCACTCCTTGCATGGTTGCCTCTCAGCAGGCTTTGGTGCTCCCGGATTCTGTGGCTTTGGTGGCGCTGGCTTCTTGACTTGACCTTGGGGCTTTTGAGGCCCTTGAGGTCTCGAAGGACCCGTATTTGGCTTCTTGTTGGGTTGATTGTTATTCTGATAGTGCTGCCTCTTGCGCTGAATCTCAAAGTCAATGTCTTTTAAGGACTGCTCAGCCTGATATGCATAAGTAACTGCCATAGCATAATTCTCCGGACGCATCATCATAACTTTATCCCGAATGGTAGGTCGTAGGCCATCCTTGAAATGCCTAAGTTTTTCTTCCGCGTCCCCGGCAAAAAGGGGTACAAAGTGACAACCCCTATCAAACTTCTTTACAAAATCAGCAACAGGTATGTCTCCCTGACGGAGAGTCATAAATTCCCTCTTTATTCGGCTTCTGACGTCAGCAGTAAAGTATTTCTCATAGAATTTCGTCTTGAACTGTGCCCAAGTGAGTGTAGCAAGGTCAACACCATGCTCGGCTCCTTCCCACCATAAAGAAGCGTCGTCCCTAAGCAGATAAGTAGTGCACCTCACACGGTCGGCGTCTCCCATGTTCAGATAGAGAAAATGTACCTCGAGTGATCGGATCCAACTCTCAGCGGCAAATAGATCAGTGGTGCCAGAAAATTCCTTCGGCCCTAGCCTCCGGAACTGCTCATAAATATCCTGCGGTGGCCTAGGTGGCTGCTGCTGCATCTGCTGTAACTGCAGCTGTAACTGCTGCTGCTGTAACTGCTGCTCGAAGAGGCGAGCCATGCCCTCTAATGCACGAGTAGCAGGATCCCCAGGTGGAGGAGGTGGTGGTGGTGATGCATTTCTTTGACTATTCCCTCGGCGATTAACACTGTTCTCTGCCTGATTCTCGATAACGGGTACGCGTCTAGGAGGCATTTTATCTGAATGTTTTCCAAATTCTAACGTAACCAACATGCATTTAAATCTAAGTTCTCTAATCATGTAACACATCCTGACTTAATTAGCATTTTAAGCATGCTAGGCAATACTACTCAAAAAGCTATTAAACATGTATCATAAACATAATATCCATAACGTCATGCAGGTTAAATCATATAGAATCACATAAAGCAAGTAAAACTTACAACTTGAGGCTTGACGTCTGATCTTCCCGGCGCTGATTGTGGCACAACCCTTTATAGGACATTTGCTCTGATACAAACTGAAACGTCTGCCCTTTTTATTGCTTTAAAAGTACTATAATTTTTTTTAAAAATATTTCGGCCAACTCACTTAATACATGAAAATATTAAAATATTTTCCCCTTTTTAAAATAAAACCTCAATCAACTAGTATATAAAAATTCGAGTGAAATAGTCGTAAAGTAAAATCGTCTACTGTTTTACCAAACCTAAAAAGCAATAATTTGAAAAGTAAAGCCCATACTAAACCTCTCAAAATCTCTCAAAGCATAAATAAATAATCTTAAAAATCTTTAACTTAAATCATAAAGCATAATGTGGAAAATGTAGCGCTGGTCCTCGGGTTATGTGCGCCTTCAGTCCAGTCAAATCACTCATCAAGTCCTCCCTCAATACCACCTGCATCCATCACACCTAGTGAGTCTAAAGACTCAACACACCATAATCTTTATAACAAGTAATACGTAATACAGTCAACATATAACGGTGAAAAATACTTGTACTTAAAATATCGTTTTCATGAAGATGCATAAACATAAAAATTTTCGTAAACATTCTCATGATGCATAAAACTTTAAATATAAACATTTTCATGACATGCAAACATGAATTTCCATTTGCTCAACATGACATGACATAAAACCTTAAACATAATCATGAACATTTCCTTTTTTTTTTCTTTGTTGAATTCAGATCGTTAATTGTGACTTTCCTGATCATGCTCATGAGGGTCGATGGATTCATCTACATAAAACCACATTACTGGGCGGCGGGGGACACCAGCAACACTCTCACCGGTCAACTGGGCCCTGGCCTATCATGATTCGAATAGAAATACGATCGTCGGGGCTCCCTCTGGGGCCTTTTCCCATAAATGGGCTCCCTCTAGGGCCTTTTCCCCTCACGATATTCCCATTCTTCCGTTACCAAAAAACCGTTACCACATATCCGTTACCACATATCCGTTACCACATATTCGCAATGATGGAAACACGATCGTCGGGCTCCCACTAGGACCATAACCCTCACGACGTCGCCAACATTAACGAATTAGTCACAATTATTTCACATCCTTCAACATTTTTCATTCACATCACTTTAGAAAAATCATGAATATCATTACATTTTTCATTTTTGAAACCAAGCATGCAACATGTATTTTAAATGTCTTTTTAAATCATAAAAATCCCTTAGACATTTAAAAATCATCATTTAATCATGAACAATTCATAAACATTTAAAAATAATCATATTTTCATAAAAATAGCATTTAGGGCACTGCCATGACCTTTACTAATTTCTAGGTGTAAAAAGACCGTTTTACCCCTGGACTCGACATTTTACGTTTTCGACTTTTTTTCTTGATTTCATGACTCTATCATGTCCCAAATAATTATTTAATCTTACCTGAATTTTTTCATAATTTTATTTGGCTTAAATTTTAGACTTTTTCAATTATCTTTTCTTAATTATTTTGACGGTGTTTTAATCCCGAAAAATCCCAAACTTTAATATAAAATTCCTAAATTCTAAATTTAGTCTTTTTATATTATTTTAGCCCTTATGGACCCCGACTCGACCCCCGTGAGCCGTTTTCCAATTTTTTCTTCTTTTAAATACCCTATTTGACACCTAAACTTCGACCTAGAGTCAACTTTCGATTTTCACGAGTTACCCCCGAACCATGTCGAGCCAAAAGGTGCCCAACATGTTAAATTATCCCACTGGACTCTAACGTTACCAAAAAAACACCCCAAAACCCAAAAACGAAGCCCTACCATGAGACCCATAGCTGGCCGAGAGTCCTTAACATACTAGGACTCTAGTTTCATGCACCTAAGGCCCTAGCCGTCTACCCAACACCCAAGCCAACCCCTAGTGCTTCTTCCTAGGACCCTAATGAGACACACTAGCCCAGCCCACGAGCCCTGGACCGAGCCCCTATCCTAAACTGATCGCACGAAGTCTGCACCTCAAGGTGCAGCTTCTCGGGTGGGAGTCCTTGCTTGCAAGGACTCCTCCCTGCCCTTCCAGACCGAGTCCTAGCATGGCTAGGACTCTCCCCTTGACACCATCAGACCCTAGGCTAGCCATGAGCCCCAGCCCAGGCCAGCCCTTCCATTAAAACAAGAACACCGAACCCCTCAAGCTTCTTGACAGCAAAAACCGATTTTCTGTGTACAGCTTGTGTGTGCAGCAATTAACGTGGGTCTAGGACCTTCTAAATTCATGTAAAAACATCTCTTGATCATGTCATAACATCATGGCAGCCCCCTACATGCATTAAACAATTTGTGGGATTCAAAGTCATGAGTTCAACATACAATAGTGCATAAATCCGAAAATTTCAGAAACTTTCTATATAATTCTCATGCATCCAATATTTAAAGAGTTATATGATATGATGGATGAGAAAAGGAGATTAAGGTGTGCCTTTGCGTAGTGTACGCTCGAATATACGTTGAGGACGAAGAACGGGACGCGACGATGGCTTGATCTTGCTTGCCTTTTCGAAATCCTCTCCAAATTGAGTGAAGTGCCGTGAGGTTGTGTGTGTGTGGTGGAGAGTTTCAGATTATTGAGAGTTGGTGGCCGATTATGATCATGAAGTAGAATAGGGTTTTGATTTAATTAACACTTTAAATACTAATTCATTAACTAAGTAGGCTTTAGGCCTATTAAGCCACAAAATTCAAGCCCATTAGCTTTAATTAGGATTAATAAAATTTTAACCAAAGTTTTGATTAATTAAACATGTGAATTTATTAGCCGGGTTGCCAAAAAGTTCGTATTTTTGTTGAAGAACCAACACCGATAAAATTTACGTCCCGGCGTATAAAATCACCTCAAAACCCTTTATTTTCAAAAATACTAAAAAGCATCAACCTTATTTTCAAATAATTAAAAATAATTATTTAATAAAAATATTTTACATTTTCTTCAGCCCTCGGCCCCGTTCCTCGATCGTCGCTTGAATATTCCTAAAATACCATTTTATGCATGATGACAATAAAGATCTCCTTTAGCATATAAAAAAATATGTCACACAATTAATTAGCAATTAAAATCAATTAATTACTCATTTTTCTTATTTCCTAGATTCGCATGCAGTCGGATTACGTCGTCTTAATTTTGGACCTTACAAAGCATCTTGCTCTTCCTCATCCAGTTGCTCCTCATTTTTATCTGAAATTTGTAAGGGGTGAGTGTTTTGGGAAACACTCAGCAAGTGGGGGTCAATCGATTCCAAAGATACATATAGAACTTAGTTTTCTTAAAACGTTCTTTTAACAGATTTTCAAAACTTAATATTCTTAACTTATAAGGACAGAGACAAATCTAATAAATGACAGAATTCATCAGATGATTCAGAAAAATTCGGAAACCGATTACTCAATTCAGAACAAAACATATCAGAACAGACAGAACACTGTTACTCATCTAATTTCCATGGTCAAATTGTCCCCAATATGTTAGTCCTCTAAGGGGTGAGGCCAAAACACGGTTTTATACCCATCGATGGGGGCCAGACAGACAGAAATGGTTTTATACCCACCATTGGGGGCCAGACAGAATCACAATTCTCGTCTCATTTCAAATTGAATCGTAACAGTGTAACAAAGATTTCAGAATTAACAGACAGAACTTATCAGAAGTTTCAGATATCAGAGTTTCAACGGATTCAGCGGAATCAAAGAATTTCGAAACATAGAAGAAAACACATAATCGATCGAAATTTTAAAAAACGGACATCATGCTATTTTCGAAAATGAAGACACACATTCATGCATGTCATAACTTATATATTCAAGATTTAAAAATACAAACGAATATACATATCAAAAACCCACTTACTGTATTTGCAGATTTTGATACAACACGTCTTCTAAAAAATCGGGCAGCACTTCGGCGTAACTTTAACGAATGTTGTTGTTGATCGAGCAGCACTTCGACGCAATGTTCTTGTACTGGACTGCACGAACTTCCCTTCTTTCTTCCTTGCTTGCTTGGCCAAAATTTTGGAGAGTGAGGGGAAGAGGGAGTCGAATTTTCTTGCTTGCTTTTGGGGTGCCTTTCTCTCAACCTAGATGAGTGGTATTTATAGGCAAAAAAACTCTTCCACCTAGCCACCCCTTGGCCGAATTCTTGGTCACCAAGAAAGGCTTGAATGTAATCATAATGTTGGTCCAAAATTCCATGCATAAATCTCCAAAATCCCATGCATTCTTCAAGTTCTAGATTAGTCATGAATGTGGCTCAAAATCTCATGCACTCCTTAATTGTCACCTTGATTTTCTAAAGGGTCATTTTCTACATCATCAATATGTCCTAGCCCTTAGCTCCTCCCGCAGCTCCTTCATGGGTTAACGCAAAGGTTAATTCTTGCACATTTTATTTGTCCAAACTCTAGGGCTCAACTTATAGCTCCCTTTTTGGTCTTGTTAGGACAAACTTGGTTGAGCTGCTTTGAGCTGACAGATCGTGTCTTTGAGCTGGGATTTTACTCCTCTCGTGACAACACTTCGATGGATGCGGTTACTTGTGGCTTGGCCTCCTGCTGAGCTCATTTCCGAGCTTTGAAGTTGCTTCCTTGAGTTAAATTTAATGAAAATCTAAGTTAATAGTCAAGTTATTTAGTTGGAACAAACATTTTTGAGCTTAGTTTGAGTAAAGTTTCAAGTTCGTATTACTTACTTGATTTGCTTCGAATCGTAAAATCTCGGGTTCTCACAAGAAGGCCCAGAGGGACCCCGACGATCGTATTTCAACGGTAGAGCCTAGTGCACACCCCCATGGGCCATGTGGAGCTGAAGACTGATCAGTCGACCGGAGGACAAAAGCTAGTCACTTTCAAGGATCAAACTTCACCCAAAATGATATATGATTGAAAACTTTACGATTTTAATAATTTTATGATATATGATTTATGATAGGATCGATTAACGTATCAAGAGTGTTTAGAAGGGGGGGTTGAATAAACACTCACAATTAAAACTCATCTTTTCGAATTTTGAGTTCAGTTTGGTGACAAACCGATTCTCGGAATCTTGTTGGTCAATGACAATCAGTTAAACTAAAGTAGTTGCGAAAAATAACTGACTGAAAGATAGAATACGAAACTGAAATAAAATAGGCAAGGGTTGTTTCTGGATGTTCGGAGAATTTAATTACTCCTACGTCACCCCTTCTATCTCAAGGATAGGATATCCACTAAAAGACTTTGATCAAATACAAGAATTGTACTGAACCACTTCAGTTTGGACTTAACACTGCCAAAAACTGAAACTCTTAGTATTACAGAATGTTCTCAGTGCGTAACTGATCTTAGCACTATCGAATTTCAACGATTATTACAACTTGCTAATGAGCTCAAATTGTAGCCTTAACTGCTACGAATATATCAAGTAAGATTGAGCTGAGATTTTGACAGAGTGACAGCAAGATTTTTGAATAGTGTTTACTTTGTCTTTTCTTCAGCTGTTCTTCTGTCATATTTATAAGCTTCTTTTCTCCAACGGTAACTTGAGATGAATTTGAATCTTTGTATCCGTTGATTTCTATTTGATTATTTCTTGGACATTGTTTGCTTCATTTATTGTGATGCGGCGTCTTAATTGCTTTCGCCGAAATGTGTTTTTCTAAGCTGTATTGATTGAAGTGCGGCGTTGCAATCTTCTATGTCTCTTGACGGTTGATTGTTCTTTCCCGAGATATGTTCAGTTGAAGGGTGCTTAGCATACGGCTGAATATATCAACTGATCAGTTTCCAACCGATCAGTCATTTGATCAGTTTCCAACTGATCAGTCAGTTGATTTCAGTTATTAAGTCCAGTTGCTGAGTTCAGTTTACTCGATCAGTTGGTTCGTATTTTCAGTTGATTCATATTTTGTCAAACGCCGGAATTTAGTTTCCAACAATTTCCCCCTTTATGGTGTTTGACAAAACTAAGTAAATAATAACTGAACATCTGAGCTCATTGTAGATAAAATAAGAGATTGAATTTCCTTAACTGAAAGAGATCTTGATTTAATAACAGCTGAATCTAATAATCTGATTAACTGCTTTTGCTGTTTTCTGCTGTTTTTCAAGATGCTCTTTGATCTTTGATTTCTTCCCCCTTTTTGTCAAACAAATCCATCTTCTCAGATAATTTTCGAACGTCAGTGGAAAGAATTTTGACATCTGCGGAGATACTTGAGACATCAGTTTGTAAACAAGTCTGCAACAATTCCATTTTATTAGAAACAGAAGTTTCCAATCGCTCAACTCGTTAACTGATTATATCCTGAGTTGTATAGAGACTTTGAGCTAGACCACTGTTATTTTTCATCTCAAGTACAGTTCGGGTAAGAGACTCCATGTTTGCTTGAATGGCTTTCAGTTTTGCGGAGTCATATTCAATTGAAGAATCCAATTTGACAGTATGAGAGAATTGTGTGGATTGAATTTTCTTGATTTCAGTAATCATCTGCTGCATATTGTGCTGCATATTCTGGATTTCTTCAAGAACAAGATCCATTTCTGTGGATTGAAGAGGAGGTGACTGATTAGATGTTCTTGGTTCATGTGACACTTGATCAAAGACCACCATGGTTCTATCAGATAATATCGTTTCAGAGACAGTCTGTGCTGGAACATCTGTTTCAGTTACTGCTACTTGGACCGGAGGAGATGAAGATTGATATTGATCAACAATTGGGCTTTCCTGCTGAGTAAGATTTTCAGTGAAAGGGTCATGAACTGCCTCCATATTTTCAGCAATATGTTGATTTGGTGATTGAGTAGGCACCACTGTTTGCTCCTTTATTTCAGAAACAACAGGCTGAACTGGTGCTTCTGTTGAGATAGAAACCTCTTGAGTGATTTGATCAGTTGAGTGATCAACTTCTTCAGAAATGGTTTAATTATTCATAGATTCTGTCACTACTGCTTGAATTATTTCATCAATGTTGGCAAAATTCAACTCGGCTTCAGAGTACAGCTGATGTTCCACAGCAGATGATTGTGGCACATCCTGAACTGGTTCTTCAGTTGTAACAATAGTTTGTTCTGAGGATGGCTCTTTCTGCTGAGAGGAGGGGTCTTCTTCTTCTTCTTCAGAGGCTTCCTCAGGAAGAACTAACTCCTGATCCATTTCCCACATTTTTATCTGAGCTTGCAAGCTAGTAAGATCTGTATCTAGCTGAGTGATCACAGCTCGATCATTATAGGCAGTTGGATTTGTGGGAATGTAGTTTGCCTTTAATTTCTCAAGCAGTTGAGATAGCTTCTTAGCTCGAATTTGATCAAAAAAATATGTTTTTCTCTCCAAAGCCTGAACAATTGTAGCAGCTTTGACCATCTTGAGGACAATTGCTTCCAATTTGATAAATTTGTTCAGCTGGGATTTCTTTTTCAGCTGCTTAGCAAAAATTTGAGTTCTGTAGACGGTCCAGTCATCATAGATTTTAAGTTTTGATGCTGCAAAATTATTAACCTGTTCCCAAACAAGGTCAATATGAGTTTGAATTGAATTGGATGGCCTGGGCTCTTCAATCAATTTGCCTTTGCCTTTTTCAGTACTGAGGATGTGTGGAATTTTCAATCCAGCACGAGTAGTATCCACCAGTTCTATAATCTTTATACTTTTGGGTCTGGCAGGTGCTAGAACGGTAGGACGATTGATGTGGATTAGAGGAGCTTTGATTCTAACTGTTTCCTTTGTTGCACCAGCTGAGATTTCTGGTGGAATAATCTTCAGAGGAACTGCTTTGATAGGCTGTTGGGCATCTGAAGATATCAGTCTTTCAGTAGGAATTGATTCTACTGTGGTTGGCAATTTTGTCCTTTGTGTTCTTGGTTTCTTGGCAATTTTTGGAGAGGGCGTCTTCTCAGAATCAGATTAACTAATAATTAGTTTTCTTTTATCTGTCTTAAGTTGAGCCAATGTCTTCTCCTGTTTAACTGATTTGGGAGCAGCCTGTTGTGTCCCAATCTCCTTTTTGATCTTCACGAACTGATCAGGAGAGATATCTAGTTTAGTCTTGGGTGGCAGAATATTCTTCCCATTGAAAATTTTGAATTTAGATAATCGCTCTGAATCATCAGCCACCAACCCTTGGACTTTCATCAAATAGCTTAGCGGCACTGCAAATCCTTTGGATTGCTTGGTGGAGGAAAACATGTTCTTCAAGATACTAAAAATAAGTTGCTTCCAGTTGAATTTTCTTCCAGCCATAATGATCGTAATAGCTTGAAACTTCTCCAAAGTCAGGGCAGCATACGATCCTGCCTTGGCCAATAGCCCTTTGGCTATGATATCAGCCAGCAACTGAACCTCATGCTTCAGTTCCTTCTTAGGATCAAAAACTTTGATTTTCCGTCCATCAGCAGAGAGTGCAGTTTACATTTCTTCAATATCTGATGCTTTAACATCAGCAAGGTGTACTAATCCATCAGAGGGTAATGAAAAGATTTCTCCGAAAGAATCTTCAGAAATGGTCACCGACTGACCATTAATAGTGGCAATGATGTTTCCATCAGAGTTGATATATCCATTTGAGTAGAGGTCTTGGAGTTCTTTTGGGTAAATCTCCTGCGAGTATTGTCCCAAAAACATTCTGAGACCAGCAGATTCAATCTTCAGAAAGACGTTCTTAATTTTAGCTTCGTGAACTGATAAAACCGAGTCAAAATCAATGGCCATAGCGTTCAACATGTGACCTGGGATTTGATTCGCCATTGCTGAGAGTAAGAAAACCTGAAATTTTGCGAAATACAAGCTCTGAGTGTATGAGTTTGCTCTGAGAGATGATGTACGCGTAAGAAAGAAAGCTGAATTGAAGCGGGAAATTATTTATATGTATGTGACTGTTTAGATTCTAGACACGTGTCAGTCCATCAAAATTTTGAATAAAAACGTGTGTTCGTGTGCTATAAGCGTGTGTACAATTTAAACGGTTCAAATGCTTCAACGTTTTCAAAATGAGATTCATCATTAGATAATAGACAATCACGTCACTTAATTTGGAATATAATATGTTTTAATTAGTTACCTTATATGAGAAGATTAGTGAAATACCCAACTGAACGATCAGTTGTAAGACTGTGTCCTTTCAGTTGAGAGTTTACTAATATTTGTCTTCTCAGTTAACCTTTTAAAACCATTATTCCTCCTTAATTAGTGCATAAAATAATTAAAGCGAATAAATTTAAAGGTCAGAAAAATTTTCGTTTGCTGAAACGTTGACGACCCTTCAGCTTCTTTGATATTCTGCTATAAATAGAAGTAACACGGTTAGTTTCAGTCATATTGGTGAAAATATTCAAGACGAAAGAATGGCAGATGCGAGTAGCTCGAGTGCTTCACCATTTTCTCTGGAAGCTAGGAAGGCTGTTATAGAAGACGAAGTCTTCTACAAGAGTCTTCCCTACTAGGAAAAGTTACAGGAGCTTGCGTTCCTGTATAATTCTGGAGAGGCTACCACTCCCGAACTGATGGCAGAGTTGAGAGAAGTGCGGGAGCACTTGAATATAGTTGTGTGGGTGGACATCTTCAAGGATGGTCATATCTATTAGCTGATGCTTCGAAAGGAGCTGGAGATCCTTACTCGCATAGCTTCTTCCCACAGCTTTCTCAAGACATCTACCTCACCTCTATCCGTTTGGTTGAAAATGTGGATAATTGATGTGGAAGAAAAATATGAAGATGTAATCCAAGCAAATATTTATGGTTGAATGAAACATTTATTTTGGCTTAACTTTGTTTTTTTTTCCTGCAAATAATAAGTTTCATTAGTTATTATATATGAATTACGATCATAAGCAGATGAACTGATGATTGGTTAAGCGTTAAATAATAAATGTCAAACTGATATCAGTTGATAATGAACAACTGATAGTTAAGAAGCCTCGATAAATGAGAAAGACGCTTCGGTTGATTTGAGTCTCTTCAGTTTCTTCAACATTTAAATTTCATCTGTCTATAAATAAGATGATAGAATGTGAGACAATAACAGTTCAATATGTCAGATTCAAGTAACTCTAATGCATGCAGTAGTTCGCATATTCAAGTTAATGAGCAATTAAGTCCTTATTTAGAAGAATTGAAGAAGACAATGGAAGAATATGTCTTGATGAAAGTGATGTCAACATGGTTCAAGATTCATGATTTGCAGAGGGTAAGTAGCAGTGGTGCTGTTCCTACTCGTGCTCAAGCAGCAACAGCAAGAAAATACATTGATCGTTTTGAAGTTAGGCATGTTATAGATCTGATAGATGACAAATGTCTGTTAGAAGCAATGTTATGGAAGGAATGGCATGTGGTTGAGAAGATTTCTACAACTAGGTCATTTTCTAGAATCCAAATTTATGAGTTGAATGATTGGATTAGAGAATGGCAGGATTCAGTTGGTTCTATGATATCTTCTGTAAACTGGGATCGATGGTATTCTTAATAAAGTATTATTTTCAATTTGTTGTGTTCTTATTTTCTGCAGATAATTCTATTAGTAAAGCAACATTAGTAATAATTTTAAGACAGATCAATTAAACCAAGAATATTGCGAAAGTAAGAAAACTTAGTCTCGGGTAATGGTTTGGTGAAGACGTCAGCTGCTTGTTGCTCAGTTGATATATACTCCAGTCTGATGTCCTTCTTCAAAGCATGATCTCTAATGAAGTGGTGTCTGACATCTATATGCTTTGTCCTTGAGTGAAGAACTGGATTATAGGTGATGGAAATTGTACTCGTATTGTTACAAAATATGGGCGAATTATTTGTAATTACTCCATAATCTCTCAATTGTTGTTGGATCCAGATCAGTTGTGCACAGCAACTACCAGCAGCAAGGTATTCTGCTTCAGTTGTTGAGGTAGCTATAGATGTCTGCTTCTTGCTGAACCAAGAGATCAGCCTGTCTCCTAGAAACTGACAAGATCCACTTGTACTTTTACGATCAAGCTTACATCCTGCATAATCTGCATCTGAATATCCAACTAAATTGAAAGTAGAGTCTTTAGAGTACCATAACCCAACATTTTGTGTACCCTTAAGGTATTTCAAAATTCTTTTAGTAGCTGAGAAATGTGATTGCTTAGGATTTGCTTGAAATCTAGCACACATACACACAACAAATACAATATCAGGGCAACTGGCAGTTAGGTATAACAATGACCCTATTAAACCTCGATATAATGTCGCCTCAACTGATATTCCCCCTTGATCAGTGTCCAATTTTACTGATGAGCTCATGGGAGTATTCGCAGCTGAACATGATTCCATGCCAAATTTCTTCAGCAGCTCCTTTGTATATTTAGTCTGACTGATGAATGTACCAGTTTCCAGTTGCTTCACTTGTAGTCCAAGAAAGAATGTCAGTTCACTCATCATGCTCATTTGAAACTTATCCTGCATTAGCTTAGCAAATTTCTCGCATAATTTGGGGTTAGTTGACCCGAATATGATATCATCAACATAAATTTGAACTAATAAAATGTGATCATTCTTAGTAAATTTGAACAAGGTCTTATCAACTGATCCAACAGAAAAATCATGATCAGTTAGGAATTTTGAAAGAGTTTCGTACCAAGCTCTGGGAGCTTGTTTAAGACCATATAAATCTTTGTTCAAATGATAAACATGATCAGGAAAGTTGTGATTTACAAAACCTGGGGGTTGTTCAACATATACTTCCTCTTGTAGCTGGCCATTTAGAAATGCACTTTTGACATCCATTTGATAGACTTTGAAGTTCTTGTATGATGCATAAGCAAGAAACATTCTGATTGCTTCCAGTCTTGCAACTGGAGCATATGTCTCATCATAGTCAATTCCTTCTCCTTGTCTGTATCCTTGTGCTACTAATCTTGCTTTGTTGCGTCCAACTGAACCATCTTCGTTAAGTTTTTTCCTGATAACCCATTTTGTACCTGTAACAGTTTTTGAAACTGGTCTTGGAACTATGTTCCAAACATTGTTATGAGTGAACTGATTTAGCTCTTCTTGCATTGCATTTACCCAGTTAGGATCAGCAAGAGCCTCATCAGTTTTCTTTGGTTCTAGTTGTGATACAAAAGCTGAATGGATAAATAAATTTAGCATTTGATTGCGAGTTCTTACCGGATCAGATGGATTTCCTATTACCAGCTCAGGTGGATGTGATTTTCTCCATCTGTACTCAGTATTTGTTGTATCAGCAATTTCTTCAGTTGGTAACAGAACACAGTTTTCAGTCTCAGTTGGTGCTTCGTCAACTGGTATTTGAATGTTATCATTATGCTCTATCTACTGATCATTAGGAATGGCTTCTGGTTCAGCTGATTGATCTGACACTTCTGGTTCGGGTGTTTGGAGATTGTTTTGATTAATATGATTGTCTTTTTCAGCATCATCCTCCAAACTGATATCTGTAAATCGATCAACTAGCTCAACTTGATCAGTTGGCTTATTAGTTAGTTCAGTTTCATCGAAATCAACATGAGCTGATTCTTCAACATTTAGGGTTTTCTTGTTGAAGACTCTATAAGCTATACTAACTGATGAGTATCCAAGAAATATTCCCTCTGCAGATTTAGCATCAAACGCTTTTAAATAATTTTTACCATTATCAAGGATAAAACATCTGCAGCCGAATATTTTGAAATAAGTAATTATACTTTTTCTTCCATGCCAGATCTCATCTGGTGTTTTCATATGAATCTTATTAATCATTGATCTGTTCTGAGTATAACACGCAGTGTTTACTGCCTCTGCCCAAAACCTTTGAGAAATACCATAATCAGCAAGCATTGTTCTAGCAGCTTCTTTAAGGGTCCGATTTCTTCTCTCAGCTACACCATTTTGCTGAGAAGTTCTGGCTGCTGAGAGCTCATGCTTAATTCCAGCATTCTCTAGAAAATTTGAAAGAGTTTGATTGATGAATTCAGTTCCTCGATCTGATCTGATTCGATCATTTCCAACTGATTTTTCATTTAAAAGTCTTTTGAAGAGCTTTATCAGTTGTGAAGCAGTATGGTCTTTAGATTTGAGAAAAATAACCCAAGTAAATCTTGAAAAATCATCTACGACTACCAAGGTGTATTTCATTCCCCCTAAGCTCATGACTGGTATAGGACCAAAGAGATCCATGTGCAACAGTTCTAAGCATCGGGATGAAGATTTACAACCCTTGTTTTTAAAAGAAGATCGTACTTGTTTACCATACTGACATGCTGAGCAAAGTTTTTCTTTTGAAAAGTCTATTTTGGGCAAACCAGTTACAAGTTCATGTTTACTCAGATAGGCAATGGTTTTAAAGTTTAAATGGTTTAGTCTCTTATGCCTCAACCAGTTTTTAGATGATTTGGAAACAATAAAACAAACTGGTGCATAAGTTTGATCATTCCAACTGATTTTATATGTGTTTCCATAACGTTTGCCAGTTAGTATGATTTCATCAGTTGAAGTTTTGACTGAACATGAGTTTTTGTCAAAATGTACTGAGAATCCACTGTCGCATAACTGACTGATGCTGATCAAGTTATACTTCAGGTTTTCTACTAATAGAACATCTTTAAAAGTAAAGTTACCATGGATAAGCTTACCCTTACCCACAGTTCTACCTTTGAAATTGTCCCTTAAACTGATATTTGGACCACTGTATTTGATCAGTTGAGATAGCACACTTGCATCTCCTGTCATATGTCGCGAACATCCACTGTCCAAATACCATATTGAGTTCTTGTTTGTACCTGTTACCTGCAGTCACACACATAATATAATTTGGTACCCATATCTATTTGGGTCGTGAACTGATTAATCCTTTAGGAACCCATACTTGGATTAGTCTAACAGGCTTTCCAGTAGCTGTATTCCAATTGATTTTTCTCGGCTTTTGTGTGCTTGTGTAGTGTACGAATGATACAATATGTGTTTTAGCTTTATTCAACTGATTGTTCAGTCTATATCTCTTCTGAACTGGTTTGCAGTTATAGTAATTGGAATAGCCATTCGAATAGTTTTTGTAAAATCTCTTTGATGACTGACTTTGTGAATCAGTTGAGAATTTTTGACTATAACCAATCCCATATCTTTTAGCCTTGTTCATATTCTCAGTAGGTTGCTCAATCAGTTTACTGGGCTCAATTTGTTCTTGTACCACTGCTGATTTGACAAAGTGAATGTATTTCCCTTTGTCTATTGTTAGCTTTGGTTGAGTATCATTTGGATACATTTCTCCTTGAGTGTTGAACCCTAAACATGTTTTATCAGAAACTGATTTTTGTGAAATCTGCATTTCATTTAGTGCTGTAGATGATTTGTTCCAAGACTGAATAAGCTCAGTCTGTTTTGAGTTTTCAAGCATCAACTTCTGTATTAATGACTGATTTTTGTTTCTTTCTGCTTTCAACTCAGCAATTTCCCCTTTTAGACTCAACCCATCGACTGATTCATCAGTTTTGGTTTTATTGTCTGTGGGATCAGTTTGCTTTGCTTTGATTTCTTCAAATGATGATGCAAGCTTTTGATTCTCATTTACCATGTCATGTAGTGTTAGAATGAGTTCTTCTCGTGTGAAATCAGTTGAGCTGAAATCAAATACATGTTGGCTAGATGATTCTTCTGCTGCATTATTAGCCATCAAGCACTTTACTTCCTCATCATCACTAGAACTGCATGAGCTTTCTGGTTCCGACTCTTCACTGTCAGTTTCTGCCCATTTAGATTTGTTTTCTTCAGCTAAGAGTACCTCATGTTTCTTTCTGAAGACCTTCTTATCTTCCTTGGGTCTTCTTTTGCGTTCATATGATTTCTTTCTTCTGTCAGTTGAGCCTTGACTGTCCTTCTTGGGTTTAGGACAATCCGCAATGAAGTGACTTGATTTGCCACAGTTATAGCAGGCATTTGGTTCATCTTTGGAATTGTTCCTTTGGTATGGCTTCTGGACGTTCCCTTGATTCTTTCTCATGAACCTTCCGAATTTTTTGATGAATAATGACATAGCATCATTACTCAACTGATCAGCAGATTTTTCGACTGAACTGATTTGTTCAGTTCTGACAGCAGCTAGAGCAGTTGTGGCTGCAGAGGTAGATGGTTCTCCTTCTCTGGTCTGCAGCTCAAACTCATAAGCCTTTAAATCAGCAAACAAATCATGAAGTTCAATCTGATTCAGATCTTTGGACTCCCTCATTGCCATGGTCTTGACATCCCATTCCTTGGGAAGACCTCTCATTACTTTTAGTGCAATTTCTTTATTGGTATACACTTTTCCAAGTGCATTTAACTCATTGATGATACTGCTCACTCTTTCATCATACTCGTGCATTGATTCTCCTGCTTTCATTTTGATGTTATCAAACTTTTGAACAGCAACAGAAAGTTTATTTTCTTTGGTTTGATCATTTCCTTCACACAGCTGGATCAGCTTTTCCCAAATTTCTTTGGCTGTTTTACACATCTTTATTTTGCTGAAAGTTACTTTGTCCAGCGTTTTGTACAAAATGTCTTTAGCCACATTGTCAAGATTTGCTTTTCTTTTGTCTTCAGTTGTCCATTCATCTCTGGGCTTTTCTATTCTTTGTGGTGCCCTTCTGTTCTGGCAACTGCTGTATTTGCTTTTAGAATCTTTATGGGTCCATCAGTTATGACATACCACATGTCATCATCTTATGCAGCCAAATGAGCCTCCATTCTGATTTTCCAATCATCAAATTCTTCTCTGGAGAACATGGGAATTTTGTTGAATGAAGTCATGCTGGCAAGTTTATAGATCAAAAGTATTCAAGAACAAGATTCAACCGCTCTGATACCACTTGATAGGATCGATTAACGTATCAAGAGTGTTTAGAAGGGGGGGTTGAATAAACACTCACATTCAAAACTGATCTTTTCGAATTTTAAGTTCAGTTTGGTGACAAACTGATTCTCGGAATCTTGTTGGTCAATGACAATCAGTTAAACTAAAGTAGTTGCGGAAAATAACTGACTGAAAGATAGAATACGAAACTGAAATAAAATAGGCAAGGGTTGTTTCTGGATGTTCGGAGAATTTAATTACTCCTACGTCACCCCTTCTATCTCAAGGATAGGATATCCACTAAAAGACTTTGATCAAATACAAGAATTGTACTGACCCACTTCAGTTTGGACTTAACACTGCCAAAAACTGAAACTCTTAGTATTACAGAATGTTCTCAGTGCGTAACTGATCTTAGCACTATCGAATTTCAACGATTATTACAACTTGCTAATGGGCTCAAATTGTAGCCTTAATTGCTACGAATATATCAAGTAAGATTGAGCTGAGATTTTGACAGAGTGACAACAAGCTTTTTGAATAGTGTTGACTCTCTCTTTTCTTCAGCTGTTCTTTTGTCATATTTATAATCTTCTTTTCTCCAACGGTAACTTGAGATGAATTTGAATCTTTTTATCCGTTGATTTCTACTTGATTATTCCTTGGACATTGTTTGCTTCATTTATTGTGATGCGGCGTCTTAATTTCTTTCGCCGAAATGCGTTTTTCTAAGCTGTATTGATTGAAGTGTGGCGTTGCAATCTTCTATGTCTCTTGACAGTTGATTGTTCTTTCCCGAGATATGTTCAGTTGAAGGGTGCTTAGCATACGGCTGAATATATCAACTGATCAGTTTCCAACTGATCACTCAATTGATTTCAGTTATTAAGTCCAGTTGCTGAGTTCAGTTTACTCGATCAGTTGGTTCGTATTTTCAGTTGATTCATATTTTGTCAAACGCCGGAATTTAGTTTTCAACAATTTATGATGATGATTAAAGCTATTTTAAATGATTTTTAAAGGATTTATTTATGCTTAAAGTTATTTTAAAATGATTTAATTATGCTTAAATGATTTTAAATAGTTTAATTATGTCCAAAAGCTATTTTAAATAAAAGTATGATTTTTAATGCATGTGATTGTATATGTATTATTTGCTATCCATTTTTAGAACATGCTGAGTCTTTAGACTCACTAGGTTTGTATGATGCAGGATTTGATGATTTATGGGAGGTGCTGACGATTGAGCGGATCGAGTGCAGCAGTACACACCCGAGGGCCTTTATGTTTCCGCACTAGCTTGTTAGATAAATGATTTAAAGATTATGTTAATGATTTTATTGGAGATATTTTTATGCTTTATTTGTATTGTTAGTTGAACTTTTCAAAGGTCAATTTAGGAAGTTTTAGTTAGTTGATGATTTAGGATTTTATTTTATGCACTTGAGATTTCATATGTTAATTTATTATGATTGTTAAAAATGTTAAGTTATTTTATTTAGTTAGTATTTTCGAGTTTATGATTTATGATTAGAAAAAAAAGAAAAAAAGTCGAGGTCGTTTCATTTATGATGTTTAAAATAAAAATATGATATTTTATGATTTATTGTAAATCTATGCAAATTTTATTATTAAAATGCTATTTTTGGAAAGTTATGATATTTTATGCTTTTAAAAGAAAAAGGAAAAATATTTTGAGGGATATGAATTGACTGTGATAAATGATAAATGATATGTAGGGGATCCATTTTAAGAAAGAACGGTGAACTTACAATTTTGTGAAGATGTTGTGAGGGAAAAGGCCCCAGAGGGAGCTCGTTTACGGGAAAGGCCCTAGAAGAAGCTCGACGATCGTATTTCTATGGTGGAGCCTAGTGCCCGCCCCCATGGGCCATGTGGAGCCGAAGGCTGATCAGTCGACCAGAGGATAAAAGCTAGTCAATTTCAAGGATCAAACTTCACTCAAAATGATAAAGGATGCAAAGCTTTACTATTAAATGATTTTAAGATTTATGATTTATTTATGCTTAAAATTATTTTAAATAAAAATATGATTTTAATGCATGTGATTGTATATGTATTATTTTCTATTCATGTTTAGAACGTGATGAGTCATTAGACTTACTAGGTTTGTATGATTCATAATTTGATGATATTGGAAGGCGCTGACGATTGAGTGGATCGAGTGCGGCAGTACACTCCCGAGAGATATTTATTTTCCACACTAGCTTCTTAGATAAAAGGATTAAAAGATTTATGTTAATGATTTTATTAGAGATATTTATGATTTATTTTATTGTTAGTTGATCTTTTAAAAGGTCGACGTTGTAATTTTGGTTAGTAGACGATTTAGAGATTTTTACGCACTTGAGATTTTGAATGTTAAATTATTATGATTTATGGTAATGCTAAGTTATTTTATTTAGTGATTTTATGATACAAAAAAAAAAGTAGAGGACGTTTCAGTTGATATAAGAGCCAAGGATCCCCAAGGGGTTGTGCACTGTCACTCCGAAAAGTTCAAGAGTTTTTACTGCCTTATATTTTATATGCTAAAATTCTTTTAAAAGCTTATATGATACATGATATAAATGTTAGTTGCATGATGCATTTAAAGTTCACAATCTTGATTTTGATGATAACAAAACTTGTTAATTGTGTTACTATTGATCTACCTAAGTGTGCAGCATCTAGGATCACTCACGAGATGTTTACATCGCAAAACTGAAAACCCAACTGATCGCATAAAATGAATCAGTCTAACTGATTACGTCAATTGAGCAGTCCAGCTGATTGTCCAGTTGATAGGTGATTCAGCTGGAGAACCTCAGAAGCCTGGCCAGCCGAAGGAATGTTCAACTGATGAAGAAACCCAGCTGATCAGTCCAACTGAATGAGTGTGAAATCAGTTCAACTGACGAGTCAACTGATTTCACCAGCCCAACTGAAAGATCATCCTTGTGTATGTAGTCTTTCTTAGAACACGAGCTATTGCAGCTCATTGGAGAATATTTTGTTTGAAGCATCCCGAAGATGCTCAGCAACCGATCCTTCACTCCACCTAATCAGGATGCTAGTGCCCGTGTACTAGCCGGTATGGCTCGTTTGCTAGAGCAACACGTAGGAAATGGTGCGAGGGTTAGACTGGAGGCTGCTTATGAGCGTTTTAGGAGGATGAACTGAAAGGGGATCGGTTTTAGGTGTTCTAAAGCGCAACGGAAGTTTCAAAATTTGTTTTTCAAGATGAAAAATTCGAACACCTCATACTAGATGTGTAGCAAATACAAAAACACCAAGATGTCATACATAGGGTGTTTAGAAATCATACCTATCAACCTCTTGAGGTTGATGATGGCTCCAACTAAGGTGTAAACACCTTAGATCTTGAAAGGATGACAAATCTTCAAGCTTCCCTTTGAGCCCACCTTGCTCAAATATTAAGCCCACCACCAACTAGCTAGAACCACTCTAATTTTGTACTAGAAAAATTAGAGCATTTTTCTTTGAGAAGTGTATTGTTTCCTCAACAATTGAAGAAGCAAAAATGGAGAGAATATTGGCAAAAATTTCGTCCAACATGGTCCAAGGGAGAGAAGGGAGACTTTTCTTGGTTTTGGAAAAGGATTGTGGTGTCCCAAATGCATGCCATGCCTTGGACATTGAAAAAGTTGTCTCCCAACCTTTCATCTCCCTTGCATGCCTTTTGACTTGGGCTTGTAACAATTACAAGGCCCATTGACTTTTATTTAAATGTCTCAAACACATTTGAGTCCATTAAACATTACTTGATATTACTCAAGACCACTAGTTTAATAATTATTTCTAATTGAGCTCTACAAGGCCCAATGTTGTATAATTAATCCAACACTTGAATTAATTTAATCATTTGGACTCTACTAGGTCCACTAGTGTTTAATTAATTCAATACTTGAATTAATTTAATTTATTCCATAGTAATGTTTATAAAAATCACAATTTTCAAATACATTACTTGTTTGGCCAACTTTTAATTTAGGAACACTTCCACAAATTAAAAGTTACATTTCCCTCATAGAAGTCATACTTCTATTTTTCCTTACGCTTATAAACTCCTTTATAAGCCGTTCAACACATTGAACTATTTTACTTCTCAATGGGATCTGGAAAGCTAGTACTTGTGTGGCCCTCAATGGTTCATTGATACAACTAGCCGTGGGTTCACATCTCCATGTGATTCGGACTAAACATGTCCTTATATGAGCATACCCCAATTGCTCCATTCTTACTTATCAACTCCTTGATAACAAGAACGTCAGAACTCAAGTCTGATAGTACCCAACCAATCATGTTAAACGCCTAGCAGCATCACTTACATGATTCCGTAGGTATCAAATGATAGTGCCTGCAAGAACCATTCAATTATGGTTAGCGTACAGTACGGTCCCTTCAACTCATATATCTCGACCGATTCGACAACCATTGGTATATCGAGAGCTATCAATGAATCGATACTATGTGTCATGTTGTAGTTGCATCGATGGTGTAATCTATGAAACCCCTTTCATAATTACCACCATACTCTGATCAGAGATTTCATACTACATACACATGGGATATCCATACCCAAAGGTAAGCGGTGAATCCCCGACTACAATGCATCGACTCCTATATGTTTCGACAGAACACCCAACCTTGCCACCTGATGACCCCATGAGAGTCGGTAAACAAGTCAAAGTGTAATTCTAGCACATAGAGTCTCAATGTTGTCCCGGGTCATAAGGACTAATGGTGTACAACCATAAACTAGAACGTTTCCACTCGATAAGTGAGAACCACTTGGAAAGTCTTTTATGGAGGATTGTTCAGTGCACTCTACCAGGAGCACCTCTCTGCATGCTCGGATATCACAATGTCTCCTACCAACGAAACATGGTACTCACATCGCAGATACTAGTCTCGAACTCGAGCGGCCTATATCTTTCTTAGCGGCGGCTGAATCGACTAGGAACTGTTTTGAATATACAATATTCCAAATATGAGTTTCATGATACTCATCATATGAGCATCTCATATTCTTTCTACTATTTGTATATTCAAGGGCTTTATCTATGCAACTAGCATGGGTATACAGATAAAGATGTGCCAAAATAATAATTTCAAATATTATTAAAATAAAGACTGTTCATACATAGAGTTTCATTGTGAACACTCGGTCAAAACTTGGCTCGACGGGCACCTACTCTAACAATCTCCCACTTGCATTAAAGCCAACTACCCATATGCTTCAAACCCATTGATTCGCGATGCATCTCGAATAATGGTCCAGGTAAAGGCTTAGCTAGTGGATCAACAACATTATCTGCGGAGCCGACTTTGTCAATCGAGACATCTCCTCTTTCAACAATCTCTCAGAGGATGTGGTACTTTCTCAATACGTGTTTGGATTTCTGATGAGACCTTGGCTCCTTTGCTTGAGCTATAGCTCCCGTGTTGTCACACAACACCGGGACAGGAGCAACTCCATTAGGAATGACGTCCAACTCTTGGACGAAATTCCTTATCCAAACAGCCTCTTTTGCTGCATCTGATGCAGCAATGTATTCGGCCTCTGTGCTGGAATCCGCAGTATTGTCTTGCTTGGAACTCTTCCAAGAGACAGCAGCACCATTGAGCATGAATACAAACCCAGAGGTTAACTTCGAGTCATCGATATCGCTTTGGAAGCTAGAGTCGGTATAGCCTTCCAATTTCAATTCTCCACCCCCATAGACCAAGAACAATTTATTGGTCCTTTTCAACTACTTGAGGATGTCTTTCACAGCTTTCAGTGTGGAAGACCAGGGTTCGATTGATATCTACTCACTACACTTAGTGCAAAAGCCACGTCAGGACGTGTAGATATCATCCCATACATGATGCTACCAATCGTAGATGCATAAGGAATGCTTGTCATCGCCGCTATCTCTGCATCAGTCTTGGGAGACAGACTTGGATAGGGACACGCCATGACACATTGGTAGATGTCCTCTCTTTGACTCATCCATCGAGAACCGCTTCACGATGGTATCAATGTATGTGGACTGGGTGAGACCAAGCAATCTTCTTGATCTATCTCTATAGATCTGTATTTTCAATACGAAAGATGCTTCACCCAAGTCCTGCATCGAGAACTTACACGCTAACCATATCTTAGTTGATTGCAACATTCCTACATCATTCCCAATGAGTAGAATGTCATCAACATAAAGCACCAGGAATGTCACAACACTCCCACTGACATTCTTATACACACAGGGTTCCTCAGGATTCTTAGTAAAACCAAACTCTTTGGTTGTACTGTCGAATCTAAGGTTCCAACTCCTAGATGCCTGCTTTAGACCATAAATAGATCTCTGAAGTTTGCATACCATATGCTCACTTCCGATAGATGTAAACCCTTAGGTTGAGACATGTAAATTTATTACTTAATATCCCCATTAAGAAAGGTTGTCTTGACATCCATCTGCCATATCTCATAGTCATACCATGCAGCTATGGCTAGCAATATCTTTTTGGACTTGAACATTGCAACTGGAGAAAAGGTTTCCTCAAAGTCAACTCCTTGTCTTTGAGTATATCCTTTTACCACCAATCGCGCCTTGAAGGTCAATACCTTCCCATCCGCCCCAAGTTTCCTCTTGTAAATCCATTTACACCCTATAGGAACAATTCCCTCAGGTGGATCCACGAGATTCCACACTTGGTTCGAATGCAAGGAATTCATCTCAGATTCCATCGCTTCAAGCCACTTGGATGAATCGGCATCAGATAAGGCTTCTTGAAGGTCCTTGGATCACGTCCATGGTTAGGCTCATCATGGCCCTCTTCAAGAAGCAGACCATACCTCATAGGTGGTCTCGAGACTCTCTCGGACCTTCTAGGAGCTTGTATCTCCTCTCTTGGCTCTTCGGGTGTGGGTTCTATAATTGTGGGTGTCTCTCGAACCTCTTCGAGTTCTATCATCTCCCCTTTTCTATCCAATAGAAATTTCTATTCCAAAAAGGTTGCATTCCTAGAAACAAACACCTTTGTTTCTTGGGGATGATAGAAATTATATCCAACTGAATTCCTTGGATATCCCACAAAGTATCATAAAATGGATCGACTATCCAATTTATCTCCCACTGCCTGTTTCACATAAGCAGGGCACCCCCATATTTTAAGATAAGAATATTTGGGAGGCTAACCCATCCATATCTCATATGGTGTCTGCCTTTGAATGGACATTTAGTGGAATATCTTTCAATTTTAAGTTATAGAGATCGTTTTCAAGTTCTCCAGTACCAATTAAACATTCATTCTTGTAAATGTTGCAAACACCTTTGCTAAACAAACAAGAATATCCATCTTTATCTAGAATAGAAATGGAAACAATGTTTTTCACCAATTCAGGTACAAACAAAACATCTCATAAAATTAACTTAAAACTATTGTTTTACAATAAGTAAACATCTTCAACAGCCTTGACAGCAACTCTTGCTCCATTGCCCATCCTCAAGAAGGTCACACCTTCCCTAAGCTTCCTACTTTTTCCCATCACCTGTAACTCATTATAGAGATGTGAGCCACAACCGGTATCCAATACCCAAGAAGTAGAGTTAATTGAAATGTTTACTTCAATTTATAACATACCATTTTCAGAACTTTTCTGAGCAAGATATTCTTTGCAATTACGCCTCCAATGTCCAGGCATCTTGCAGTGATGACAAACATCACTAGTCTTGTCAGCCTTAACTGGTGTGGCTGCCACGACGGGATTCGGAGATTGCCTCAACAAGGGCACGTTCTTCTTGGGACGTTGGAAAGAACGCTTCTTTCCCTTCCCATGTAAATCAATCTTCGTACAAGATGAAGAACCCACATAAAGAACCGACTTCTCATCTTTCATAGAAGCCTGCATATAACACTTGGCTTTCAAGTCATGGTCACACCATTCCTTGTAAGTCTGCAATTCCTCAGGAGTGCAGTAAGTCGGAGCCTCAACAGGGGACGACTTAGTAAGTGTATATGCTATCCTTTCTGAATTCAAGACGATTTTCAGATTTCTTAGCCAATTGAGGTGATTAGGTCTGGTTTACACGTGTTTGTCGAGTATTACATATAGCGAATTGCGAATCGAAGACATTGTCAAAACGTATTGAAAAGTAAAACAGATAAATGTTAATGACTATTTTAAAATATTTAGTAAGATATAAAGTATGGACTTTTACTTTATAAATGTTTACTCCCACTGTTTTGACATCTTTCACTACCCTCTAGTGAAAACGGAAAACTCCTTTCCTCAGTAGGTACGCAAGGTCCAATTAGCGAATTATGATCCCGAATAATATCAGCCAATCACAATTCCTAAAAGGTAGTTTCAAATTGCATCTCTATGCAACCCTCTACGTAAACTTTTGTCTCACGTTTGATTAGGACCCAATAATATGACGTCGTTCATCTTTACGTGTCAAGCCTTACCCACCGATGTTGAACCTTAATGGACGGTCGCCATGAGTTCCCTCAATAATATGAGCCGAAATCATGGGAGTTCCACGTAGTTCACATCACCATGTCAATGGATGTCACAGCTTTCCGGCACCCAGGGCCCCCCCAATAATATGAGCCGAGCCCCGAGTACGGGTAGCATTCATCATGCACCCATTGTCGATGGAAGACATGGAAATTATAAACAAATTTATAGTTCCCCTTTTCGGGCTTGATATTAATTTTGAATCTTATTCAAAATGAGGGTTTTTTAATTTTGAAAGGTCTTATCATTAATTTTATTTAAAAGCTCGCCATGTTTGATCGTATGTTTGCCGGATTCATGCAACTTTGTTATTATCATAATAATAACGCACATACTCATTATTTATAACATATCATGCATATATTATAAATAGTAAACAAACAAGGAAGATCAATCGCCCAAATACTAATGGCCCGTGTGAGCTAAACACGGGCCTAGGTCCAATCCTAGGAAAATGCATGGGATGTAAATGTAACTATTACATAAGCTTCCAATATTTACATGTCTTCGATCTTCATAATCATCAAGGCCGCCATCTTCCAATCTTGATCATCCACTATACTAATATTTACAAATAAATATCCATGGCAAATAGGGATACATCTCATGGGGTGGGAACGGGCCATAAACCAAGCCCACTTGAAATTTGATAATTATTACAATCATTCAACACAAAATATCCTAGCATACACCTAGCAAATTGGGCTTGGGCTTTTGATCATCCTTCATGCATAGTATCACATATCATACGACATCAATTAATTATCAAAATAATTAATTGATCCAATATTATATATCTTGATCCAATCACTAACCGCCACGATTATAAACTAAATTAACAAAGTATACAAACACCTTTTGTCTACTTTCAAATTAATTTATTTATAACCGAATTTCTTGTAAATCACTATTTACTATAAATATTTAAAGTCCAACTTAAAATATTTATTTCATGAGAAAATATTTGCAACTTTTGTAATTTTAAACTTAAGGGCCCAAAACACTCATTTTTCACCAAAAACATTTTGACCCATTTAAAATTCACAAATATGTTAGCCATCCAATGACCCAACAACTCAAGGACCATGACACTTTGATATTTCAAAACTCCTTTTGAAAACCCTAGTCGTCATCACCATCGCCGGAGCTCCGTCGCCAGATTCCGGCCAACTTACCAAAATTTTTTTTTTATTTAAAATCAAGGGCTGTTCGGGCAGCCCCTCGGGCAGCCCGAGGTGCCCGAAATGGGCAGCAACTTGCTGCCCAAAGTCGTCCCCAAAACCGGCCTTGAATCGTTGCAACAAATCATCTCTTGCAGTTAGAAATTGACCTCAATATAATATCATGTAAATGCTACACAAAATAGTATTCATAGCTCTTGATACCACTTGAAAGGGGATCGGTTTTAGGTGTTCTAAAGCGCAACAGAAGTTTCAAAATTTGTTTTTCAAGATGAAAAATTCGAACACCTCATACTAGATGTGTAGCAAATACAAAAACACCAAGATGTCATACATAGGGTGTTTAGAAATCATACCTATCAACCTCTTGAGGTTGATGATGGCTCCAACTAAGGTGTAAACACCTTAACTCTTGAAAGGATGACAAATCTTCAAGCTTCCCTTTGAGCCCACCTTGCTCAAATATTAAGCCCACCACCAACTAGCTAGAACCACTCTAATTTTGCACTAGAAAAATTAGAGCATTTTTCTTTGAGAAGTGTATTGTTTCCTCAACAATTGAAGAAGCAAAAATGGAGAGAATATTGGCAAAAATTTCGTCCAACATGGTCCAAGGGAGAGAAGGGAGACTTTTCTTGGTTTTGGAAAAGGGTTGTGGTGTCCCAAATGCATGCCATGCCTTGGATATTGAAAAAGTTGTCTCCCAACCTTTCATCTCCCTTGCATGCCTTTTGACTTGGGCTTGTAACAATTACAAGGCCCATGGACTTTTATTTAAATGTCTCAAACACATTTGAGTCCATTAAACATTACTTGATATTACTCAAGACCACTAGTTTAATAATTATTTCTATTTGAGCTCTACAAGGCCCAATGTTGTATAATTAATCCAACACTTGAATTAATTTAATCATTTAGACTCTACTAGGTCCACTAGTGTTTAATTAATTCAATACTTGAATTAATTTAATTTAGTCCATAATAATGTTTATGAAAATCACAATTTTCAAATACATTACTTGTTTGGCCAACTTTTAATTTAGGAACACTTCCAGAAATTAAAAGTTACATTTTCCTCATAGAAGTCATACTTCTATTTTTCCTTACGCTTATAAACTCCTTTATAAGCCTTTCTACACATTGAACTATTTTATTTCTCAACGGGATCTAGAAAGCTAGTACTTGTGTGGCCCTCAATGGTTCATTGAGACAACTAGCCGTGAGTTCACATCTCCATGTGATTCGGACTAAACATGTCCTTATATGAGCATACTCCAATTGCTCCATTCTTACTTATCAACTCCTTGATAACAAGAACGTCAGAACTCAAGTCTGATAGTACCCAACCAATCATGTTAAACGCCTAGCAGCATCGCTTACATGATTTTCTAGGTATCAAATGATATTGCCTGCAAGAACCATTCAATTATGGTTAGCGTACAGTACGGTCCCTTCAACTCATATATCCCGACCGATTCGACAACCATTGGTATATCGAGAGCTGTCAATGAATCGATACTATGTGTCATGTTGTAGTTGCATCGATGGTGTAATCTATGAAACCCCTTTCATAATTACCACCATACTCTGATTAGAGATTTCATACTACATACACATGGGATATCCATACCCGAAGGTAAGCGGTGAATCCCCGACTACAATGCATCGACTCCTATATGTTTCAACAGAACACCCAACCTTGCCACCTGATGACCCCATGAGAGTCGGTAAACAAGTCAAAGTGTAATTCTAGCACATAGAGTCTCAATGTTGTCCCGGGTCATAAGGACTAATGGTGTACAACCATAAACTAGGACGTTTCCACTCGATAAGTGAGAACCACTTGAAAAGTCCTTTATGGAGGGTTGTTCAGTGCACTCTACCAGGAGCACCTATCTGCATGCTCGAACATCACAATGTCCCCTACCAATGAAACATGGTACTCACATAGCAGATACTAGTCTCGAACTCGAGCGGCCTATATCCTTCTTAGCGGCGGCTGAATCGACTAGGAACTGTTTAGAATATACAGTATTCCAAATATGAGTTTCATGATACTCATCATATGGGCATCTCATATTCTTTCTACTATTTGTATATTCAAGGGCTTTATCTATGCAACTAGCATGGGTATACAGATAAAGATGTGCCAAAATAATAATTTCAAATATTATTAAAATAAAGACTGTTCATACATAGAGTTTTATTGTGAACACTCGGCCAACACTTGGCTCGACGGGCACCTACTCTAACAGGAACCCCGAGGATTTTCATGGCACTAATGATCCATTCGTTGCTGAGAGATGGATTCGATCTTTAGAGGTGATCTTTCGTTACATGGATATGGAGGACGTCGACCGATTTCGTTGTACCATCTATCTACTAAACGACGACGCTTCCTTATGGTGGGAGGGAGCGGAGCGAGGGGTGAACTTAGCGACTTTGACTTAGGAAGATTTCAAGAGGGTGTTCTATGATAAATACTTCACTTCTGATGTTCGTTCTAGGCTTAAAAGAGAGTTTATGAGTCTTCGTCAGGGGAATTGGTCTGTTGCCGAGTTTGTGCAGAATTTTGATAGGGGATGTCACTTTGTGCCATTGATTGCGAATGATGCTGCCGAAAAATTACGACACTTCTTAGATGGTTTGAGGCCGACTATCAGTCGTGATGTGATGCTCGGTGATGCTACTGATTATACTACTGTTGTTGCCAAAGCTTTTAGAGCCGAGCAGTCACTCAAGGATATTGATTGGGAAATGCAGCGAAAGAGGAATGATGCCTAGCAAACTCGGTCTTGGGCTAGGAAGGGTCCTAGCATGGCTAGGACTCGATTTCTTGGGCTGGGGAAGAGTCCACGTCAAGACGGACTCCTCCCCATGCGCGCACTAGGATGCTGCAGCCAAGGAGGCTCGCGTCTGGGGCTGGTTGGCTTAGGGTTGGTCCAATAGGGTCTAGGGAGGATGGTCAGGGGTCGGGTCAGGGATGGTACAGAGTGGTTCGCTGATGGCTCGACCATAGCAAGGGAGTACATGTGCACAACTTGCTCTGATTGCAGGGCTTCGTGCATGGGATATGGGGTTTGGGCTGGGATTGGTTGGGTCTAGGCGTGGTGCATGGTTGGTAAGGGTTAGGTGGGATCGGTGGTGGCTCGAGTAGGAGAGTCCTAGGGTCACTAGGATTCTTAGGTGTGAGAAGCCTCACACGCGCATCTTTGTATCTTTGGTGCAGAGTTCATGCGCGAGCTAGGGTCTGGTTCTAAGGATCAGGGTTGGTCAGGAGGGTATCTAGATGGGTTGGCTAGGGTCTGGCTTGAGGTGGCTCGAGCGTGGCTCGGAAAAATTGGGAGATGGCTCGGTGGGTTCAATTAAGGGTAAATATTGCGAAAATTAATAAGAAAATTAGAACCAAGGGTCTACGGGGGTGGTTCATGGCTCACAAGGGTAGTTTAAGTAATAAAAAGTTTATGTTTTAAATTTGGGAAGAAAATATTAAATTTTGAATTTATTCGGGAATTAAACGCTTCTCGAATTATTAATTAGGGAACTAAAATGAAAAGCCTCGAATTAAGCTAAATAAAATTATGAAAAATTAGAGTTAAGCTTAAATAATTATTTAGGATAAGCCCATGTCATTAAAAGTAAAAAAAAGTCAAAATAGCGAATTTTCATGTCTAGGGGCAAAACGGTCATTTTACACTTGGGTATTACAAAAAAGCTTGGCAGCGTCCCGAAGGATCATAACATATGTTAAATGATATTTTATGATGTTTACAATGAAAATATGATATTTTATGATTTATGATAAATCTATGCAAATTTTACTATTAAAATGCTATTTTTGGAAAGTTATGATATTTTATGCTTTTAAAAGAAAAAAGAAAAATATTTTGAGGGATGTGAATTGACTGTGACAAATGATATTTGAAATGTTGGGAATCCGTTTTAAGAAAGAACGGTGAACTTACAATTTATTGGAGATGTCGTGAGGGAAAAAGCCCTAGAGGGAGCCCGTTTACGGGAAAAGGCCCAGACGGAGCCCGACAATCGTATTTCCATGGCAGAGCCTAGTGCCCGCCCCCATGGGCCATGTGGAGCTGAAGACTGATCAGTCAACCAGAGAATAAAATCTAGTCACTTTCAAGGATCAAACTTCATCCAAAATGATAAAGGATGCAAAGCTTTACGATTAAATGATTTTACGATTTATGATTTATTTATGCTTAAAATTATTTTAAATAAAAATATGATTTTAATGCATGTGATTGTATGTGTATTTTTTTCTATTCATGTTTAGAACGTGCTGAGTCATTAGACTCACTAGTTGTGGGACCCGGACGCTAATCATGTTCTTAATCATCATTAGGACAATTTAATTAATCATAATAAATAGGGTATAATTTTTTTTTTAAAATTGCGGAACGTAATGGAATATATGCAAATATACATATCAGTATATTAAAAGTACAAGTCTGGTACTATATACAATCATTCGAGCTAAGGTTTAATAACTACATGTCAAGTATTCCAAACCCTGTCTCAGATCAAAGTCCGTAGTCTCCACTCTAATCACGATCTCTCTTCATCTTCTCGACCCTGAACCTGTCCCACCTGTTGTCATGCACACATACAAACACTACAACAGCCGGATAACTCCGGTGAGAAATAAATCCCAGTATAAATCAACGAAACATGCAGTTATATCAATAATGTAAAAGTATGTAAAACATGTAACAAATATCAGTAACATGTAACAAAATCAGAAACATAATCAATATAAAATCGCCAATCAAACTCGTGACTCCACGTTTCAGACTAGACTCAATCCTAGTCTAGGGATCCCAGTTTCCAGACGTTGGCATTCCATATCGTTCACTAGTAATAGAAGAAACTCCAATTCTATCCACATCGATATGGTATCGATCACCAGTAATAGAAGAAACTCCAATTCTATCCACATCGATATAACCAAACATCCAGTGTCTTGACCTAACCGTCACAGACTTTGGCGTTTTCACCAATTTCCTATCTTGTGACATCGTGCAATGTGCCCGTGGCGATCCCACCACTATCAGGCTTTTCTGTCACAAGATCACTCGTCTAGTACTCGTCTAATACATGCTTCCTATAAATCAATAGAACAAGCATATCAAATCAAATCAATAAACACAATCATAATAATAAGTATGTGATTTAGAGAAACTCAAGTATGGATTACTTGAGTCGATCTCCCAATACCACATTGACTTATACCTTTCGTTTGTAGTCTCGGTCTGAAGCAATATCAGTTCTGAACTCAAGACTGTTTTGTAAATCTGAAACGACATATCGAGAATCATAATATCAATGTTCTATTCTCAATTCAACACTGAATCTGATTAATCTGGATTTAAGTCAAATCAACAGCATAACGGCACAATCTCAGTATCCCCGTCAATACCAAATCAACAGACATCAATTACAAATCATAACTCATATCCAATACAATCTGCAATTCATTCATAATCCAAATCTGTCCGATTTCAAATCAATATAATCAGAAACTCATAACAATTCCATAATCAGTCTGTTTCTCAATCTGACTTCGATTCTATGATGTTTAACATATCAAGAACACCATATATGAATCATATTAAATTCCTACAACATCATATTTTCAAATGATACCAAAACTCAATAAAACTTACGTCCAGTTGTAGCCTGCATCGATAGGAATACAATACCGAATTCGGATTCAAAATCTAACGGACGGATTTACCAAAACCAAACTTTTGGAATCAAGTTTGAAGCTTTTCTCGGGAGTTCTTCTTTCTTCCTCTGAAATTCTCAAGGATCGAATTGTATATATATATATATATACATCAACGATGCATGATACACCACATGTCGATTTTTCCTTTTGCATGCCTCGCGCATATGCGCGTCTTAACCTCGCGCATATGCGCGAGACCTACTGTTGCAACATGTGACTTCCTCGGCAGCTCGCGCATATGCGCGTGCAACCTCCGAGCATGTGCGCGACATGTTCTGGAAATCAATTTTCGGCTACTGGACATCTCGCGCATGTGCGCGCTCCCCGTCGCGCATGTGCGCCCACTTCTCTGGAGTTGACTTTGAACCCTCGCACAGCTCGCGCATATGCGCGTACACCTACCGCGCATATGCGCGAGACCCTCTGCCCATTTCGCGCATGTGCGCGTCTCATCTTGCGCATGTGCGCGAAAGGCACTGTCCTCGCACATACATCTTTTCATGCTGAATCAAATCGTGTCCCGATTAATCCTCTCATAATCATATCAAATTATAAATCAATAATTACAGATTACTAGGATTAAATTCTCGGGCATTACATTTCTATCCTCCTAAGATATGATTTCGTCCCCGAAATCACAGGCAATCAATCATATCAATAAGAAGGAATGTAATAAAAACGGAATAGAAACTTACATCAGTGAAACAATGCTGGGAATTCCTGTCTCATGTCTGATTCAGTCTCCCAGGTGGCTTCTTCAATGCCATGACGAGTCCATTGAACTTTCACAAGCGGAATTGTCTTTGTTCTGAGCTGTTTTTCTTTACGATCGATAATACGAATCGATTTCTCGATATAACTCAATGTCTCATCCAGCTCGGTCTCGTCTTGCTGCATAATATGAGATTCATCAGGGAGATACTTCTGCAACATAGATACATGGAAGACATCATGTATTCCTGATAATGAAGGCGGTAATGCGAGTCGATAGGCACGATCTCCTATCTTTTCGAGAATTTCATATGGACCAACGTATCGTTGAGACAACTTTCCTTTCTTGCAAATTTGACAACTCCTCGGAAAGGTGAAATCTTCAAAAATACTCGATCTCCAGTCTCAAATACCAACGATCGTCGTCTTATGTTGGCATATTTGGCTTGTCGGTCCTGAGCTACCTTCATTTTCTTCTGAATCAGTTTCACTTTTCCCGTCATATCTCTGATCATATCAGGTCCAATCTCCGGAACTTCAGAGATATCATCCCAATAAAGAGGGGATCTGCATTTCTTTCCGTACAACGCCTCGAATGGAGCCATTTCAATACTCGTTTGATAGTTGTTGTTGTACGAAAACTCACAGAGAGGCAATGCATCTTGCCAATTAGTGCTAAAATCAGGCACTACAGCTCTCAGAAGATCTTCCAATGTCTGAATCGTCCGCTCTGACTGTCCGTCAGTCTGTGGATGATATGCGGTACTCAGATGTAACTTCCTACCTAGAGCCTGCTGCAAACTCTGCCAGAAGTGCGAAGGAAACCAAGGATCACGGTCTGAAACAATCGACTTCGGCACTCTGTGCAATCTAACCACTTCTCGGACATAAATATCGGCCATCTGGTCATATCTGTATGTCATTTTGTATGGAATAAAACATGCAGATTTGGTCAATCGATCAATCACGACCCAAATCGCATCACAACCTCTGGAGGATCTCGGTAACTGCGTCACCATGGAAATGTAATCCCATTTCCATTCAGGAATGAACAAACTCTGTAACAATCCTCCTGGTTTCTTCCTCTCAGCTTTCACCTATTGGCAATTCAGACACTTGGCTACAAATTTAGTAACATCAAATTTCATCTGTTTCCACCAATACTGTGTCTTCAAATCATTATACATTTTCCTGCCACCAGGATGAATGCTAAAACGACTGTTGTGCGCTTTTGTCAGTATTCGTTGTCTCAATTCCGAAATATTTGGCACAACAATACGATTATTCACATACAAAACACCGTCACGAACCTAATATTCCGATTGATGACCAGCTCTGACCATTGCAATCGAATTCTGTACGTTCTGATCAACTTTTTGTGCCTCTTTGATTTTCAATATCAATTCTGGTTCAGCTCGAATTGCACATAATCTCAGAGGCTGACAATATGTTTCAAAGGCTAATCCAGACAAACAGCAAACTTCTATCAAATTGGAAACACCAATCGTCGACAAGGATAAATAACATACCTTTCGACTCAGTGCATCTGCTGCTGCATTAGATTTCCCCGGATAATACTTGATTTCACAATCAAAATCTTTCAGTAAATCCAGCCATCTTCGCTGCCTCATATTCAATTCAGACTGTGAAAATAGATATTTCAAGCTTTTGTGATCAGTATATATCTCAAATTTTTCACCGTACAAATAATGTCGCCATATCTTCAAAGCAAAGACAATGGCCGCCAATTTAAGATCATGAATTGGGTAACGAGTCTCATGTGGTTTCAGCTGTCTCGAGGCATAAGCAATAACATGCCCTCGCTGCATCAATATACAACCCAATCCTCGATGAGATGCATCACAATAAACCACAAAATCACCTGTACCTGATGTAATCGTCAAAATCGGTGCACTGTCAGTCTTTTCTTTAATTCAAGAAAACTGGTCTCACATTCCTCAGACCAAACAAATGGAGCATTCTTCTGAGTCAACTGTGTAATCGGTTTGGCAATACTGGAAGAATCTTTGATAAATCGACGATAATATCCTGCCAAACTCATAAAACTGCGAATCTCGGGCACTGATGTCGGTCTCGGCCAAGAAATCACTGCCTCAACCTTACTAGGATCAACAGCTATACCTTCTCCGGATATAATATGTGCCTGAAATACTACCTGTCTCAACCAAAACTCACATTTCGACAGTTTAGCATACAATTTCTCAGCCCTCAAAATTTTCAACACAATTCTCAGATGATTAGCATGCTCAATCATATTCTTTGAATAAATCAAGATATCATCAATGAATATGATAACAAAATCATCCAGATATCTCTGAAATATGCAGTTCATCAACCCCATAAATACCGCCGGTGCATTCGTCAAACCAAATGGCATGACAATAAATTCATAGTGTCCATACCTGGTTCTAAATGCAGTTTTCGAGATATCAGAATCCCTTACTCTCAGCTGATGGTATCCAGATCTCAGATCGATCTTGGAATATACGGATAAACCCTGCAACTGATCAAACAAATCATCAATGCGAGGCAAGGGATATTTATTCTTTACCGTTGCTTTGTTCAGTTGCCGGTAATCGATACAGAGTCTCATTGAACCGTCTTTCTTTCGAACAAACATTACTGGAGCACCCCAAGGAGACACACTCGGTCTAATATACCCCTTGGCCAGTAAATCCTCCAACTGTTCTTTCAATTTTTTCAACTCAATTGGTGCCATTCTGTACGGAGCCCTCAAAATCGGAACTGTACCTGGCATCAACTCAATGCTGGAGTCTATTTCTCGAATCGGAGGCAAACCAGGAATCTCATCTGGAAAGACATCAGCAAACTCACACACCACTGGCAAATCTGCCAATGATGGACTAGATTTCAGTAAATAAACTGAATAGACAAGGAATCATTCCGCTCCTTTCTGTAATAATCGAGTCATAGATAATACGGATATCAAAGGAATTCTAGATCGAGAACCCTTACTATAGAATTTCCACTCATCAGCCATCTCAGGTCTGAATCTCAAAATCTTGTGGAAACAATCGACTGTAGCCCTGTACTTGGTCAACATATCGATACAGATAATACAGTCAAAATCATACAACCCAAGTACAATACAATCTAACTCAATTTCATGCTCATCATACTGCAGTATACAATGTTTAACAGACTTCGCTGATATCAAACCTGTCCCCAATAGAGAAGAGACAGACACTACAGCAGACAATGAATCAATAGGCAAAGAATGCATCAAAGCAAATCGCTCAGATATAAATGTATGTGATGCACCCGTATCTATCAATACATATACAGGATAACCAGAAATAAAACAGTTACCTGCAACAACATCGTCAGGTGCCTCCTGTGCCTGCTCCTCAGTCAAAGCGAACACTCTGGCCTGCTATCTCGGAGGCTGGCTCACTGTCTGGCTTCCTCCTGGCCTCTGCTGTGAATGAGTAGACGGTGCTGACTGGAAAGAATGAACAACGGCTGATCGTCGGTCAGTCTGTGCCGCTAATCCAGATGATTCGGAACCCTGTGTTCTCTGAGAGTCTCTCTGTGGGCACACTCTGGCAAAATGTCCCCGTTGCCTACAAATACGGCAACTGCCGAACACTCATCGGCACTGCTCAGTGGAATGCTTCCCTCCACAGGTGCTGCAATAGGGTCTTGTATAACTCTGGCTCTGTCGAGGACTCCCAGAGCTAGAAGAACTACTTCCTGACTTCTTGAATTGATTCCCTCTAGCTTTCAAGAAATCCTTCTTTTCGCCACTACTGCTGCCACTTTCAAACCGAGGAGGTGGTTGCTGTGGTCTCGGTGCTTGTAGCACAAACGAAGCTCCTCTCTGTCTTATCAGACCGGCTTCGGCTCCCTTGGCTCGGTTCAGGGCATGGGTAAAATTATTCGGTCGCCCTGTGTTCACCAAGGTAAAAATCTCGGGATTCAAACCATTGATAAACTGATCCTGCAATAGCTTCTTCATTCTCGGCCACATGTGGAGCAAATCGCAACAGAGTAGAAAATTTAGTCACATATTCCTCAATGTTTAGCTGGCCCTGTCTCAAGTTTGCAAACTCCGCTCCCTTATCCTTCCTGTACGACACTTGAAAGAATCTCTGATAGAATTCAGTTCTAAAGACATTCCAGGTGATAGTCGTACCTCGATGTTCCAAGGCCCGCTTTGTGGTAATCCACCAGTTCTTTGCCACATCATGCAACTGGTGCCCTATCAGTTTCACTCTCCTCTCATCAGTATAGTCCAAGGACTCAAACAGCATCTCTATATCATCTAGCCAACTCTCGCAATCCACTGAATTCTCAGTACCTTTCAGAATTGGTGGATGGAACGACTGAAACCTTTTCAATAATGTCTCCATAGGAGTCGCTGTAACGTCCATCGGAGGATTCGAAGTACTACCCTGTTCTGGTATTCTTCTTGGAGGCATATCTGATAATCAAAAAGGTTAGCAACAAAATACACAAATATGTTTCAGTCCTCCTCCGATCATCTTACTGCTGATCCAGAATCGGTGATGATCATTCTCAATAATACATGTTTTCAAATCAAGTCAGATAAACAGATAAACATGCATTATAAAGCAGTAAATCATGCTAGCAATCAAAAGCAGGAAAGAACACATATTCTACCCCGCTCCCTAGCTCTTATCTCAATCTAAAGGATCTATCGCTTTGATACCACCTGTTGTGGGGACCCGGACGCTAATCACGTTCTTAATCATCATTAGGACAATTTAATTAATCATAATAAATAGGGTCGAAATTTTTTTTTTTGAAATTGCGGAACGTAATGGAATACATGCAAATATACATATCAGTATATTAAAAGTACAAGTCTGGTACTATATACAATCATTCGAGCTAAGGTTTAATAACTACATATCAAGTATTCAAAACCCTATCTCAGATCAAAGTCCGTAGTCTCCACTCTAATCACGATCTCTCTTCATCTCCTCGACCCTGAACCTGTCCCACCTGTTGTCATGCACACATACAAACACGACAACAGCCGGATAACTCCGGTGAGAAATAAATCCCAGTATAAATCAACGAAACATGCAGTTATATCAACAATGTAAAATCATGTAAAACATGTAACAAATATCAGTAACATGTAACAAAATCAAAAACATAATCAATATAAAATCGCCAATAAAACTCGTGACTCCACGTTTCAGACTAGACTCAATCCTAGTCTAGGGATCCCGGTTTCCAGACGTTGGCATTCCATATCGATCACCAGTAATAGAAGAAACTCCAATTCTATCCACATCGATATGGTATCGATCACCAGTAATAGAAGAAACTCCAATTCTATCCACATCGATATAACCAAACATCCAGTGTCTTGACCTAACCGTCACAGACTTTGGCATTTTCACCAATTTCCTATCTTGTGACATCGTACAATGTGCCCGTGGCGATCCCACCACTATCAGGCACTTCTGTCACAAGATCACTCGTCTAATACTCTTCTAATACATGCTTCCTATAAATCAATAGAACAAGCATATCAAATCAAATCAATAAACACAATCATAATAATAAGTATGTGATTTAGGAAAACTCAAGTATATCCTACTTGAGTCGATCTCCCAATACCACATTGACTTATACCTTTCGTTTGTAGTCTCGGTCCGAAGCAATATCAGTTCTGAACTCAAGACTGTCTCTGTAAATCTGAAACGACATATCGAGAATCATAATATCAATGTTCTATTCTCAATTCAACACTGAATCTGATTAATCTGGATTTAAGTCAAATCAACAGCATAACGGCACAATCTCAGTATCCCCGTCAATACCAAATCAACAGACATCAATTACAAATCATAACTCATATCCGATACAATCTGTAATTCATTCATAATCCAAATCTGTCCGATTTCAAATCAATATAATCAGAAACTCATAACAATTCCATAATCAGTCTGTTTCTCAATCTGAATTCGATTCTACGATGTTTAACATATCCAGAACACCTTATATGAATCATATCAAATTCCTACAACATCAGATTTTCAAATGATACCAAAACTCAATAAAACTTACGTCCAGTTGTAGCCTGCGTCGATAGGAATAAAATACCAAAGACAGATTCAAAATCTAACGGACGGATTTACCAAAACCAAACTTTTGGAATCAAGTTTGAAGCTTTTTTCGGGAGTTCTTCTTTCTTCCTCTGAAATTCTCAAGGAATTAATTGTGTATATATATATATATACATCAACGGTGCATGATACACCACATGTCGACTTTCCCTTTTGCATGCCTCGCGCATATGCGCGTCTTAGCCTCGCGCATATGCACGAGACCTACTGTTGCAAAATGTGAATTCCTCGGCAGCTCGCGCATATGCGCGTGCAACCTCCGCGCATGTGCGCGACATGTTCTGGAAATCAATATTTGGCTACTGGACATCTCGCGCATGTGCGCGCTCCCCGTCGCGCATGTGCGCTCATTTCTCTGGAGTTGACTTTGAACCCTCGCACAGCTCGCGGATATGCACGCACACCCACCACGCATATGCGCGAGACCCTCTGCCCGTTTCGCGCATGTGCGCGTCTCATGTCGCGCATGTGCGCGAAAGGCACTGCCCTCGCACATACATCTTTTCATGCTGAATCAAATCGTGTCCCAATTAATCCTCTCATAATCATATCAAATTATAAATCAATAATTATAGATTACTAGGATTAAATTCTCGGGCATTACACTAGTTTTGTATGATGCAGGATTTGAAGATATTGGGAGGCGCTGACGATTGAGTGGATTGAGTGCGGCAGTACACTTTCGAGGGACATTTATTTTTCGCACTAGCTTATTAGATAAAATAATTAAAAAATTTATGTTAATGGTTTTATTAGAGATATTTATGCTTTATTTTAATGTTAGTTGATCTTTTAAAAGGTCGACGTAGGAAATTTGGTTAGTAAATGATTTAGAGATTTTTACGCACTTGAGATTTTGAATGTTAAATTATTATGATTTATTGTAATGCTAAGTTTATGATATAAAAAAAAGAAAAAAGTAGAGGATGTTTCGGATAGTATCATTTTTGAATGAGAAAGAAATGGAATATTTAGTCTAGCATACACAATTTGGTAATTTAATTATATGTGCTAATGATTATAACAATTTGAATAAATTGCTGTGGTTTTTGATGAGTAGACAAAGTTATGACAGTGGATGTGATGAATATCGGATGGTATATCACAAACGACCTTTACGGAATTCATTGCTAGAGTATTGTTTGCTTATTGGCCTAAATTGTTCAAAATTTTACCCTGTTATACCTGATGAAGACGAATTTAGGTTGAGGCATTTTGGTGAAAGAAGCAGTATATGTTTGGGGATTTCATAGTTAGAATAAATGAGTATGAGAATGACTTAGGTGAGAGATAGGCGTGGAGAAGTTGATTATCCAGAGTATCAAAATAGTGTGCAATCAAGATCCATTGCGCAACCCATAGGATGAAGTGGGTATATAGACTGAAGATCAGCCGTTTCCCCTGCCATTCACATATACATATTCCAGGTGGAAAAGTCAGAAATCTTCTCAGCCATCCAGAGATAGTGGTCCTTCACACAGGAATCAACCGTCTCCTCCATTGACTAACATGGGACATACATCTATGCATGTGGCTCATCTATGCATTGGGATCATATATCTTGTAATGTCCAAATGCGATAACGTAATCTAACTGCATGCGAATTTAGGAAAATGAAAAATGACTAATTAAATTGTTTTAATTGCATGTATTAAAAGTGATAGGCATGTTTACATGTTTAAAATAAGGTTTTATATTAGAATGTATAAAACTGTGTTTAAGGATTATTCGAGACGCGATCGAGGAACGGAGACCGGAGACCGTAAATGTAAGGCCTGAGATTTATTAGTCTTCATTGATGCATTATTCAAAGATATGCGAATGCATGACATGTAATGAGAAGCAATAAATGAGATGGGGGAAGGAGAGACATGAAAAATTAGAATTTTAAATGAAGGGCAGACAGCATCGGCGGTCCAAGAAAGAGTGCACCCGCGGTTGATGGACAGAGAGTTGGAAATTATTTACAGAAATGAAACCGCACCTGGGGTTCAAACGTAACCGCACCTGCGTTGATGTCACCGCACCCGCGGTCTTATATGTAGCGCACCCGCGGTCGTCGATTTTGGGAAAATGAATGGACTGCCGAAGCTTGAGCGCACCCGCGGTGCTGCATGCGAGAAAGCCACCTTTGTTTCTCAAGTTGACACATGGCATGGTATATATATAGAAATGTGCTGATTCATTTCTCTCCACTTCCATCAGCTGAGAAAACGAGAGAGAGTGGGGAGAAGTTTCAATTCCTTATGCTCTAAGGTTATGATTTTGAAAGAGTTATCCATCCAAAGTTTAATCCAAGTTGAGATTCTTGTTCCTCTTGACAAAGGCTTCGAAAAGGGAAAACTTTTGATATCTTTTCAGCATGATCTAGATTCCATGTGTTAAAAGAATTATAATAGGATGGTTATATTGCGTTCTTGACATATTGAGCATAGCATATTCGCAACCGGATCGATTATCGGATGTCGTATGCTATTGATATGAATTTCAGCATATATTGTATATGAGATTATGCAGATTTCAGAAGTTATGTATGCTTTTGATGAAGATTATGAGTTGTGGATATTGATTATATTGTTATTGAGTTATCGGTATCACAAGATTATGCCGTTGTACTGTCGAGGGGTATCGAGATTTATTATTGATTCCTATATGTGTTGAATGGAATTATATCTTGATAGAGTACATCTATACATTGCCATTTCAGATTTGATTGACAGACTTGATATTCGACTTCGAAATCTCGATTGATTCCAACGACAAGAAGTTATAATTCATGTTGATGCGGAATTGCACAACTCGAGTTAGATTTGACTTGAGTTTCCCAAAATCACGTACTAGATTTCAATAGCTTATTATCTTGTGCTTTATATTGATTTATATACAAGCATTTAAGATAGGAGAAGCCATTGGCAGACTTGCCAAACTTTAGATGTTCGGTGTATCGACGCATAGGAGCAGATTTTCTCCGATTGTAGACATTCGATACAGACATGACCGAAGTCTAGGAATGAGACGTACCGTCACCTCGATAGGGAGGGTAGGTGGCAGACAGTGACGTCTTATTCACACCGGGATCCCTAGAGCTAGAGTCGAGTCGAGTCAAGACATGATTTGATTTGAATTGCATGCTCATATGGATTTGGTTTCATAGACTATGGAACCTATTACTTTTGATTTTATTCATGACAGTATGCTTCAAGATTTATATTTTGTATATGGATTTATACCATGTTTTATACTGGGATTTGTTCTCACCGGAGTTTCCGGCTGTTGTTATGTCTGTATGTGTGCATAACAACAGGTGGGGCAGGATCAGGGTCAAGACAGAGATGAGAGATCGAGATAGCGTGGTGACTTCGGGCGCATCAGATCACTAGTGGTTTCTTTTACTTGACATGTAGTATATTTTGATTTTATTTGGGATTGAACACTAGTTTGTATATATGAATGTATAAGAAGAAGACATGTATATTATGTTTGGAGAAATAAAATAAATGAAGACCTTGTGCATGTTTATATACATTTGAATTAATGTTAAAAGCAAAAAAAATTTGACCCACATTTTCTAGCAAAGATCCGATTAATCTCGAAAAGAATCGTGTTAGAGCCCGGGTCCCCACAGTAAAGAAAAAATATTTTTAATTATTTTATAGATGGTATATTTACTGTTGTATTTTCGAAAACGATGCTTTTGAGATGTTTTTACGCGCCGAGTCATATTTTAAACAGGTAATCGATTTTCGACGAAAGTAAGGACTTTTTGGGAGCTCGGCTAATATTTTCGAAAAATTTCCTAAACGAAATATTTTACCTACACTATAATGGTCCTAATGGGTCTATTATAATAAGGTTATTGGGCTTATATTTTTATCCAATTATTTATATCAAAAGATAAGAGTTTGCTAAACCCAAAACACTTCAAACCACATGTTTAAAACACTAGAAACCTAGTGCTTTTTCCACCATCAGCACACAAACACACACAAAACATTTTTTAAAGTTATTTACGTGGATTTGAAGGAATTTCAGCAAGGTCTTCTCCTCCGTCTCTCCGTCAATGTCTCTCGCGTCAAGGATTGTTTTCGTTCGTGAAATACGCAAAGACACGCCTTAATCTTCCTTCACTCATCGTTCATGCCATATTATATGTGTTAATACATGTGTGCATGAAAACTTGATTCATGTAAGGTCTAGAAATTCGAACGACGTAACCTGAGTGCATGCAAATCTAGGGCTTTATAAAAATGTTAATTTAATTATTTTTATATGCATTTAATGCATGATTATGACAAGATTTCATGATTGTGTGACATGGTTCATTAAGATTGCATGTTATAGGGCTCTTAGCGGTATTTCACGTTCAAACGAGGAATGGATGCCGGGGACAGTTTGAGGCAAATGTTTTTATTAAATAATTATTTTTAAATATTTAATATATGATGTAATTATTAGGAATTTTTTAAAAATGGTCCCTCTGTAGTATTTTTACACGTTGAGCCATATTTTAAACCGGTAGGTGATTTTTAGCAAAGCAGAGGACTTTTTGAGGGTTCGACCAATATTTTTGAAAACGAATTTAAACGAAATATTTTACGAGTGTTTTATTGGGCTTGATGGGCCTATTTTAATATATTTTGGACCTAGAATCCTACACATTCTCATTTTTATAAAACTTAAGCCCAAAACCCTAATATTATATTGCTTGTAGCTGCCCACCTCTCAACCCTAGCGTACAATTCCTCCAACAGCTCCTATCCACAAGTCCAGCATCCTTTTTGCTCAGTTTTTGTGTGAAAAACATAGCCATGGTCTTCCCGTACCTCCGATATCCGTTCTACGCATTGTTGCCGAGATTTTCGAGCATATATATGCAAAGGCACGCCCGATTCCCTTCTTTTCTCATCGATTACATGTTTCTCATGTTATGATCATCTTTTGTAAGAGGCTGCCATGGATCGAGAGATAAGAGTGATCTACAGCAGGTTTACCATAGATTTAGATGGAAAAAGTCGAGGTAGATCCAGTTCCTGTAGGTGGCCGATCGAGTTTCCTTGTTCTAGGGCATATGACGGCTTGATCGGATGAAAGGGGTGAGGGCAACGTGCATGGGAAAAGTCTGCGCCGTGGTTCAGACCCTGGTGAGTCTGTGTCACGGCTTGGGATTGTCCATGAGCCACTGGTCGCAGTGGTTGGGTTGGATCGAGTGCTTTGTGGCAAGCTAGGTCGCAGGTTAGATGCGTTCGGGTGATCCCGAGTGCAGAGGCTGTAGGCATGGGTTATGACAGTCCACTTAGGTGCTTATGGGTTGATCTTGGTCCTAGGAAGGGTTGGTTTGGGTCTGGTTCAAGCTGGTTTTGTCTAGGATCGAGAACTCGGAGGATAGATGCAACTAGGGTTCGGATAATTTGGTTCAGAAAATTACAGCAAGGTGCAACCGAGTTTAGAAGGTCCTAAATGGCTGGAATTTTTTTGTTTAGGGTCTAGTAGGGTGTGATTAAGTTATGGTTTAAATTTGAGAAAATTTGGTTAAGTTTCTGATTGATTCAAGTTAAAACCGGGATAACGGTCCAAGTTTTAAAACGAATTATAAAAGTTAATGCATGGGCTCGAGTTTATGTCTAGGAACTGGTTATAAGTATTTTGTGTGGTGTTTTAATAAGTTTGGTTGGCGTTGGGTCGAAATTTTAAGGTCAAGGGGTAAAATGATCAATTAGGGTTTTCAGGGGCAACATGATCATTTTGCACCTGAGATAGGTTAGCAGTCCTGGCATTGCCCTAATAACTAAATGCATGTTTAAAATATATATTTTAAATATGAATTTTTATGAATATGCTGGAAAATACGTTGCATGCTTGATTTTAAGAAAATGTATGTATATGCTTTAATTTTACAAGTGATGAATACGATGACACGTTTTTGAAGGAGGTGAGTTGGTTGTGACTAATACGAACACGAATATGTAAGGCCAAGGCTCAGTGGATGGGTAAAACTGTCGCTGATGTCCCCGTCGCCGGGTACTGCGGTTATACGTAGATGGATCAATCGACTTAAAGCTGATACGAAAGTCACAACTAATGATCTGAATTCAATAAAGGAAAATGAACACGTATAAGATGATATGATATATGACTCGACATGTTTACGTTCATGTTCATGCTTTTAAGGATCATGAAACTTATTTTAATTACAATACCTTTCACTGTTGCATGATATGTATATGTATTTGTTATAACAGTACAGGTGTTTTGAGCCTTTATACTCACTAGGTGTGATTGGTACAGGTGAGCATGATTTTGAGGAGACTAGAGGTGCTGAGGATTGATCTTCCTGAGTTGGTGGAGCACGATAACCCGAGGACCTCGCGTTTCTTCCGCACTAGTATTTTATGATAAATCAATTTTCATGGATTATTACGACTGTTATGTTTAGGAGTGTAACGGATTGAATTTTAAATATTTATGCTATTTTTGAGATCTCTAGATTTAAGTTTGTTTGACCATTTACGATTTTTAGATTTAACTACAATCGAAATTATTTAATTGTTTAAAAGTGAATGATTCGATTTCATTATATACATATGTGTATATATATTTCTGCCAAGGCATTAAAAAAATAGTAGCATTTAAGTAGTAGACGTTTCGGTTGGTATCAAAGCGAAGGTTCTTGTAGAGGGTTGTGCCGCCTCCAACTTCAGAAGCTCAGTCGTCAAGCCTCAAGTCTGTAAGTTTACATGTTTTAAATGTTTTGAAAGTTTTAATGTTATCACCTGCACGTTTACATGATATATGTTTATCAGTACATGCTTAGCTGTTTATATATTTTGGAGATTAAATGTTTTAAAAAATAGATTGGATTGCATGTTGGTTACCTTTAGAATTGGACTGTATTCAGATAAGCCTCTCAGACGAGCGCCTAGCACAGACAGACAAGATGGTAATCCTGGATGTGACAAAGGATTTCCACCACCACCACCAGGAGATCTCGCTACTCGGGTCTTGGAGGGGATAGCACGGCTGATGGAGCAGGCTCCTCGACCCCAGGAGGATACATATGAGCAGTTCAGGAGGCTCATTCCAAAGGAGTTTGGAGGCACCACTGACCCGTTTGTGGTTGATGGTTGGATTCGGTCGCTGGAGTTGAACTTTCAGTACCTGGACATGAGAGATGGGGATCGAGTCAGATGTGCCACGTATATGCTGAGAGATGATTCATCTCTACGGTGGGAGGGAGCAGCGCATGGGTTGAATCTGGCTACTCTCACTTTTTGAACCAGTTCAATGATATCTTCTACAACAAGTATTTTCCTGCGGACGTCAGGGGAGCCTGACCCACCAAGAGTTCACGAGTCTCCGACAGGGAGACTTGACTGTTGCTGACTTTATCAGGAGGTTTGATCGGGGCTGTCACTTTGTGCCCTTTATTGCGAAGGATGCAACAAAGAAGCTGAGACATTTCATGGATGGTCTCACACCTACCATTCGCCGGTATGTCATGCTGATGAGGCCGACTACTTATGATGCTGCCATTGCTTGTGCTATTTCAGGTAGAGCAGGCCTTGAGGGATATAGATGTGGAGAAGCAAAGGAAGAGGCACAGGCCCAGCAGAGTTCACAGCCCCAGAAGAAGCAGTTTACAGAGCCTTCCAGGAAATAGGGGCAGCAGAAGCCCCAAGGACAGTTCAAGAAATCAGGGCAGCAGAAACCACCGCAGGCTCCAGGTGCTCCCAAGCCGGAAGAGAGGCAGCCCTACAAGCAATGCAACTGGTACCATTACGGTAAGTGCATGTGGGGGACATTTAAATGATTTATCTGGAAAGAAGAGGGCCATAAAGTTGCAGACTGCACAAGGAACACGTGCCCTACTATTGGCATGGCCTATATTATGCATGTAGAGGAGGCGGAAGCAGAGCCAGGCTCGACACTGATCACTGGTAACATTATTGCTTAAAATTTTTATATTGCTTTGATTACATGAATGTTAAATTGGATAATGGAATTACTTTTGGGATCAAGAACCTATAATAAAATAGGTTGCATGCTCCAATTAGATGGACTCTAGGGCTGAATCGATTTAATTTAAGAATTTTTAGGGTCAAATTGCAATAACCGAAATTTTTAGGGACTCAAGTGCTAATATTTTTAATTTTGTACGGAATAGTGCGCTATTTCGAGAACTTTTAAGGGTCAATTGGAGAATTTTCTGGAATTATGGGTTTTATTGATGGAATTCCTTGAATTTATTAGGCTTGAACGGTTTTGATGATATATTTTGTCGCAGGAAGGATATTTATTTCAGTGTAGCCACTTATGCACTGCTGGATTCAGGAGCTACACACTCATTTATATCCGAGACTTTTGTCAAGCGAATGGGGATTATACCAGAGGCCATGGATTTGGGCTTTAAAGTTTCGATTCCTTCCGGTGCTCAGATGTTTACTTCGAGCATATTGAAAAAATTGGAGCTTCGTTTGCAGAAGAATGTTGTTCAGGCAGATCTGATTGTGCTACCGATGCCTGAGTTTTACATTATTCTGGGCATGGACTGGCTTTTGTCGAATGGAGCTTCGATAGATTTTTGACAGCGGTCAGCATCTGTTCGATTGCCCAGCAAGAAGTCCTTTGTTTTCGAGGCTGCAAGGAAAAAACAAATACCGCACATCATTTCTTGTATTAGTGCGAGGAAACTTATGAAGAGAGGCTGCCAAGAATTCTTGGCAATTATTGTGTCAGTATCTGAGCCAGTAAGTCTGAGACTGGAGTATGTCGAGATCACTAGAGAATTTCCTAGCGTATTTCCAGAGGATGCTTCTAATATTCCACCAAACAGAGAGTTGGACTTTTCTATTGAACTGATGCTGGGTACAATGCCGATTTCCAAGGCATCCTATCGTCTAGAACTTGCAGAGATGAAAGAACAGAAAGATCATATTCATGATTTGCATGACAAGGGTTTTTCTCTCTCGAGTTTTTCTCCATGAGGCACACTGGTACTGTTTGTGAAGAAGAAATACGGCAGCATGCGACTCTGCACAGATTATAGAGAGCTGAACAGAATCACAGCCAAGAACAAATATCCTCAGCTTAGGGTCAAAGACTTATTTGATCAGCTTCAGGGAGCATCAGTGTTTTCGAAGATAGATCTTCAATCAAGATACCACCAAATGAAGGTGAGATAGTCTGATGTGCAGAAGACGGCTTTCAAGACGCGTTATGGGCACTATGAGTTTATGGTGATGCTCTTTGAACTGACTAACGTGCCAGCGATCTTTATGGATATCATGTATTGCGTATTTCAACCATATTTGGATCAGTTCATCATAGTCTTCATAGATGACATTCTGATCAATTCGAAGAGTAGAGATGAGCATAGTCAGCACTTGAGGACCGTGCTATAGACTTTGAAGGACAGACAATTATATGTCAAGTTCAGAAAGTGTGAGTTCTGGCTAGATAGAGTGGCATTCTTGGGGCCACATTATTTCCAGGGATGGAGTCGAGGTGGATCCCAGCAAGGTTGAGGCAGTCACAGATTTGCCAGTGCCAAAGAGTGTGACCGAGATCCGTAGTTTCTTGGGATTAGCTGGGTACTACGGGAATTTTATTCATGGCTTTTCTTCTATTGCGGTATCCATTACCGCCTTGATGAAGAAGAGTGCCAAATTCATTTGGGGATTAGAGTGCCAGGAAAGTTTGAAAAGCTGAAGCAAGCATTGATTTCAGAGCCAGTTCTAGCTATGTCATCAGGTCAAGGGGAGTATGTGCTATACACGGATGCTTCAAAGCTAGGATTCTGAGCAGTTCTGATGCAGCATGATAGATTGATAGCCTATGCGTTCAGACAGCTGAAGGTTCATGAGAAGAATTATCCGACTCATGACCTCGAGCTAGCAGTAGTAATACTCGCCGTGAAGATTTGTAAACACTATCTGTATGGGAAGAAGTGTAAGATTCTCACATATCAACAGAGTTTGAAGTACATCTTCACACAGAAAGAGCTGAATATAAGACAACGAAGATGGTTAGAGCTAGTGAAGGACTATGACTGCGACATTAGCTACCATCCGTGTGGGGTCCCGGGCTCTAACTCGATTCTTTTTGGGATTAGTTGGATCTTTGCTAGAAAATGTGGGTCAAATTTTTGCTTTTAACATTAATTCAAATGAATATAAACATGCACAAGGTCTTTATTTATTTTATCTCTACAAACATAATATACATGTCTTGTCCAGTACATATTCAACAAACCAGTATTCAAATACAGTACATGACAAAAGTACAAACTACTAGTACATCTGCTATGCCCGTGATCACCACGCTATATCCATCTCTCATCTCTGTTGCGACCCAGTTCCTGCCCTACCTGTTGTTATGCACACATACAGACACAACAACACCCGGAAACTCCGGTGAGAATAAATCCTAGTATAAAACATGTATACATGCATGTCATGCAGTTTAATACAAATCATAAAACATAATCAGTAATTATGACACATTAGTGAATACAGATAAAACAATCTGACTCTTACTTTTTAACTCGACTCGTATCTAAGTCTAGGGATCCCGGTGTGAATAAGATGTAACAGGTCTCCCACCTACTCTCCCAATCGTGGTGGCGTTACATCTTATTCCTAAATTTCGGTCTGGTCTGTATCGAAAACTACAATCGGAGTGAATCTGATCCGAAGCATCGATATCACCGAACGTTTAGAAAATTGGCGTATCCACCAATGACACTCCTATCTCAGTACATATATATAAATCATTATAAAGTACAAACAGAACAAGTATGTGATTTTGTTGGGAAACTCAAATTGAATCTCATTTGAGTCGTGTCTTCCCCAAACAAACATTGAATTATACCTTCTTGTCGTTCGTAGAAGTCGAAGTCTCGTATTCTTGATATCGAATCTGTCAAACCAAATTTGAAATGACATATATATAATGCACCATATCAACTTTTAATTCAAAAGGATACACATACGGATCAATATTCAATCTCGGTATATTTCGACGGCATAACGGCGTAAACTTGCGATACCGATCAATGCAAATCTCACCATATATCAACATATCATAATCCCCAACTCATCACCATCATAATCTACCCATTAGCATCTAAAAATTTGCAGAAATTCATACACATATATGCTGGAAATCATAACAATAGCATACGATATCCGATAATCGATCCGGTTTCGAATCTACAATCACTACAAACATATGAACACATAATCTCTATCATATCAAGCTTTCCTCAACATCTACACTCCAGAACATGCTGAAATTTAAAGATACTTACATCCTCTTGTAGCTAGTGATGAGAGGAATAAAATTCTAAATTCGGATTCAAATTCGGTTGGTTGGATTTTTCAAAATCTTATTTCTAAGATAAAATAGAGTGAGGAGGCTTCTTCTGAATTTCCTTCTCTCGGTGTTCTCTGATGGCATGAAGAATGAAGATTTTGTACATTATATAGGTCCAAGCCATGTGTCAACATAAGGTTTCATGCTGGATTTCTCGCGCATATGCGCGTCCTCAGCTCGCGCATGTGTGCGAGAAGTTCTGTCTCGGTACTTACCAAATCTGCCCCTCGCGCATATGCGCGGATCTACTCGCGCATATGCGCCGAAGATTCTGGACGTGTCGCGCATATGCGCGTATCTACTCGCGCATATGCGCCGCAGGTTTGGACATGTCGCGCATATGCGCCGGGCTGGTGGCGAATATGCGCCGGGCTCATCTCACACCAAAAATTGCATCTACTTTCTCGTCTCTTCCGGTCCGATACAATGCGTCTACAATCACCTTAATTATCAACAAAAAAAATCTGATTATGATAACTAAATCCTCGGGCCTTACATTTCTCCCCCTCTAAGAAATGATTTCGTCCTCGAAATCGACTTCAATCAATCGAAGTATATACAAGATGCAATATAATCAAAACTGAATAAATACTCACGTCATAGAAATAGCTCGGGATATCTTTGTCTCATATCTGCTTCTGTTTCCCAAGTCGCTTCCTCGATGCCATGACGACTCCATTGAACTTTTACAAGTGGAATAGTCTTCGTTCTGAGCTGCTTCTCTTTCCGATCTAAGAATCTGTATCGGTTGCTCAACATAACTCAACGTCTGATCAAGCTCGGCTTCGTCAGGCTGAATGACATGAGAAATATCTGGCATATATCTACGCAACATCGATACATGAAAAACGTCATGTATCCCAGATACTGAAGAAGGAAGGGCCAGTCGATATGCTCGAGCGCCAATCTTCTTCAGAATCTCGTAAGGACCGATGTATCTAGGAGACAACTTTCCACGCTTGCCAAATCTGACAATGCCTCTGAAAGGAGAAATCTTTAAAAACACTCTGTCTCCTTGTTCAAATACCAACGGTCTACGTCTGATATTGGCATATTTTGCTTGTCTATCCTGCGCTGCCTTCATTCTCTTCTGAATGATCTTTTCCTTCTCAGTCATTTGACGAATCATATCAATCGATTTCTGCACATTCTGATCAGTTCTTTGGGCTTCCTTGATTCTCATAATCAAATCTGGCTCAACTTGAATCGAAGCAAGTCTCAATGGTCTACTATCTGTGTCAAATGCTAAACCAAACAAACAGCAATCTTCAACTAAATTCGAAACACCTATCGTCGATAAGGATAGGGCACATACCTTTCGACTCAGGGCATCTGCTGCTGCATTTGACTTCCCTGGATAGTATTTGATTTCGCAATAAAAATCTTTCAACAAATCGAGCCATCTATGCTGTCTCAGGTTCAACTCTGACTGAGAAAACAGATACTTCAGGCTCTTGTGATCAGAGTAAATCTCAAATTTCTCGCCATAAAGATAGTGACGCCAAATCTTCAATGCAAAAACGATGGCCGCCAATTCAAGGTCATGAATTGGGTATCGGGTCTCGTGTGGCTTCAGCTGTCTAGATGCATATGCTATCACATGAACTCGCTGCATAAGAACACATCCTAGCCCTCTGTGTGATGCATCACAATATACAACGAAATCGCCAGTACCTGAAGGAATCATCAAGACAGGTGCACTGGTCAGCCTCTTCTTCAACTCTAGAAAGCTAGACTCACAATCCTCAAACCATACAAACGGAGTATTCTTCTGTGTCAACTAGGTAATCGGCTTGGCAATGCTGGAGAAATCTTTGATGAATCGTCGATAGTACCCTGCCAGACCCATGAAACTGCGTATCTCAGGCACAGAAGTCGGTCTGGGCCAACTGATCACAGCTTCAACTTTACTCGGATCTACAAAAATACCGTCTCCAGATATAATATGACCCAAGAAGACAACTTGTCTTAGCCAAAACTCACACTTTGACAGTTTAGCAAATAATTTCTCATTTCTCAACGTTTGCAACACAATTCTCAAATGATTGGCATGCTCACTCAGATTCTTAGAATACACCAAGATATCATCAATAAAAACAATCACAAACTCATCCAAATACCTCTGAAAGACACGGTTCATCAATCCCATAAACACTGCTGGAGCATTCGTTAAACCAAAAGGCATGACAACACTCATAATGTCCATACCTGGTTCGGAATGCTGTCTTCGGTATGTCCACATCTCTAACTCTCAATTGGTGATATCCCGATCGCAAATCAATCTTGGAATAGACAGATGATCCCTGTAACTGATCAAATAAATCGTCGATACGCGGCAATGAATATTTATTCTTCACCGTTGCTTTATTCAGTTGCCAGTAATCGATGCACAATCTCATCGAACCGTCTTTCTTTCGAACAAATAATACCGGAGCGCCCCAAGGAGATACACTGGGTCTGATATATCCCTTGGCTAGAAGATCTTCTAGTTGTGTTTTCAGTTCTTTCAACTCTTTCGGCGCCATTCTATACGGAGTTCGAGATATAGGAACAATACCTGGAATGAGATCAATACTAAAATCTACCTCTCGAGCTAGAGGTAATCCTGGGATCTCATCTGGAAATACATCTGCAAACTCCCGTCCTATTGGCAAATCTGCCAATGTCGGGCTCGATTTCTGTAAGTCTACAGAGTAAATAAGGAACCCCTCTGCTCCTTTCTGCAGCAATCTACTCATAGTCAAAGCAGATACTAAGGGAATCCGAGATCTGAAACCCTTACCGTAGAATTTCAATTCTTCTGTCATTTCTGGTCTGAATCTGACAATCTTGTGAAAACAGTCTACGGTGGCTCTGTACTTAGTTAACATGTCAATCTCGACAATGCAATCAAAATCAGATAAGCCAAGTACAACACAGTCTAAATCAATCTCATGTTCCTCAAACTGTAGTATACAATGTCTAACTGATGTCACAGATATCAACCCACTTCCCAACGAAGAAGTAATAGACACTACAACAGACAATGACTCGACAGGCAATGTATGTATCAATGCAAACTGTTCTGATATGAATGTATGTGATGCACCTGTATCTATCAATACATAGGCAGGATAACCACAAAGAAAACAGCTACCTGCAATCACATCGTTTGGTGCATCTGGGCCTGCTCCTCCGTCAATACAAACACCTGAGCCTGTTGTCTGGGAGGCTGGCTCACTGTCTGGCCACCTCTGGCTCTAGGCTGGGAGTGTGTAGGCGTTGGATGAAAGGAATGGACAGACGAAGCTTGCCTCTCAGGCTGAGTCACTGATGCAGATGACCCTGCACACTGAAATCTCTGTGCACCTCTCTGTGGACAAACTTTGGCGAAATGTCCCTGTTGCCTACATATGTTACATCTGCCCATCACTCCTGACACAGCTCTGTGGCATTTCGTCCTCCACAAGAACGGCAGTATACACCTGCATACTCTGCACTCTGACCAGGACCTCCCTGTCGGGGTCCACTAGAGCTCAACGAGCTGCTCCCGGATCTCTTGAACTGCTTGGCTTTAGCTTTCAAAGAATCTTTCTGGCTACTACTACTGCTTCCACTATCAAATCGATGAGGAGGTGGTGGAAATTGTGCGGCGGGTTGTGGCTGTCTCTGACTCTGAACACTATAGGAAGCCCCTCGCTGCCTAATCAAGCCAGCCTCTGCTCCTTTCGCTCTGTTCAGTGCATCAAAAAAGGTGTTGGGTCGTCCCGTGTTCACCAAAGTAAAAATATCTGGGTTTAAACCATTGATGAACTGGTCCGCGACCGCTTCGTCATTTCCTGCCACGTGTGGTGCAAATCGAAGCAAGGAAGAAAACTTGGCAACATACTCTTCTATGTTCCATTGCCCCTGTCTCAAGTTGGCAAATTCTGCCCCTTTGTCTTTTCGATAGGAGACTGGAAAGAAACATTGATAAAATTCGTCCTTGAATACCTTCCAAGTAATATCAATACCTCTATGCTCCAATGCTCGTTTCGTGGTAAGCCACCAACTCTTGGCCACTTTTTGTAACTGATGCCCAATCAACTTCACTCTTCGTTCATCTGTATAGACAAGAGATTCAAACAGCATCTCTATATCGTCTAACCAGCTCTCACAATCCACTGCATTCTCCGTGCCCTTCAAAGTCGGGGGATGGAATGACTGAAACCTCTTTAATAACGTCTCCATAGGTGTCGCAGTAACGTCCATCTGAGTACCTGACGTACTACCTTGTTCTGGCACTTGACCTGCAGCTGGTTGTGGTATTCTTCTAGGCGGCATATCTGATTATCAAACAGATTAGTACACAGTCTATACAATCTGTCTCAGCCCTCCTCTGATCATATGCCTCTGATCCAGAATCGGTTCTGATTCAGTCCTTACAAGTACATGCTGTAAATCAATTCAGATAACAATACAACATGTAATAGGGAAAGCAATAAATCATGCTAGCACATCAAAAACAATGAAGAAGACTCGATCTACCCCGCTCATTCTATTCTATCTCAGTCTACAGAACCAACCTGGCTCTGATACCACCTGGTGTGGGGTCCCGGGCTCTAACTCGATTCTTTTTGGGATTAGTTGGATCTTTGCTAGAAAATGTGGGTCAAATTTTTGCTTTTAACATTAATTCAAATGAATATAAACATGCACAAGGTCTTTATTTATTTTATCTCTACAAACATAATATACATGTCTTGTCCAGTACATATTCAACAAACCAGTATTCAAATACAGTACATGACAAAAGTACAAACTACTAGTACATCTGCTATGCCCGTGATCACCACGCTATATCCATCTCTCATCTCTGTTGCGACCCAGTTCCTGCCCTACCTGTTGTTATGCACACATACAGACACAACAACAGCCGGAAACTCCGGTGAGAATAAATCCCAGTATAAAACATGTATACATGCATGTCATGCAGTTTAATACAAATCATAACACATAATCAGTAATTATGACACATTAGTGAATACAGATAAAACAATCTGACTCTTACTCTTTAACTCGACTCGTATCTAAGTCTAGGGATCCCGGTGTGAATAAGATGTAACAGGTCTCCCACCTACTCTCCCAATCGTGGTGGCGTTACATCTTATTCCTAAATTTCAGTCTGGTCTGTATCGAAAACTACAATCGGAGTGAATCTGATCCGAAGCATCGATATCACCGAACGTTTAGAAAATTGGCGTATCCACCAATGACACTCCTATCTCAGTACATATATATAAATCATTATAAAGTACAAACAGAACAAGTATGTGATTTTGTTGGGAAACTCAAATTGAATCTCATTTGAGTCGTGTCTTCCCCAAACAAACATTGAATTATACCTTCTTGTCGTTCGTAGAAGTCGAAGTCTCGTATTCTTGATATCGAATCTGTCAAACCAAATTTGAAATGACATATATATAATGCACCATATCAACTTTTAATTCAAAAGGATACACATACGGATCAATATTCAATCTCGGTATATTTCTACGGCATAACGGCGTAAACTTGCGATACCGATCAATGCATATCTCACCATATATCAACATATCATAATCCCCAACTCATCACCATCATAATCTACCCATTAGCATCTAAAAATTTGCAGAAATTCATACACATATATGCTGGAAATCATAACAATAGCATACGATATCCGATAATCGATCCGGTTTCGAATCTACAATCACTACAAACATATGAACACATAATCTCTATCATATCAAGCTTTCCTCAACATCTACACTCCAGAACATGCTGAAATTTAAAGATACTTACATCCTCTTGTAGCTAGTGATGAGAGGAATAAAATTCTAAATTCGGATTCAAATTCGGTTGGTTGGATTCTTCAAAATCTTATTTCTAAGATAAAATAGAGTGAGGAGGCTTCTTCTGAATTTCCTTCTCTCGGTGTTCTCTGATGGCATGAAGAATGAAGATTTTGTACATTATATAGGTCCAAGCCATGTGTCAACATAAGGTTTCATGCTGGATTTCTCGCGCATATGCGCGTCCTCAGCTCGCGTATGTGCGCGAGAAGTTCTGTCTCGGTACTTAACAAGCCTGCCCCTCGCGTATATGCGCCGAAGATTCTGGACTGTGTCGCGCATATGCGTGTATCTACTCGCACATATGCGCCGCAGGTTCTGGACATGTCGCGCATATGCGTCGGGCTGGTGTCGCATATGCGCAGAGCTCATCTCACACCAAAAATTGCATCTACTTTCTCGTCTCTTCCGGTCCGATACAATGCGTCTACAATCACCTTAATTATCAACAAAACAAATCTGATTATGATAACTAAATCCTCGGGCCTTACAATCCGAGTAAGGCTAATGTGGTAGCCGACGCATTGAGTTGGAAGACTGCAGCGATTGCACAATTTTCTGTACAAATAGCATTACAGGCTAAGATTCAGATATTTGATCTTGCAGTTTGTGCTAGGGGCGATGCTCCTAATCTTTATACCTTGACAGTGTAGTCGATGCTGAGAGACATGATTCTAGCAGGGCAGACATCTGATGAGTGATCATGAAACGACCGCGAATATTTTTTTTACTAATCATAAATCATAAACTCGAAAATACCAAATATTAAAATAACATAACAATTCTAACAATCATAATAAATTAACAATTTAAATCTCAAGTGCATAAAATAAATCCTAAATCATCAACTAACCAAAACTTCCTAAATTGACCATTGAAAGGATCACTAACAATAAAACAAAGCATGAAAATCTCCAACAAAAATCATTAACATAATCTTAAATCATTTATCTAACAAGCTAGAACGGAAACTGTAATGCCCGAATTTTGAAAAAATGTAGCAGTAGTTGTGATGGTTCTTGGCTTTACGTTATGGTATGAATGGTAATGAATGTTATAGAATGGAATAGATAATGGAGGGGTAGAATCAAAGGTGGAATTTGAGCTAAATAGGTAATGGAAGTGCAGAAATGGTATAAAAAATGTGGCAGTAGTTGTGGTTTTTAGCATAATGTTTTGTATATTGATCCAATTGATGTTAAGCCTCTTTCATTAGAAAGACAAGACATAAGGCTATAACTTTCATGTCTTGAGTTTTGTTCAAATCATTAGGGAAAACGAGCCAAAAGCGCCCTGAAGTGTGTCGTGCGTATCGTCGTTCCTACAATTACACATGTTGGGAGATTGAGCATAACATTTTACTAAGACTTTCAAATGACATGAGGCCAATTGGAGATGAAAGCCAAGTCATAGGGCTACAACTTTCTTGTTTACCACTTTTTCTAATTCGGAAGGAAAGAGGCGTTTCAGAAGCGATCTTTACAGTAGCTGTGCGCAGAGCGACGCCCGAGCGGTAAGAAACGGTTGCCCGAGCGCCACTGCTTCTGAATTTTTGAGTTGTGGGCAGTAAGTTCGGCGCTAGGGCGGTAATATGTGACCGCTCGAGCGCCCAGCAAGTTAAAAAGCGTGTTTTGAGGTTTGGGAAGGCATAAAATCGAATGGGATCATCTTTTTACTCATTTTCCTTCTCCTTCTTTTCTCTCCATTGGTTTAGAGCTAGGGTTCTTCATTCTCCTTCAATCCAATTTCTTCAAAGACATTAATCTTTGATTGAAGCCTTAATATTTGCTTGGAGATTAGAAGTTCTTCTTCTCAAGAGTTTATAAGCAAGGTAAGAAAGCTTTTTTACTTGGTTTAGTGATTGTAGGGAAAACAATGTGTTGTTTGGTTTGAGTGTTGAGGTAAAGTTGTTAATATAATGATTGATGGTATTATTATTGTATGTATTGATATTTTGAAAAGAAATGGAATTGAAGGTAAGGGCAAAGTAAAGGAGCTAACTCTTTAGCACGCATGTCATGTGTTTGATAAAATGATTCAATAAATGTTTTTATGGCATATTACGGTTAAGAAATTTACGGATCTTGATTCGAAGCAGTATTGAATTAATTATTAATTTTGAACAGAAACTACTTTGTTTTGATAGATGATCAAAGTTCTTGAGTTATACTAAAATTCAAAGGTTCAAGACTTCTCACCTACACATTTCGATCTTCTTTTGATAATATTTGTAAGGTATGTTACGGTCGGTAACATACGAGGTAAAAGTATCATTTTTATTTTAAATTGAAAACTCTATGGCTCGATGAACTATTGGTGATTTGATGATGTTTGTTGTATTGTGATGAGTTGATTATGATATCGAAATGATGATATTGATTTGCATCATTACATTGCATATTGAGCCACTTTTTGATTCAGATTTGATATGGCGGAGGTTGCCTTGATTTATTGATTTGTTGGACGTATGGGGCTATAGTTGAGTTGGCATAGTGTATGCGGAGGTCGCTGCTATGGCCTGAACACTCTCTATAGGCGCACCATACTCCTGGGATTGTAGAACACAGCACCCCACCCCGAGCGGATGAGTCGGTGGATGTTGCTGGGTGATTCTATTCCCTTGGGTACCCTATGACCAGATGATTCACTTGATCTTGAAATTTATTGATAGCCCACAGCTTCTGATCATGCATTGCATTATATTGCATCTTTATGAATTTTATATGAGATATTTGAAATGTTAATTCTCATATGTTAATGATTGTAACATACTGGGTTTATACTCACCGGCACGTCGGCTACCTCTTGTTTTCATGTGCTTGACGGTAGGTGAGGTGAGGTTTGGGATGCCAGAGTCCAGCTCCAGGTGAGAAGATACGAGTTAGAGTGGGATTCTCGGGTCTTAGGAGCTATGTGATGATGTTTGGATTTCTTTGGTTCACTACTTTTTGTTGGCATGTTGAAAATTATATTTCAAACATTTGAGACCATTAAATTACTTTGACGATGTTTATGTGAATTTGTGAACCACAAATTATGTATTTACTAAATCATTTGGTCTGTTCCAATTATAATTATTAGTATTAGATTTCGGACCCGGGGCCCCACATTAGGTGGTATCAGAGCGTAAGATATTTAAGAACAGGGTAGATCAAGTCAGTTTGAATTGCTTGATCATGTGATATATTTGTTAGCATTTTCATTGTGCTATGATGTGAAATACATGATTTAAATTGAGATATTATATTGTTGAGTTTTATTCGAGATTTTTGAGATTGTTGAGTCTCAAGAGCCAGAGATGATTGATACAAGATTGAGATGATTATGATATTGTGATTTTATATGTGTTTGATCTATTTTATATCAGACATGGCTACTCGAGGTAGAGGTCGTTGTAGACCTAGACAGGACATACCAGTAGCACAAGATCAGGGCAGTGCTACTCATACTCAGATGGATATAACTCCGACTCCGATGGAGATACTGTTAGCCAGATTTCAGTCTTTGCAACCACCGATGTTGAAGGGTACCGAGAATGCATTAGAGTGCGAGAACTGGTTGGAGAATATGGATCAATTATTTGAATCTCTTGAGTATCCAGATGATCGTAGAATCAAATTAGTTGTTCATCAGTTATTGGATGTTGCTAAGAGTTGGTGGATAATGACCAAGAAAGCTTTAGAGGGTCGAGGTACGATTATTACCTGGGATATTTTTAAATCTGAATTTTGTCAGCGTTTCTTTCCTACCTCTTACAGGAAAGATAGGGGAGCCGAGTTTGCAAATTTAAAGCAGGGAAATCTGAATATTGAGGACTATGTTGCCAAGTTCTCGAATTTACTGAGATTTGCTCCTCATGTAGCATCCGATGAAGAAGCTAAGGCCGATCATTTCATAAATGGTCTTAATCCTGATATATTTACCCTGGTTAATACTGGAAGGCCTAACAATTTTGCTGAGGCTCTTGATCGAGCCAAGGGAGCTGAAACTGGAATCATTAGGCAGAGAGGTTCTCAGTATTCGCAACGACCCCAAAAGTCACAGTTCCGACAGCAGTTCAGACAGGGTTATAGTGGCAACATAAGAGAGCAGTTTAGGGCTAGAGGGAAGCAATTTAAGAGGCATGGCAGTAATTTTTCGAATTCTAGTGGATCGAGACAGTCTGGTTCAGTTCAGAGCATTGGTTATTCAGGCACAACTTGTGGTCAGTGTGGTGGTAGACATTATACCGATCAGTGTATAGGAATCTCGGGAGCTTGCCACTTGTGTAACCAGGTGGGACACTATGTTCGAGTGTGTCCTAATCGTGGCAGTGAAATATCTCAGAGTGGGAGATCATCGAGACAGACACCTCACCAGAATCGTCAGACCCCTACAGTTCATTCTTATCAGCAATCAAACCGGTCAGATCAGAACAAACATAGTGGTGGCCACAGGGTAGGACAGCCACCTAGACAGCAGGCTCGAGTTTTTGCACTCACTGAGGATGAGGCACATAATGCTCCAGATAATGTTATTGCAGGTAATTGTTTTCTTTCAAGTTATCCTACTTATGTTTTGATGGATACTGGTGCATCACATACTTTCATAGTTGAGCACTTTGTCTCGTTGCATTCATTGCATTCTATGCCATTATCATCTACATTATCTATTTCTACTCCACTGGGCAAAGTGATGAGGTCAGCAGAAATGATAAGTGGTTGTGAATTTCGTTATGAGGATAATGTCATTGAGATTGATTGCATCGTGTTGGAGATGTCTGATTTTGACTGCATAGTTGGTATTGACATGTTGACAGGATACAGGGCTACTGTAGATTGTTTTCAGAAGATTGTTAAGTTTAGGCCTGATATGAAAGATCACTGGACATTCTATGGTAAAGGTTCTCGAGCTAAGATTCCTTTGATATATGTTTTGTCCATGACTCGTTTGTTGCAGAAAGGAGCCGAATGTTTTCTTGGTTTATGCAATTGATATTTCAAGGTCAGTACCTAAATTGACAGATATTCCAATTGTTAGTGAATTTGCAGATGTATTTCTAGATGAAATTCCAGGATTTCCTCCAGTCTGAGAGATTGAGTTCAACATTGAGTTGATGCCAGGTACACAGCCTATTTCTAGAGCTCCTTATAGGATGGCGCCAATTGAACTAAAGGAACTAAAGGAACAACTTGAGGATCTATTGGCTAAAGGATATATAAGACCAAGTGTTTCACCTTGGGGTGCTCCAGTTTTATTTGTGAAGAAGAAAGACGGGTCTATGAGGCTTTGTGTCGATTATAGACAGTTGAATAAAACCACAGTAAAGAATAAGTATCCTTTGCCAAGGATTGATGATCTCTTTGACCAGTTGCTGGGTTCTTCTGTATATTCTAAGATTGATTTAAGATACGGATATCATCAGTTAAGAGTTAGAGAGACAGATGTGCCTAAGACTGCTTTTCGTACAAGGTATGGGCATTTTGAATTTTTGGTTATGCCTTTTGGGTTGACCAATCCACCTGCGGTATTTATGGATTTGATGAACCGTGTGTTTCAAAGGTATATAGATCAATTTGTTGTGATCTTCATTGATGATATTCTTATTTATTCAAAATTTGAAATTGAGCATGCCGAGCACTTAAGAGCTGTTTTGTAAATTTTGAGAACTAAAAAGTTGTATGCTAAATTATCGAAATGCGAGTTTTGGTTGGATAGAGTGGTTTTCCTTGGACATGTGATTTCAAGTGCTGGTATATCAGTTGATCCGAGTAAAGTTGAGGCAGTCATCAATTGGTCTAGACCGACATCAGTTCCAGAGGTACGTAGTTTTATGGGTTTGGCAGGCTATTATCGCAGATTTATTGAAGGATTCTCACAGATTGCGAGGCCAATTACCTAGCTGACACAAAAGAATGTACCATTTATTTGGTTGCAAGCATGTGAGGCTAGTTTTGTTGAACTTAAACAGAGATTGACTAGTGCTCCAGTTCGGACTATTCAATCAGGTGTAGGAGGATTTACAGTGCACACTGATGCTTCACATCAAGGACTGGGTTGTGTATTAAGGCAGCATGGCCGTGTGGTTGCCTATGCTTCACGACAATTGAAGCCACATAAGTCTAGATACCCAGTGCATGAGTTGGAACTAGCAGCAATAGTTTTTGCCTTAAAGATTTGGCGTCACTACTTGTATGGGGAGAAATTTGAGATATTCACTGATCATAAGAGTTTGAAATATCTCTTTTCACAAGCGGAGCTGAACATGAGACAAAGACGTTGGTTAGACTTGTTGAAGGACTATGATTGCGAAATAAAATATTATCCAGGCAAGTCAAACGCAGCAGCTGATGCTTTGAGCAGAAAAGTATGTAATATGTCTTTGATCACTAGCAGTGTATCTGATCTAGTGGAATAATGTTGTATTTCTGGTTTGGATTTTGTGGTAGATACTCAACCTGTAAGAGTATTTATGATTCAGGCAGAGTCAGAGTTGTTTGTAAAGATTAAAGAGGCTCAAAGGTTAGATCAAAGCATTCAGAAATCAGTTGAACTCGTCAGATCAGGACATCGATCAGAATTTCAGGTCAATAATGAGGGTATTTTGTTTGTGAATGATCGTATCGTAGTTTCTAATATTTCAGAGTTGAGGATACAGATTTTGCGTGATGCTCATTGCAGTAAGTTCAGTGTACACCCTGGAAGTAAAAAGATGTACAATGATTTGAAGAAACAATTTTGGTGGAAAAGAATGAAATCTGACATAGCAGAATTTGTATCTCGTTGTTTGAATTATCAACAAATGAAAGTAGAAAGAAAGCGACCAGGAGGTCTTTTGCATAGCCTTAAGGTTCCAGAATGGAAGTGGGACCATATCACCTTGGACTTTGTCACGAAATTGCCGAGGTCGGCGAGGGGTTGCGATTCAATTTGGATTACCAATGATAGATTAACCAAGTCTTCATGTTTTATTCCTTATCAGATGACATATAGGCATTATCAGTTGGCCAGATTGTATATCAGAGAAGTTTTGAGATTGCATGGTGTGCCTAAGTCCATTGTATCAGATCATGATCCCAGATTTCCTTCTCATTTTTGGCAGAGTTTACAAGAGGCCCTTGGTACTCGTTTGCATTTGAGTAAAGCCTATCATCCTCAGACAGACGAACAGTCAGAACGTACTATTCAGACATTAGAGGATATGCTGAGAGCTGTAGTTATGGATTTTGGCATTGGTTGGCAGGATTCGTTACTACTTGTCGAGTTTTCTTATAACAATAGTTATCAAGTGAGCATTGGAATGTCACCATTTGAAGCACTATATGGCAGGAAGTGTCGATCTCCTCTGTATTGGGACGATTTATCTGAAGCACCAATTGTAGGACCTGATATGAGAAGAGATATGACAGAGAAGGTGAAATTGATTCAGAGTCGTATGAGAGCTGCTCAGGATAGACAGGCTAAGTATGCGAACATCAGGAGACGGCCGTTGATTTTTGAGAAAGGTGACAGAGTTTTTCTGAAAATATCTCCTTTCCGTGGTACAGTTAGATTTGGAAAGAAGGGTAAATTATCACCGAGATTCATAGGTCCGTATGAGATTTTGGAACGTGTTGGTGATTTGGCTTATAGATTAGCTCTTCCTCCTGCGTTATCAGGTGTTCATGATGTCTTTCATGTGTCCATGTTGAGGAAATATCATCCAGATCCTTCTCATGTACTTCCACCCGATGAGGTTGAGTTAGATCAGAATTTGAACTACATTGAGAGACCGATTCAGATTCTAGACAGAAAAGATAAACAACTAAGAAATAAATTTATACCATTGGTTAAAGTACAGTGGAGCAGACATGGTGTCGAGGAGGCAACTTGGGAATAAGAAGATAAAATGAGACAAAAATATCCAGAGTTATTCAAATGAAGTATGCTTCTATTCTCGGTTTTATTTTCAGTATTGATTATTACATGTTAGACATGAAAGAGATGATTGATTTCGAGGACGAAATCTATTTTAGAGGGGAGGAATTGTAATGCCCGAATTTTGAAAAAATGTGGCAGTAGTTGTGATGGTTCTTGGCTTTACGTTATGGTATGAGTGGTAATGAATGTTATAGAATGGAATAGATAATGGAGGGGTAGAATCAAAGGTGGAATTTGAGCTAAATAGGTAATGGAAGTGCAGAAATGGTATGAAAAATGTGGAAGTTGTTGTGGTTTTTAGCATAATGTTTTGTATATTGATCCAATTTATGTTAGGCCTCTTTCATTAGAAAGACAAGACATAAGGCTATAACTTTCATGTTTTGAGTTTTGTTCAAATCATTAGGGAAAACGAGCCAAAAGCGCCCTGAAGTGTGTCGTGCGTATCGTCGTTCCTACAATGACACATGTTGGGAGATTGAGTATAACTTTTTACTCCGACGTTCAAATGACATGAGGCCAATTGGAGATGAAAGCCAAGACATAGGGCTACAACTTTCCTGTTTACCACTTTTTCTAATTCGGAAGGAAAAAAGCGTTTTAGAAGCGATCTTTACAGTAGCTGTGCGCAGAGCGGCGCCCGAGCTGTAAGAAACGGCCGCCCGAGCGCCACTGCTTCTGAATTTTTGAGTTGTGGACAGTAAGTTCGGCGCTAGGGCGGTAATATGTGACCGCCCGAGCGCCCAGCAAGTTAAAAAGCGTGTTTTGAGGTTTGGGAAGGCATAATCGAATGAGATCATCTTTTTACTCATTTTCCTTCTCCTTCTTTTCTCTCCATTGGTTTAGAGCTAGGGTTCTTCATTCTCCTTCAATCCAATTTCTTCCAATAAATTAATCTTTGATTGAAGCCTTAATATTTGCTTGGAGATTAGAAGTTCTTCTCCTCAAGAGTTTATAAGCAAGGTAAGAAAGCTTATTTACTTGGTTTAGTGATTGTAGGGAAAACAATGTGTTGTTTGGTTTGAGTGTTGAGGTAAAGTTGTTAATATAATGATTGATGGTATTATTATTGTATGTATCGATATTTTGAAAAGAAATGTAATTGAAGGTAAGTGCAAAGTAAAGGAGCTAACTCTTTAGCACGCATGTCATGTGTTTGATAAAATGATTCAATAAATGTTTTTATGGCATATTACGGTTAAGAAATTTACGGATCTTGATTCGAAGCAGTATTGAATTAATTATGAATTTTGAACAGAAACTACTTTGTTTTGATAGATGATCAAAGTTCTTGAGTTATAGTAGAATTCAAAGGTTCAAGACTTCTCACCTACACATTTCGATCTTCTTTTGGTAATATTTGTAAGGTATGTTACGGTCGGTAACATACGAAGTAAAAGTATCATTTTTATTTTAAGTTGAAAACTCTATGGCTCGATGAACTATTGGTTATATGATAATTATTGTTGTATTGTGATGAGTTTATTATGATATCGAAATGATGATATTGATTTGCATCATTACATTGCATATTGAGCCACTTTTTGATTCAGATTTGATATGGCGGAGGTCGCCTTGATTTATTGATTAGTTTGACGTATGGGGCTATAGTTGAGTTGGCATAGTGTATGCGGAGGTCGCTGCTATGGCCTGAACACTCTCTATAGGCGCACTATAGTCCTGGGATTGTAGAACACAGCACCCCACCCCGAGCGGATGAGTCGGTGGATGTTGCTGGGTGATTCTATTCCCTTGGGTACCCTATGACCAGATGATTCACTTGGTCTTGAGATTTACTGATAGCCCACAGCTTCTGATAATGCATTGCATTATATTGCATCTTTATGAAATTTATATGAAATATTTGAAATGTTAATTCTCATATGTTATTGATTGTATCATACTGGGTTTATACTCACCGGCACGTCGACTACCTATTGTTTTCATGTGCTTGACGGTAGGTGAGGTGAGGTTTGGGATGCCAGAGTCCAGCTCCAGGCGAGTAGATACGAGTTAGAGTGGGATTCTCGGGTCTTAGGAGCTATGTTATGATGTTTGGATTTCTTTGGTTCACTACTTTTTGTTGGCATGTTGAAAATTATATTTCAAACATTTGAGACCATTAAATTATTTTGACGTTGTTTATGTGAATTTGTGAACCACAAATTATGTATTTACTAAATCATTTGGTTTGTTACAATTATAATTATTACTATTAGATTTCGGACCCGGGGCCCCACAGATACATAAAGGCTCTCGGGTGTGTATTGCTGCACTCGATCCACTCAATCGTCAGCACCCCCCATAAATCATCAAATCCTGTATCATACAAACTTAGCGAGTCTAAAGACTCAGCACGTTCTAAACATGGATATCAAATAGTACATATACAATCACATGTGTTAAAAATCATACTTTTATTTAAAATAATCTTTTGAACATAAATAAACCATTTAAAATCATTTTGAGCATAAATAAATCAATTTAAAAATCATTTAAAAATAGCTTTAATCATCATCATAAATCATATAACATAAAATCATTAAAATCGTAAAGCTTTCAATCATATATCATTTTGGGTGAAGTTTGATCCTTGAAAGTGACTAGCTTTTATTCTTCGATCGACTGATCATTCTTCAGCTCCACATGCCCCATGGGGGTGTGCACTATGTTCCACCGTGGAAATACGATCGTCGGGGTCTCACTGGGCCTTTTCCCATACACGGGGTCCCTCTGGGACCTTGGCCCGTAAACGGGGTCCCTCTGGGGCCTTGGCCTGTATATGGGCTCCCTCTTAGGCCTTTGCCCTCACGTCATCCCCACAAAATTGTAAGTTCACCGTCCTCACATAAATGGATATCCCAAAAATCATATGTCATAGTCATTTCACATCCCTCAAAATATTTTTTCTTTTCTCTTAAAATCATAAAATATCATAACTTTCCAAAAATATCATTTTAAACAATATAAATTACACAGCTTTACCATAAATTATAAATTAAAATATTATCATCAAAATCATCATTTTCAATAATAGAATATAATTTTACAAGCGTTACGATCCTTCGGGACGCTGCCAATCGTTTGCGTATTTTCATAAGTTTAAAATTACCGTTTTGCCCCCTGGACGTAAAAATCCTTCGGGCGTGGCTCGATTATTTTGGGAGATGGCTCGGTGTGTTCGATATTTTGTCAAAAACAAAAATTAAAGAATTAAAATTGAAACCATGGGTCCACAGGTGTGGTTCATGGCTCACAAGGATAGAATAAACAAAAAAATTGTTATTTTTAAAATTTGGGATCAAAATAATGAGTTTTGGATTTATTCAGGATTTAATCGACTCACGTATTGTTAATTAAAGAATTAATTGAAACGCATAGTTTTAAGCGGAATAAAATTATAGAAAATTATATTTAAGCTCAAATAATTATTAAAAGTCTAATTTTTTAATTTGGGAATTTTATACTAAGGTTTGGTTTAATTCGTGATTAAAACGCATTAATATGTTATATTTAAAGATTTAATTTAAAAGTCATCGATTTATGCCAAATAAAAATATGTAAAAATTAATGTAAGCTTAAATAATTATTTGGGATGGTCTAGAGTTGACGGAATTAAGAAAATGTCAAAAACGTGAAATTGTACGTCAAGGGATAAAACAGTAATTTTGCACCTAGAAATTAATAAACGTCATGGCAGTGTCCTGAATGCTGTTTTATATGCTAATATGATTATTTTAAATGTTTATGGATTTTTTATGATTTAAAATGTGTAATACCCGGAAATTTAATCCTAGTAATCTGTAATTATTGATTTATAATTTGATATGATTATGAAAGGATTAACCGAGACACGATTTGAAGTAACGTGTGAAAATGTATGTGCGAGGACAGTACCATCGGCGCACATGCGCGACATGAGACGCGCACATGCGCGAATTGGACAGAAGGACTCGCGCATCTGCGCGACAGGAAGGCGCGCATATGCGCGAGCTGTGTGAAAAATCTATCACAACTCCAGAGAGTCTCGCGCATATGCGCGGAAGGTGTCGCGCATATGCGCGAGCTGCCGAGAAGAAATGTGCGAAGACCAGAAGGTCTCGCGCATATGCACCGATTTAGGTCGCGCATATGCGCGAGACGTGTTGCGTGTAGAGTTCGCCATTTGCTTTACATGCGTGAATGTATATATATATATATATACAAAACGTACGAAAATCCTTCATTTTTCCGAGAAAATAGTCGAGAAAAGTCTTTGTGAAGTTGTGAAAAATCCTTACGCCTTTTGTGAAAAATCCGTCCGTCTGATTTTGAATCTGACTGCAGTACTGTGTTCATATCAACGCAGGCTATAACTGGACGTAAGTTTTACTACGTTTTGATATGATTTGAAATTATGATGTTGTCAGAATTGAATGAAATTCATATATGATGTTCTTGACATGTTAGACATCATAAAATCGAAGTCAGATTAAGAAACGGACTGATTATGGAATTATTATGATTTTCTGAAGTTAATTGACTGAGATATGATATCAGATTGTATTGGTATCGGTTATTAGTTGAGGGAATTATTATCTGGTGATGTTATATTGACCGGGATATCGGGATTGTGTGATTATACCGTTGATGTGTTATTGATCAGATTGGTATCGATTTAGACGGTGAATTGATATGATATCATTGATGTTGCCATTGCCAGATTGAAGAATTGACAGAGTAAAATTCCTAACCGAAACTACGAACGAAAGGTATAAGTCAATGTGGTATCGGGAGATCGACTTAAGTCGGTTTAGACTTGAGTTTCCCTAAATCACATACTTTACTTTATTGCATTGATATTTGCATTGATTTGATTGATGTACTTGTTTTCTTGATTCATAGATAACAGGTATTAGACGAGTAATCTTGTGACAGAAGTGCCTGATAGTGGCGGGATCGCCACGGGCACATTGCACGATGTCACAAGATAATGTATTGGCGATAGTGCCAAAGTCTGTCACCGGATGATTGGCTATCGATGTGGATAGAATTTGGGTTTCTCCTATTACTGTTGATCGATGTCGTATCGGTGTGGATAGAATTGAAAGCTTCTTCTATTACTGGTGATCGATATTATATCGGTGTGGATAGAATTAGAGTTCCTTCTATTACTGGTGATTGATACCATATCGGTGTGGATAGAATCAGACCTTTTTCTATTTCTGGTGATCGATACCTTATCGACGTGGATAGAACTGGAGTCTTTTCTATTACTGTTGGTCGATATAGGAATGCCAACTTCTGGAAACCGGGATCCCTAGACTAGGATTGAGTCTAGTCTAAATTGTGTAGCTACGAGTATTGTCGACAGTTTGATATTAGTTATGTTTCAGATTTTGATACATATTGCTGTTACCTGTTACATGCTTTATATTTGTTTATATGATTGCATGTTTCGTTGATTTATACTGGGATTATATTTTCACCGGAATTATCCGGCTGTTGTCTTGTCTGTATGTGTACATGACAACAGGTGGGACATGTTCAGGGTCACAGAGATAAAGAGAGAGATCGTGATTAGAATGGCGGCTCCGGACTTGGATTAGAGATAGGGTTGGACACTTGATATTAGCTGTTAAACCTTAATTAAATAAATGTATGTGGTACAGAATTGGTACTTTTATATACTGAGATGTATATATGTTTTTATGTCACTACGTTCCGCATTATTTTAAAAAAAAAATTTTAGACCCTGTTTATTATAATTGATTAATTAGTCCCAATGATGATTAAGAACATGATTAGCGTCCGGGTCCCCACAAAATGTCAAAATGTTTATGGATTTTTATAAGTTAAAATGTTTATGGAATTGTTATGATTTAATATGTCAAAATTTTATTTTAAATGTATATGATTTAATATGTCATAATGTTATTTTAAATGTTATGATTTAATATGTTAAAATTTTCATTTTTAATGTTTATGGATTTTATGATTTAGTATGTTATGATTTATTATTTTAAATGCTTATAGAATTTTATGATGAAACTTTAACGATAAAAGACATGTGCATGCATGGTTTAAAAAGAAAAATGATATTTTTATGCATGATTTTGGCAAAGTTATGATAATATGAAACATTGGAGGATGTGAAGTAATTGTGACTATTATGATGATATGATTGGGGATATCGTGAGGGAAAAGGCCCCAGAGGGAGCCCATTTACGGGAGAAGGTCCCAGAGGGTGCCCATTAATGGGAGAAGGCCCCAGAGGGAGCCCGTCTATGGGAGAAGGCCCCAGAGGAAGCCCGACGATCATATTTCCATATGATGATGATAGGCCAAGGCTCAGTTGACGGGTGAGAGTGTCGCTGATGTCCCCGCCTCCCAGTACTGTGGTTTTATGATAGATGAATCCGTCGACCTCAGGATGATACGAAAGTCACAATTAAATATCCAAATTCAATAACAGGAAAACGTATATGCTTATGATGAAAAAGAAAATGTTTATGATAAAATGATGAATGATATGGAATGATGAAAGGAAAATGAAAATGGATATGAATATGATGAATATGAATATGTTTATGATGTTATGAAAATATTTATGAAAAAGGTTTATGAAAATGTTTATAGTTTATGCATCTTCATTAAACTGATAGTTTAATTACAAGTATTTTTACGGTGCATGTGATCTGTATATGTATTATTTGTTATCAAGATTATGGTGTGTTGAGTCATTAGACTCACTCGATGTGATTGATGCAGGTGATTATGATAATAATGTTAATGGAGGTCTTAATGGTTGATCTAACTGGACTGAAGGTGCACATAACCCGGGGACCGACGCTAGTTTTCCGCACTAGTTATGATTTATAATTTTAAGTGATGTTGAAGATATTTTTACGACGATTTATTTATGAGTGGTTTTTGAAAGGTTATAGTATGTGCTATACATTTCAAATAATACTTTGAGATTTGGTAAAACATTTGACGATTTCAAGATTTGAACTATTTTCCTTTGGATTTTTAAATATTAGTTGGTTGTTTTATTTTCAAAATGGTGTCAAGGTATTTTAAAATATATATGTATATTTCGAATTATGGAGATTAAGGAGAAGAAAAAAAAATTCTAGTACGTTTTAAGAAAACGAGTAGCAGACGTTTCAGTTGGTATCAGAGCAATGGTTATGTAAAGGGTTGTGCCACCACCAGTACCGGGAAGCTCAGTCGTCAAGCCTCAAACTTGTAAGTTTACATGATTTATATGATTTTATGATTTTACCTGCATAATTATATGAATCATATCTTTACGTCACATGTTTAATAGCTTTATGATAATATATGATTTATATGCTTTTGAATTTCTATACGTGATACAATATGAAATAAGAAATTATTTGATTTCAACGCATGTTGGCTTTGTAGTGAAATTGGACTATGTTGATTTTTTAGTTTTAGTATTGATGTTCTACTTTTTGGGTCATAAGTTAATCATGAATATTTTGAATGCTTTTAAGGACGCATAAATTTTTCTAAGAAATTACTGATGACTCGTGGGTACTAGTTGAGTTAATTTTGGGAATTAAACGTAAGGAATAATGAATCGAAGACTACAATGATCTTTTGGAGTATAAAAATGTATAAAATGGGATTTAAGGTTATGATGAAATGTAAGATTGCTTATGAGAATTGATTTTTGAGGTGAATAAGTTTAAAATTTTTGAAATTATGTCATGGAAAAACTGTAGAAAGAAATTAAGAATGCCAAAAACGTATGGGTTAATTGTATGGGTTAAATGATAAGAATTTTCGATGATTTAGGCTTGAAGGAATATTTAAAACCTTGGGGTATCTTGGTTAAAACGTTATAAGAAATTTTAATCAAGGGTATTGTAGGATGAATCGATATTAGGCTTCAAAATCTAAGCGTTAGCGGATGCATTTGAGATTTTAATGTTGGAATATGATAAGTTGATGAACATTTTTGGTATAAAATAAGAAAAATAATATACGATAAGTATGTTTATCCATCTTTTAATGTTGAGAATTGTAAGAAAAGTTGTAATTCTAGGTTATAGTAACATAACACTAAGTCATCATGGGTCGTTTTAAGTTGCAAGTCGCCAACAAAGATTTAGAAGGTAAATTTAATTGGGATCCAGGAGACGTAAGGACATCCTAAAATTTAAGTTTTATCACAGTAGCGCAGCGGAAGCGTGGATTTTTGTGATACTAGGACTGAATCTAAAATTTGGGTTATCAAGGATAAGAAAATTTCGGGAACGAAATTCAATTTAATGGGGGAGAAGATTGTAACTTCCCGAAAATTTGAAGGTTCACGCAAACTACATGCATACAAGTTATTAAATTTCTTGTGTATTTCAAATAATTGTTTTAATTGCATGATTTAATTATGTTGTGCATGTTGACATGTTTAAAATATACTTTTCTATATGGTTGCATTAAAAATGTATTTTTATTGGTCATTCGAGTTGCGATCGAGGAACGGAGACCGATGGCTAAAAAATGGAAATGTTTTTATTAAATAATTGTTTTTAATTATTTAAAATATGGTTGATTCTTTTTCTTATTTTTTGAAAATAAGGAGTTTTGAGGTGATTTTATACGCCGGGACGTAATTTTATCGTTGTTGGTTTTTTTAGCAAAAATACGAACGTTTTGACAACCCGGCTAATAAATTGACAAACTTTATTAATTAATTAAACACTAATGGGCTAAATGGGCCTAATTAACATGGTTAATGGGTCTAAGCTAGCAATTAAAGTTTAGTAAGGATTTATTAATTATTTAAAGTGTTAATACCCCATAACCCTTCCCATAACCCACGCCCACCTCCCCAATAATTTACAAACTCTTCCTTTCTAGCAAAGACACGGCACACACCATCATATCAAGGGCAAGCTTCAAAAATTGTCAAAGTAAATTGAAGCCAAGGTCGTTCGTCATCGTTCTTCGATTCGTCAATGTAAAATCGTGCATTAAATACGCAAAGGCACGCCATACTCTTTCTTTCAATAATCTATCACACCATAGTATTTATTTTAATGTGTTCTGCATGAAAAACGAGTTACATCATGTCATATTTTCGTACAAGCATCTCATGTGAATTTTAAAGCTTGTATTTTCATCCAAAATCATGTTTAATATGCTCTTAAGGGGCTTCCATGATTAGGGTGTGGATCAAGGGGTGTTTTACACAAGTTTAAGGAGTCTAGTCACCACAGACGTTGCACAACACAAGCTGAAACTACATTCTGTCACGGTGATTTGAGGGACTTGGTTTACGGGATTTGCTACTGGGCTTGGGTTTGGCTGGGACCAGGGCCTGGCTATGGTCTGTGAGGGGTCAAGGAAAGATTCCTAGCCATGCTAGGACTCGAGCACCTGGGAAGGAGTCAACCCAAGAAAGGGACATGCTGCCCGCTGGTGTGCAGCAGCTGGTTCAGGGTTTGTTGGCTCGGCCAGGGGCTTTGGGCTAGGCTAGGTTAGGTCCTTAGCGTCCTAAGAATGTGCATGAGGGGCCGGTTCAAGGGTTGGCTCATTGGTTAGGTGGCTAAGCAAGAAAACAAGAGCCCTTGTCAAGTGAGTCTTCTCGGCTTTGTTTCTGCAACTATGTTGTGGCTTCGGTTTTAGGGGCTAAGTCGAGTCCTATGGGTTCTAAGGGTGCATTAGGGTCCCTAGAGGGGCTGGTAATGAGTTGGTGTAGGGTGGCTTGACGTGGCTTGAGCCAAACACATAAAACATGAGGGAGGCACTATGGAGTCACGCGTAGGCTGTGGCTTTATTCAAGTGGCTTGTGCGCTGGTTCAAGGGCTAGGGATGGTCTTGGTTGGGTCTGGACGTGGTCCAGGGATGGTTAGGGTCGTGTGGGCTTGGTGGTTAAGGGCTGGAAGAGTCCTAGACTAGTTAGGAGTCCTAATGATCAAAGGAGTCTCACACACACATGCAGAATCTGTTGGCTAGGTTGCAGGGCTGGTGAGCGAGCTAGGGTTAGGTTCAGGGGCTTGGGCTTTGTCAGGAGGGTTCCTAGATGGGTTGGCTCGGGTTTGGCTCAAGGTGGCTCGGGCATGACTCGAGTATTTTGGGAGATGGCTCAGTGTGTTCGATATTGTGTCAAAAACAAAAATTAAAGAACTAAAATTGAAACAATGGATCCACAGGTGTGGTTCATGGCTCACAGGAGTAGAATAAATCATAAAAATGTTATGTTTAAAATTTGAGATCAAAATAATGAGTTTTGGATTTATCCGAGATTTAATCGCCTCACGAAACGTTAATTAAAGAATTAATTGAAAAGGCTAGTTTTAAGAGGAATAAAATCATGGAAAATTTTATTTAAAAGCTCATATAATTATTAAAAGTCTAAGTTTTAAATTTAGGAATTTTATACTAAAGTTTTGTTTAATTCGTGATTAAAACGCATTAATATGTTATATTTAAATATTTAATTTAAAAGTCATCGATTTATGTCAAATTAAAATATGGAAAAATTAATGTAAGCTTAAATAATTATTTGGGATGGTCTAGAGTCAACGGAATTAAGAAAATGTCAAAAAAGTGAAATTATACGTCTAGGGGTTAAACGGTAATTTTACACCTAGAAATTAGTAAACGTCATGACAGTGTTTTGAATGCTGTTTTATATGCTAATATGATTATTTTAAATGTTTATGGATGTTTTTATGATTTAAAATGTCAAAATGTTTATGGATTTTTATATGTTAAAATGTTTATGGAATTGTTATGATTTAATATGTCAAAATGTTATTTTTAATGTATATGATTTAATATGTAAAATTTTTATTTTTAATGTTTATGCATTTTAAGATTTAATATGTTATGTTTTATTATTTTAAATGCTTATGGAATTTTATGGTAAAACGATAACGCTAAAAGACATGTGCATGCTTGGTTTAAAAAGAAAAATGATATTTTTATGCACGATTTTTGTAAAGTTATGATAATATGAAACATTGGAGGAGGTGAAGTAATTGTGACTATTATGATGTTATGATGATATGATTGGAGATATCGTGAGGGAAAGGCCCGAGAGGGACCCCATTTACGGGAGAAGGTCCCAGAGAGAGCCCATTCATGGTAGAAGGCCCCAAAGTAGCTCGTCTATGGGAGAAGGTCCCAAAGGGAGCTCGACGATCGTATTTCCATATGATGATGATAGGCCAAGGCTCAGTTGACGGTGAGAGTGTCGCTGATGTCCCCGCCGCCCAGTACTGTGGTTTTATGATAGATAGATCCATCGACCTTATGATTATATGAAAGTCACAATTAACAATAAAAGGAAAACGTTTATGCTTATGATGAAAAAGGAAATGTTTATGATAAAATGATGAATGATATGGAATGATGAAAGGAAAATGAAAATGAATATGAATATGATGAATATGAATATGAATATGATGAATATGAATATGTTTATGATGTTATGAAAATGTTTATGAAAAAGGTTTATGAAAATGTTTATGTTTATGCATCTTTATTTAAATGATATTTTAAGTAAAAGTATTTTTACGGTCCATGTGATCTGTATATGTATTACTTGTTATCAAGATTATGGTGTGTTGAGTCTTTAGACTCACTAGGTGTGATTGATGCAGATGATTATGATAATAATGTTAATGGATGTCTTGATGGTTGATCTGACATGATTGAAGGTACACATAACCCGAGGACCGACGCTAGTTTTTCGCACTAGTTATGATTTATGATTTTAAGTGATGTTAAAGATATTTTACGACGATTTATTTATGAGTGGTTTTTTAGAGGTTATAGTATGAGCTATACTTTTCAAATAATGCTTTTAGGTTTGGTAAAACGTTTGACGATTTTACGATTTGAACTATTTATCTTTGTATTTTTAAATGTTAGTTGGTTGTTTTATTTTCAAAATGGTGTCAAGATATTTTAAATTATATATATGTATATTTCGAATTATGGAAATTAAGGAGAAGAAAATAATTTCTAGTACGTTTTAAGTAAACGAGTAGTAGACGTTTCAGAAATCCTCTCAAAATTGGGATCAAATTAAGCAACAAATAAAGTTACCAAAGGAGTGAGTTTTACCATGCTCTAGTATTTTGACCATATCTCTCAAATTACTTGGTCAAATGGTAAAAAAAATTAGACAATCAAACAACTCAATTATCTACATGTTTTGTTTTATGTGGAAAAGAAAATCCGGATGGAAATATTTTCAAAAGTGATGTGTATGATGACATAATTTCTTGGAACACCAATGAAGACTTATGTGTAAAAAAATAATATTTTATTTGTGTTTGTCTCCCCAAATTTTGTTATAAATAGGGGTGCATTGTAATGTATTGAGATATCCCTCATTCTGTGAATAAATCTTTGAGTTCATTGTTGGAACTTTTTAAGTTCGCAATCTTGATTTTGATGTTAACAAAAGTTATTATGTTGTTACTAATAATTTACCTTAGTGCGCAGATAGCTAAAACATAAATAATTAGTTTACAAAGCCACAAATGAAGCTAACGGAGATGCCAATTGATTGAACCAACTGATCGCTGAACCTGAATCAGTCAAAATGGTTTATCAACAAGCAGTTCAGTTAACTGTCCAGCTGATAAGTGATTCAGCAGGAAGACTTCAAAAGCCTGGCCAGCCAATGATGTGTCCAACTGACGAAGTACTCAACTGACCAGTTCAACTGAAGGAGTGAAATCAGTTCAACTGACGAGTCAACTGATTTCACTAGCCCAACAGAAAGATCAGTTCAGCTGACCAGTTCGAAGCATCAGTCAGAATCTTTCACTTGCAGAACAAGACAAGCTTAGCCAAAGTGGATTCCAGCTGTGCGTGAAGGTACAAAGTCAGTGTCCAGTCAAAGAACAATAATGGACGTTGCATCAGAGCATTAAAGACAAAACGCTTCAGAAGGGCAGTCGAAAAGTCGAGACACAAAGTCCAAGGAGCCAATTCAAATGCAACGGATACATTATTGTATCTCTCTATACTTTCAAGGTTCCCTCCTATAAATAAGAGGATAAACTGAAGACTTAAAAAAAGAAGAGAGATCTACAACGAAGATACAAGAGAGAGTGTGGTAAAAGAAGGGCACACACATTGCACATCAGCTTTCAGAAGCAATCAGCCCAGAGGGATACAAAAGAAATATCAGCTTAGATTAGAAGCGATTTTCCCTCAGTGTGTAAGAGCATCATTTGTTCAGTTCTCAAACACGTACACACACTCCCACCACCACCCAAAAACAGTCTTGTACAAAGACGTTAAACTTGTGTATGTAGTCTTTGACACATAGACGTTAAAGAAGTGTTGGCTGAAAGGTGCTGCCTTCAGACGTAGCTAGGAGTTCAGTTTTAGGCAGTATTGTAAGTCCTAGCTGAGTGGGTTTGTATAAGTGTTTGTATAAATCAAAGTTTTGTAGTGAAACTTACCCGTGGAGGTAGAAGGGGTGACGTAGGAGCAGCTGAAGTCTCCAAACATCCATAAACATATCTTGTGTATTTAAGTGATTAACTGTTGTTCTTAAACTATTTGAATCAGTTAGAGTATCCGTCAGTTCAGTTGTCACCATAACTGAACTGATCAATGCAAAAACTAATCTATCCTTTTTCAGTTATTCAGTTACATAAGTTCAAATGTTTTCTAATATAACAGTTTTCTTTACAAAGGATTATTTCGTGTATTTTTTGCTTGGTCTTTCTTTTAAACCAAACCCGATTTAGTTCATCGGTGTTAATATTCTTAGAACACGAGCTATTGCAGCTCATTGGAGAATATTGTGCTTCATGCATCCCCTGGATACCCAGCACAAAATCCTTCATAATATTTCTCTCTTTGTTTTTCCTTTATTTCTTCATTTAAATTTAATTAGCATATTAATTTCATATTCAAAGTTTTATACTTTGAATAATGAGTCGCTAACTTCCCAAAGTTGAGATGAAAAGTTGAAACTCTTGGTATGATAATAAGGTTATTAAAATGTAATAATCTATGTTTTATATTATTTAATCATTATTTATTGTTTATGTTATATTTATTTCCTTTAGCATTATTATTCCCTCCTTATAAGTGTGAGTTTTGATTTATTGTTGCTATATGTTACACTAAATTCTTGGAACCATCTAAATGTTAGTGTGGTATTACCAACCATTTAAAGTGGATGCCTTGATTTATTATATGTGAATATATCATAATATTAATTTCTTGGTATCATTTAAATGTTAGTTTGGTATTATCAACCATTTAAAGTGGAAACCTTGATTTAGTGTTTACAAATATATATTTATAGCACAATAAATACTTGACAACATTTATAAGTTTTGGTAAATATTATATACTTATAAGATAATAATGTAAGGTCCAAAATTAAGACGACGTAATTCAAAAGCATGCAAATCTAGGAAATGTGAAAAAAAGAGTAATTAAATGATTTTAATTGCTAAATTTATTATGTGACATGTTTATGTAATATTTTAGTAGTTTTTCTACTTACATGCATCAAAATGCATTTTTAAGGATTATTCGAGTTGCGATCGAGGAACGGAGATCGATCACTGAAAAAATGTAAAATGTTTTTATTAAATAATTATTTTTAATTATTTAAAATATGGTTGATGCTTTTTCATATTTTTGAAAATAAGGAGTTTTGAGTTGATTTTACACGTCGGGACGTAAATTTTATCGGTGTTGATTTTTCAATAAAAATACAAACGTTTTGGCAACCCGGCAAACAAATTCACAAACTTACTTAAACAAAATTATTTTTAATATATTACTTAAACCCTAATGGACCTAATTTACTTACTTAGTGGGCCTAAGCCTTATTAGTGACTTAATTAACTATTTAATGTACAAAACCCCACCCCAAACCCTCATAAAATTCACGCCACTTTCAGATTTCACACACCAATTATCCCCAATATTCACGACACACACACACACACACACCATATTTTTAAGAGAAAACCTTGAGCTTTAAGGGGAATTCAGCCTAGGAGTCTACGCCGCTGTTCTTCGCATCGTCGCTTCATTTTCGTGCGTAAAATACGCAAAGGCATGCATATTTATTTCTTTCAAACATCTATCACACCATAATATGAATTTAAGTGTGTTTTGTATGAAAAACAAGTGACGTTTTATTTATTTTCGTTTTTACATGAACATGGATTTTTAGAGCTTAGGTTTTGTTTCAAAATCATGTTTGTATGATGGAAAAGGGACTGCCATGAGTTAGGGATTGAACAAGCATGTTTCTACATGAGTTAGGGTCCTAGAAACACTACCCACAAACTGCACAACATGATAAAATAGAAACTGGAACCATCGGGTGACATGTGTGACTTTAGGGCTCGGTTTGTGGGAAGTAAAGGCTTGGCTTGGTCTTGGCTTGGGGCCAGGGCTAGCCAGGGTCGTGGTTGAGTCGAGGGAAGAGTCCTAGCCATACTAGGACTCGTACACAGGAACATGTTGGTTGCGCAGAATGCCAGGAACTAAGGGTCTCAACCAGTGGGCTGAGGGCTGGGCTAGGGTGACAACTTAGGGTCCTAGGTGGGTGCACAATAGGCTGGTTCAAGGGCAGGGTCCAGTGTCTAGGTCCTAGGGGCGATTTGGAAGAGTTCAAGCTAGGAGGAGTTCTCGGCTGATTTGGTTGCTAGGTTAGGGGCTTCAGGTTCAAGCTTGGGGTCGAGTCCGTGGGTTCTAAGGGTCATGGAGGGTTCCTAGAGGGGCTGGACAGGGTTGGGTCCAACATGGTTCGAGGGTGGCTCGAGAAAATCGGACCGTGGCTCGGGGTTGAAACATATGGGTCAAGTTAGGGTTTTCCTTTGTTAAATTAATCGAAACACGGCTCACAAGGGTCGAGTCGTGGTTCACGAGGGCTAAAATAATATAAAAAGTCTAAATTTTAACTTTCGGAAGTTTATATTAAAGTTTGAAATTATTCGGGATTAAAACGCCTTAAAAATGAATAATTAAAGATTAATTAAAAAGCCTAGTATTTAAGCTAAATAAAATTACGGGAATTTTAATTTAGGCTGAAATAATTATTTGGGACATTTTAGAGTCAATGAAATTAAGAAAAAGTCAAATTTGAGGAACTTTACGTTCAGGGGTAAAATGATAATTTTACACCTAAAAATTAGTAAACGTCATGGCAGTGTCCTGAATGCTGTTTTATATACTAATATGATTATTTTAAATGTTTATGAATTTTTATATGTTAAATTATGATTTTTAAATGTTCATGGATTTTTATGGTTTAATTATGGACATTGAAAAGATATGATGTTGTATGCTTGGTTTAAAGGAAAAACGATATTACATGCATGTTTTTATTAAGTGATGGAAATACGAAATGTTGAAAGACGTGAAGGGATTGTGACTAATACGATGATATGTTGGAATTATCGGGAGGGTTATGGTCCTAATGGGAGCCCGACGATCGTATTTTCTTGGATACGAATATGAATATGATGATACGTTAATACGTAAGGCCAAGGCCCAGTTGAGGGGCGAGAGTGTCGCTGGTGTCCCCGCCGCCCAGTACTATGGTTACATGTAGATGGATCCATCGCCCAACACGTAGACGAACACGAAAGTCACAATCAACGATCTGAATTCAACAAACACGAATATGAATATAAATATGTATATGTTGATGATGTTATAGATATGTTTATGTTAATACGAAAAAATGTTTATGATTTTACATGTTTATGAATATCTTATTTTAAGTACAAGTATTTTTACTGTTGCATGTGATCTGTATGACGTATTATTTGTTATCAAGAATATGTTGTGTTGAGTCTTTAGACTGACTAGGTGTGATCGATGCAGGTGAATATGATGTTGAGGGTAGTGGAGGTCTTGATGTTTGATTTGACTGGACTGGAGGTGCACATAACCCGAGGACCAACGCTTCTATTTTCCGCACTTATGATTTACGTTTATGATTTACGTTAAAGATTTTTAAGACTTTTTATTTATGTTTGAGTGTTTTTTAGAGGTTTAGTATGTTCTATACTTTTCAAGTTTATTTCTTTTTAGGTTTAGTAAAACGTTTAACGATTTCATGTTTTGACTATTCCCTTTGATTTCCAATTACTAGTTGGGTGTTTTATTTTTAAATGGTGTCAAATTATTTTATATAATTTGTTTAAGGGTTCGGCCGAATTATGAGAGTTAGAAAACAAAATTTTTAGTATTTTTTAAGAAAAACGAATAGCAGACTTTTCAGTTTGTATCAGAGCAATGGTTCTGTAAAGGGTTGTGCCACCATCAGCACTGGGAAGATCAGTCGTCAAGCCTCAATTTGTAAGTTTTACATGCTTTATATGATTTAATATGATGTTACGTGCATGATTACATGAATAATATGCTTATGTCACATGTTTACTAGCTTTTTGAGTATATATGCTTTGTATGCTTAAATTGCTTAATGGATTAAGATATGTCACATGATTAGAAAACATAGATTTAAATGCATGTTGGTTACGTTAGTATTTGAAAAACATTCAGGTAAAATGCCTCCTAGATGTGCCCCTATTATTGAGAACCGAGCTGAGAACAGTGTGAACCAACAAGGGAATGTACCCCCACCTCCTAATGGGGATGCTGCTACTCGTGCCTTAGAGGGGATGGCTCGTTTCTTCGAGCAGCAGTTACAGCAGACACCTAGGCCACATCATGACTTGTATGATCTGTTCCGGAGGCTAGGGCCGAAGAAATTTTTTGGCACCACCGATCCCTTTGCTGCTGAGGCTTGGATTCATGCACTCGAGGTACACTTTCGTTATTTGAATATGGGGGATGCTGACCGTGTGAGGTGTACAACTTACCTGTTTAGGGATGATTCTTCTTTGTGATGGGAAGGAGCTGAACATGGTGTTAATCTTGCTACACTTACTTGGGCTCAATTCAAGGAGATATTCTACGAGAAATATTTTACTGCTGATGTTAGAGGGCGATTGAAGATGGAATTTATGATTCTCCGTCAGGGAGACGCTTCTGTTGCTGAATTTGTGAAGAAATTTGATAGGGGTTGTCACTTTGTACCCCTTATTGCGAGGGATGCTGCGGAGAAGCTTAAACACTTCATGGATGGTCTACGACCCACCATACGGAATAGTGTTATGATGATGCGTCCTTTGGATTATGCTACTGCTACTACTTATGCATTCTAGTCTGAGCAATCTTTGAAGGACATTGAGTTTGAGATGCAGCGCAAGAGATAGCAACACCAAAATAATAATTAGCCAAACAAGAAGCCATACATGGGTCCTCCTAGACCTCAAGAGACTCAAAAGCCCAAAGGTCAAGTCAAGAAGCCAGGACCACCAAAGCCACAACCTGGAGTACCGAAACCTGCTGAGAGGAAACCATGCAAGGAGTGCAATCACTTTCATTTTGGCAAGTGCATGTGGGAATCTTTTTGGTGCTTCATATGCAAGGAAGAAGGGCACAAAGCTGCTGATTGTCCGAAGAAGAATGCACCTACTGTTAGAAGAGCATATGTTAAGAATGCCGAAGAAGCTGAGAAGGAGGCAGACACTACGCTCTTATTACGGGTAATGTAGTGCCTCGGATTCGACGACTGTCCTCACTGTACCAAGACGAGTGTTTCCAGCGTTCTTATGTCCTCACTCACACGCACCCTAGAAAACTTCCCAGGAGATCACCCATCCCAAAATTGCCCCAAGTCAAGCACGCTTAACTTTGGAGTTCTTGGGTGATGAGCTACCGAAAGGAAGATGCACCTTCGTGATATGAGTAGTACAAATCAAATCTTTTAAGCCCTCTTCAACTGTACAGTCAATTACATTGAACAGTCTCGGAATCCCTCTCAATCCCGTGTGGGTCGGTTCATTCATGTTCCATCCACCTAGAAGCCTGCCAGGAGCCGCTCATTGTCCGTGCAACTGATGGCACCGGCGATCACCCCCCGCCCTCTTCAACCCCGGGCCTCACATGCCCACTAGCTTCCGCTTGGTTCGTCCCCGAACCACACCGTACTAAGAGAGGTCGGCTCTGATACCAACTGTAGTGCCCAGATTCGACGACTGTCCTCACTGTACCAAGACGAGTTTTTCCAGCGTGCTTATGTCCTCACTCACACGCACCCTGGGAAACTTCATAGGAGGTCACCCATCCCAAAATTGCCCCAAGTCAAACACGCTTAACTTTGGAGTTCTTGTGTGATGAGCTATCGAAAAGAAGATGCACCTTCGTGATATGAGTAGTACAAATCAAATCTTTTAAGCCCTCTTCAACTGTACAGTCAATTACATTGAACAGTCTCGGAATCCTTCTCAATCCCGTGTGGGTCGGTTCATTCATGTTCCCTCCACCTAGAAGCCTGCCAGGAGCCGCTCATTGTCCATGCAACTGATGGCACCGACGATCACCCCCCGCCCTTTTCGGCCCCGGGCCTCACATAGGCCCGAAATTCATACTTGAAAATTTGCGGAAAAAATTTAAGTTTTCTCTTTAAGTAATTAAAATGCCTCATTCATAAAAATAACTGATAAAAAGCTTAATCATTCAAAATAGCAGCGGAAGAAATTATTGTTTTTCAAAATAACAATTTGAAATAATCCAACAACGATAAAAATGTTTGATCATAAAATGAGAAATGCTGAAAATAAGATCCTCGAGTTCCACTACTGCCGACCCAAGCTAGCTCACTCGTTCCCACCCTCGGTCCCGACATCACCAATACCTACAACAATCAAGTCTAGCGAGTCTAAAGATTCGGCATGCATATATCATACATAACAAGTAAATAAATAGTAAAATCGCATACAAAGTGAAAATATCATGTCGTGAGGCATAACGTAAAATATCGTGTCATGAATAATTATGATACGTGCATAACTGAACTGAAAATTATAAGTAAAAATGTTTGCTCTATAGAGCCCTGTTGTAGAACTCGTAAATCAGTAAACGTATAAGCCATGCATAATTCTAGATTTTTAAATTTAATTGACTTCATTGCATAATTATTTTAAATGCATCTGTTTAAAGTTAATTATTTATTATTTCAGTTCAGTAGTTTGATTTTAGCGTTTCAGTTATTTCAGTGAGACCGGACCGGAGTTGGAGTTTTGAGATAGAATTTAAGATCCAGAAAATATTTCCAGAAGATATTTTAGCTAGCAAGTAAGTTCATTTAAATTAGTAAGGGAGGTTTGAGGATTTAATTTAATTATTTGAGGTGATTAAGAAATGAACTCATTGAAGTTATTTAATTAAGGGTTTAGCTCACTAAATTATTTAAGGGATTAGTGAGGCTTTTAAGAGTTATTAATTTAGTAAATAAACAACATTTCCCCTTTATTTTATCATGCAATTTCGGCCACCCTTAGTTGCTAGAAGACTCATTTTCCAACTCATCAACTTTGACCAATTCTTTGCATGTAATTAGTAGGATAATTCTAGGATTTTTGGGAGCACAATTTAATTAAATAAATGGACATATCCTAGACAAGAAAATAAACAATAATTGGCCATCACCATTCTAGAAACACCCAACATAGATTTGATATCAAACCATAATTCAGAATTCAAAATGAGAAGACTTTGTCTTGATTCTTTCCTTATATCTTGCACCCACTTCCCTCACCCTCCTAACCATTTTTCCCCCCCACTCCTTTTCTAAAATTCAGAGTGAAATCAGACCCCTTTTCAGTAGAAAAATCGTGAGCCATAGCTAGGGAGAAAGGCAAGAAAAATCGAGAGTAAAGAAAACAAGAGAAGCGCTCCATCTCCTCCGTGCCGCGACGTCGTCGTTTCGTTCGTTTTCTTTTGAAACGAAACAAGGCATGTCTAGATTCTTTCTAAACCTCAATCAAGTCATATTATCATTTATTTTTCAGTACATGATCATGTTTATTCAAGTAAAAATCGAGATCCATGTCAAAACATTTTGAAACAACACATGCAGAATTTTCGATTTTCCTTGGCAAGCTTCACGGTTTCTTTTGGTTTGTGAGTTTCAGGTATTGGATCGACTCCAGACTCCCAAGGCGACTTATATACATGTAATAGGATGCATTAGGACCACATTTGTCCATCGGTTTCAGCCCATGCTCGCTGGAAAGCAAGAGATGACAGCAACACCATTTGTGTCCCTTTTTGAGTTCGAAAATTTCAGTTTTTATGTCAAGGGGTTTGGATCTGATCTTGGCTGCCCTAAGGGCTCTTAGCCATGGTTGGATCACTTCCCTAGCATATCTAAGACGTGACTAAGTCGCCCTTTTGCTGGCTTGGTCCATGGTTCATCGGTTTTTAATAAAAACATCACAACAGCCCCTATACCCCTTCGGCTACTTCGGTTGGACAGCTTTCGGTTCGTTTCTTTTGGTTGCTTGGTATGGATCTTGGTTGGCCTATGGCCCTTAGCCACGGTTGATATCATGCTCCTAGATGTCTAGATTGTGCCATGGTCAATCAAATGGCCTCTGGAACGACGCAAGACATCGATCTAAGCAAAACACTACACACGCATTCAAGATGCTCTCGGTTGGACCCTTCGGTTGAGTTATGGTGTGATGCGGATTGTGGCTGGCCTAGGGCCCTTAGCCATGGTTCAAATCATTCCTTGGGATGTTGGTAAGAGTCTCTGGTTGGTGGTTCACGCCTCCAATGGCCGGTAGACTCGGAAACAACACAAGTTAAACGATTGTACAGTTGCTGGAATTTTACAGCAAGTTGCTGTGTCGGTTCGGAGGCTCGTTCGAGTTCTCGGTTGGCTTTTAGCCCATGGACTTGGACTGGACAGTGCCTAATTGAGTTAGGAAGGTCATGTTTTCGACCGTTTGTCATTCGGATCATTTTGAGGTCGTACGAGAATTTACGGTGCGATGTGCCAAATTGACTCTCGAAAGAGCGTTTCGTGTTTTGGCCTCCATTTCACCTAGATTTCGACCCTATCATTTTAGGAGTATTATTTTATGATTTTTCAGCGTATTTTAATCATGACTATACGTGGGTTCGGTGTCGGTTCAGGTTGGCTCGGAGTCATGATTAAATGCGAAGTCATTAGGCATCATAGTCGCATCTTTTGAACGTAAATTGCGTAGTTGGTCATGTTTAAGCTATTGCATATTTTTCATAGCATAGTTAGGTTGCAGCGAGCCTCGGGACGATCCAATCCAATCCAGTTGGTAAAATTACGGGACATTTTCATTATGCCAGTTAATTATTTTACGTGCATTAAATAGAAAATGATTATTTTTTTGAGATTTATGCGATATGGCTTGTGGTTCATTCACTATGTGGGAGTGTTATTTTATACGGTCGCCAGTGATCGATCAGTTAAGTATGGTACCACCCGGTCGCCAGTGACCGGCCAGCTCAGTTCAGTTTCAGTCTCTCGGTAGCCAGTTACCGATCAGTTCAGCTTAGTGCAGTGGCCACAGGCGTAAAACATAATCTCAACAGAAAATTTTACCAGATATTTCAGTACAGGCTCCAAGGAGCAAATATTTTTACAGTGATTTTCAGTTCAGTTGTGCACGTATTATAATTGCTCAGTACAGATTATTTTCAGCATGCCTCATGACATGATATTTTATCCCATGCATATTTTAATTCAGATTTTACTCGTTACTTGCGATATATGCATGCTGAGTCTTTAGGCTCACTAGAATTGATTGTTGTAGGTACGGATGAGGCCAGGGCCGAGGGCGGGGACCAGTGAGCCAGCTTGGGTCGGCAGTAGTGGCACCCGAGGACCTCAGAGCAGCAGTTGTTATTTTTTTCGCAAACATTCTATCAGTCGTTGGATAATTTTTAAATTGTTATTGTTGGCAAAACTTTATTTTCTTCCGCTGCTATTATTTTAAACATTGAACTTGATTCATCAGTCGATTTTATGAATGAGGCCATTTAAGTTCTTTTAAAAAGAAAATTTTTTTATTTTCCGAAAATTTTCAAGCAAGGAGTTTAGGGCCTTTTACAATTGGTATCAGAGCGGTGGTTCTGTATAGGGTTTCACTACTACTGACCGCGAGAAGCTCACGAAGCCACGTCTTTGGTCTGTAAGTATTTCAGTTCACCATTTTGTTCAGCATTTTAGTTAAAGCATGAATTAGTTTGTCAGCATGCTTCCAGATTTTCAGTACTTCAGTGTTCATTTAAAATAAACTATGAAATTATGCATGTTAGTTACGTATGGGTTATGTTGGAACAGTATGCCCCCTAGACGCATTTTAGAGCGCAACAGAGAGGAGGAGCCTCGCCGAGAGGACAGGGAGGAGCGTAGACCGGAGGGAGACCTACCACCTCCTCCACCGCCCCCACCGGACATGAGTGCCCAGATGTTAGCTGGGATGGCACAGTTCTTCGCACAGTTTGCGGGGGGCAATGCCGCAGCCGTAGCCACAGCCGCAGCCAGGCCGACAGGGCCCGAGGCTGTTTATGAGCGATTCATGAAGATGCGCCCGAAGGAATTCTCTAGGACATCTGACCCCATGGTTGCCGAGGGATGGATGAAATCCCTCGAGGTCATCTTTGAGTTTATGGAGCTGGGAAACGTCGACCGAGTCCGATGTGCCACCTATCTGTTTTCTGGAGACGCCCGCTTATGGTGGGAAGGAGCTTCGGTAGCCTTGACCTTGGCTACACTTTCTTGGACCCGCTTTACGAAGGTTTTCTACTCCAAGTATTTTACTGAGGAGGTTCGCACCAGGCTGACCACCGAGTTCATGAGTCTGAGACAGGGGGATATGACGGTTACGCAGTTTATCCGTAAGTTCGAGAGGGGCTGTCACTTTGTGCCCCTGATCGCGAATGATGCCAGAGCCAAGCTGATGCACTTCATGGTGGGTTTACGGCCGATCTTGCGCCGGGATGTTAGGGTATCTGACCCTGCTACTTATGAGATTGCCGTCTCCAAGGCCTTAGCCGCAGAGCAGGATCTGCGGGATATCGAGAGGGATCGCCAGAGCAAGCGCCCAGTCCAGGCACCGCACCGCCCTTCTCCTCATCAGCATCAGCAGCAGAATAAGAGGCCTTTTCATGGACCGCCCAGGAACCGAGGCCAGCAGCAGCAGCAGCAGCGGGGACGCCCAGCCCCGAGGACTCAGGAGCACCCAGTCTGTCCCAGGTGCTCACGTCGCCATCCTGGAGCATGTATGGCTGGCTCAGGAAAGTGTTTTAAGTGCGGCAGTCCAGACCACATGTTGCTGCAATGTCCTAAGAGGAATCTGCCTACCCAAGGCAGAGTTTTTGCTCTCCATGCCGCGGAAACCAACCCGGAGACTATGTTGTTGACAGGTACCTTTAAACTTTAAGTTATTATTTGAATTTCCGTGTTTTGGGAATCGGGATTTAGATTTGAACTTAGAACTGTTATAGGATTGCATGCTCTACTCAGATTTATTTTGGGGGAAATTAAGCTAGAGGAACCTTGACCTTTGCATGTCTATAAGTTTAGATCTTGTAGTGGGATTCAACTTAGAGTTCCGATCTTTCAGGGAGAACTTTTATATCTGGTTCCGCTACCAAGGCCTTGATAGATTCAGGGGCCACTCACTCGTTTATTTCGGAGGTCTTTGCAAACTTTCTCAAGATCCAGACCATTGGGCTAGATACAACCTTTTCAGTAGTGTTGCCGTCAGGTGAGGAGATGGCAGCTACCACTGTTATCCGAGATATAGACCTTGAACTGCACGGTAATCTTGTTTATGCGGATCTGATCGTGCTACCGATGCCAGAATTTGACATCATCCTAGGGATGGACTGGCTATTGAAGAACAGAGTGTTGATAGACTTCCAGCGGAGATCTGTCCTTGTCCGACCGCCTGGAATGGAGCAGTTCTTATTTGAGCCGGACAGGTACTTTCCTTTACCGCGCATTATTACATATGTTCAGGCTAGGAAGCTCATGCATAGAGGGTGTCGGGCATTTCTAGCGACCTTTTTATCTGTCCCCGAGGAACGCAGCCAGTCAGCCTCAGATGTTCCGATTGTCAGAGATTTCTTAGACGTTTTTCCCGAAGACGTCTCTGGTATGCCACCCGAGAGAGAGGTGGAGTTTTCCATCGAGCTTATGCCAGGTACGGCTCCGATATCCAAAGCGCCGTACCGACTAGCACCGACAGAGATGGCAGAGTTTAAGAAGCAGATTCAGGAACTTCTCGACAAGGAGTTCATTCGCCCGAGCTTTTCACCATGTGGCGCGCCAGTCTTGTTTGTTAAAAAGAAGGATGGCTCGATGAGGCTTTGCATTGACTACCGGGAGTTGAACAGGGTTACAGTGAAGAATAAATACCCATTGCCGAGGATTGAGGATCTACTTGACCAGTTGCAGGGAGCTTCGATTTTCTCCAAGATAGATCTGCGTTCCGGTTATCACCAGTTGAGGGTGAGAGATGCTGATGTTTCGAAGACAGCTTTCAGGACTCGTTATGGTCACTACGAGTTCCTTGTGATGCTATTCGGACTGACGAATGCGCCAGCGATCTTCATGGATCTCATGAATCGCGTATTTCAGCCATACCTCGACCAGTTTGTGATAGTGTTCATAGATGACATTCTCGTCTACTCCAAGAGTCGAGAGGAGCACAGGAGACATCTGACCACAGTGTTGCAGACATTGTAGAAGCACAAATTATTCGCAAAGTTCAGTAAATGCGAATTCTGGTTAGAGAAGGTGGCGTTCTTGGGCAATATTGTCTCCTAGCAGTGGTATTGAGGTAGACTCTGCAAAAGTTGCAGCAGTCAGAGATTGGGTTGTGCCTCAGAATGCATCCGAGATCCGGAGTTTTCTTGGGCTAGCAGGATATTACAGAAAGTTCATTCAGGGATTCTCATCCATTGTCGTTCCACTCACAGCACTGACCAAGAAAAATGTGAAATTTGTTTGGAGCGAGGAGTGTCAGAATAGTTTCGATACTTTGAAGCAAACTCTAATTTCAGCACCAGTTTTGGCCATGCCATCAGGGCCCGGCGAGTTTGTCCTTTATACCGATGCTTCGAAGCTTGGTTTAGGTGCAGTTTTGATGCAGCATGGGAGAGTGATAGCGTATGCTACTCGACAGCTGAAAATCCACGAGAAGAACTACCCCACCCATGATCTGGAGTTAGCGGCCGTAGTTTTTGCTTTGAAGATTTGGAGGCACTATCTGTATGGAGAGAAGTGTCAGATCTTTACCGACCATAAGAGCCTCAAGTATTTCTTTACGCAGAAGGAGCTGAACATGCGTCAGAGGCGTTGGTTGGAGCTTGTGAAAGATTATGATTGTGACATTAGCTACCACCCGGGTAAAGCTAATGTAGTTGCGGATGCTTTGAGCAGGAAAGTCGCAGTGATGGCTCACTTGACGATTCAGAAACCTCTTCAGATTGAGATGCAGAAGTTCGATCTTAAGACTTATCCGCGAGGTAGAGTTCCTCGTTTATCTACCTTGACTATCCAGTCCTCTCTTATTGACCGTATTCGCAGCGGTCAGGCAGCAGATGAGCAGTTGGCACAGTGGAAGAAGACAGACGAAGCCAAGGGCAGTGTTTTGTATACAGTCAGCGACGGTATTGTGAGATACCGAGACAGTATGTGGGTTCCTAGCAGTGGTTCTATCCGAGCAGATATTCTATTAGAGGCCCACATGTCCCCGTACTCCATTCACCCTGGGAGTACGAAGATGTACAAGGATCTGCAGCTATTGTATTGGTGGCCAGGGATGAAGAAGGACATCAGGCGATTTGTGTCCGAGTGTCTGACTTGCCAGTTAGTGAAGGCCGAGCATCAGAGACCAGCAGGTTTGCTCAAGCCTCTCCCTATTCCCGAGTGGAAGTGGGAGAATGTTACCATGGACTTTGTGACCGGATTGCCGAGGTCAGCCAGAGGATCGAATGCCATCTGGGTGATTGTAGATCGTCTTACCAAATCAGCGCACTTCTTGCCTATTAAGACGACTTTCACCATGGTTCAGTATGCAGAGCTGTATATCCGAGAGATAGTCCGACTCCATGGTATTCCAGTTTCGTTCGTATCCGACAAAGATCCCAGATTTACTTCCTCGTTTTGGAAGAGTTTGCATTCGACTATGGGTACGAAGTTGCTGTTTAGCACAGCTTTCCATCCGCAGACAGATGGACAGTCGGAGCGAGTTATTCAGATCTTGGAGGATCTTCTCCGTGCTTGCGTCATTGATTTCTCTGGGAGTTGGGAGTCGAACTTACCATTGGTAGAGTTCACCTATAACAACAGTTTCCAGTCGTCTATAGGTATGGCTCCGTATGAAGCACTGTATGGCCGCAAGTGTAGATCTCCTGTTCATTGGGATGAAGTAGGAGAGAGAGCAGATTTTGGTCCAGAGATTGTTCAGCAGGCAGCAGATGTAGTAGTCAAGATCCGTGATAGGATGAGGACTGCTCAGAGCCGACAGAAGAGTTATGCCGATCAGCGGAGGAGAGACTTAGAGTTTGCAGTGGGCGATCATGTTTTCGTGAAAGTGGCACCTATGAAGGGTGTCATGAGATTTGGGAAGAAAGGGAAGCTCAGTCCGAGATTCATTGGACCGTTTGAGATCCTTGACAGAGTTGGGACGCTTGCTTATCGGGTGGCTCTTCCGCCGAATCTGGCCGGAGTACACAATGTCTTTCACGTCTCCATGATGAGAAAGTACATGGCGAACCCTTCGCATGTGCTGTATTTCGAGCCGTTGCAGCTTACTCCGAACTTATCTTATGAGGAGAGACCCGTGCAGATCCTAGACAGACAGGAGAAGAAGCTTCGGAACAAGCTTGTTAAGCGAGTCAAAGTCAAATGGCTTAACCATTCTGAGGAGGAAGCTACGTGGGAGTCTGAGTCAGAGATGAGGGAGCGTTACCCCGAGTTATTCGGTGAGTTCTAATTTCGAGGACGAAATTTTTTTTAAGGGGGGAAGGATTGTAGAACTCGTAAATCAGTAGACGTATAAGCCATGCATAATTCTAGATTTTTAAATTTAATTGACTTCATTGCATAATTATTTTAAATGCATCTGTTTGAAGTTAATTATTTATTATTTCAGTTCAGTAGTTTGATTTTAGCGTTTCAGTTATTTCAGTGAGGCCGGACCGGAGTTGGAGTTTTGAGATAGAATTTAAGATCCAGAAAATATTTCCAAAAGTTATTTTAGCTAGCAAGTAAGTTCATTTAAGTTAGTAAGGGAGGTTTGAGGATTTAATTTAATTATTTGAGGTGATTAAGAAATGAACTCATTTAAGTTATTTAATTAAGGGGTTAGCTCACTAAATTATTTAAGGGATTAATGAGGCTTTTAAGAGTTATTAATTTAGTAAATAAACAAAATTTTCCCTTTATTTTATCATGCATTTTCGGCCACCCTTAGTTGCTAGAAGACTCATTTTCCAACTCATCAACTTTGACTAATTCTTTGCATGTAATTAGTAGGATAATTCTAGGATTTTTGGGAGCACAATTTAATTAAATAAATGGACATATCCTAGACTAGAAAATAAGCAATAATCGGCCATCACCATTCTAGAAACACCCAACATAGATTTGATATCAAACCATAATTCAAAATTCAAAATGAGAAGACATGGTCTTGATTCTTTCCTTATATCTTGCACCCACTTCCCTCACCCTCCTAACCATTTTTCCCCCCCTCTCCTTTTCGAAAATTCAGAGTGAAATCAGACCCCTTTTCAGTAGAAAAATCGTGAGCCATAGCTAGGGAGAAAGGCAAGAAAAATCGAGAGTAAAGAAAACAAGAGAAGCGCTCCATCTCCTCCGTGCCGCGTCGTCGTCGTTTCGTTCGTTTTCTTTCGAAACGAAACAAGGCATGTCTAGATTCTTTCTAAACCTCAATCAAGTTATATTATCATTTATTTTTCAGTACATTATCATGTTTATTCAAGTAAAAATTGAGATCCATGTCAAAACATTTTGAAACAACACATGCAGAATTTTCGATTTTCCTTGGCAAGCTTCACGGTTTCTTTTGGTTTGTGAGTTTCAGGTATTGGATCGACTCTAGGCTCCCAAGGCGACTTATATACATGTAATAGGATGCATTAGGACCACATTTGTCCATCGGTTTCATCCCATGCTCGCTGGAAAGCAAGAGATGACAGCAACACCATTTGTGTCCCTTTTTGAGTTCGAAAATTTCAGTTTTTATGTCAAGGGGTTTGGATCTGATCTTGGCTGCCCTAAGGGCTCTTAGCCATGGTTGGATCACTTCCCTAGCATATCTAAGACGTGACTAAGTCGCCCTTTTGGTTGCTTGGTCCATGGTTCATCGGTTTTTAATAAAAACATCACAACAGCCCCTATACCCCTTCGGCTACTTCGGTTGGACAGCTTTCGGTTCGTTTCTTTTGGTTGCTTGGTATGGATCTTGGTTGGCCTATGGCCCTTAGCCACGGTTCATATCATGCTCCTCGATGTCTAGATCGTGCCATGGTCAATCAAATGGCCTCTGGAATGACGCAAGACATCGATCTAAGCAAAACACTACACACGCATTCAAGATGCTCTCGGTTGGACCCTTCGGTTGAGTTATGGTGTGATGCGGATTGTGGCTGGCCTAGGGCCCTTATCCATGGTTCAAATCATTCCTTGGGATGTTGGTAAGAGTCTCTGGTCGGTGGTTCACGCCTCCAATGGCCGGTAGACTCGAAAACAACACAAGTTAAACGATTGTACAGTTGCTGGAATTTTACAGCAAGTTGCTGTGTCGGTTTGGAGGCTCGTTCGAGTTCTCGATTGGCTTTTAGTCCATGGCCTTGGACTGGACAGTGCTTCATTGAGTTAGGAAGGTCATGTTGTTGACCGTTCGTCATTCGGATCATTTTTGAGGTTGTACGAGAATTTACGGTGCGATGTGCCAAATTGACTCTCGAAAGAGCGTTTCATGTTTTGGCCTCCATTTCACCTAGATTTCGACCCTATCATTTTAGGAGCATTATTTTATGATTATTCAGCGTATTTTAATCATGACTATACGTGGGTTCGATGTCGGTTCAGGTTGGCTCGGAGTCATGATTAAATGCGAAGTCATTAGGCATCATAGTCGCATCTTTTGAACGTAAATTGCGTAGTTGGTCATGTTTAAGCTATTGCATATTTTTCATAGCACAGTTAGGTTGCAGCGAGCCTGGGGATGATCCAATCCAATCCAGTTGGTAAAATTACGGGACATTTTCATTATGCCAGTTAATTATTTTACGTGCATTAAATAGAAAATGATTATTTTTTTTGAGATTTATGCGATATGGCTTGTGGTTCATTCAATATGTAGGAGTGTTATTTTATACAGTCGCCAGTGACCGATCAGTTCAGTATGGTACCACCCGGTCGCCAGTGACCGGCCAGCTCAGTTCAGTTTCAGCCTCCCCAGTAGCCAGTTACCGATCAGTTCAGCTTAGTGCAGTGGCCACAGGCGTAAAACATAATCTCAACAGAAAATTTTACCAGATATTTCAGTACAGGCTCCAAGGAGCAAATATTTTTACAGTGATTTTCAGTTCAGTTGTGCACGTATTATAATTGCTCAGTACAGATTATTTTCAGCATGCCTCATGACATGATATTTTATCCCATGCATATTTTAATTCAGATTTTACTCGTTACTTGCGATATATGCATGCTGAGTCTTTAGGCTCACTAGACTTGATTGTTATAGGTACTGATGAGGCCAGGGCCGAGGGCGGGGACCAGTGAGCCAGCTTGGGTCGGCAGTAGTGGCACCCGAGGACCTCAGAGCAGCAGTTGTTATTTTTTTCGCAAACATTCTATCAGTCTTTGGATAATTTTTAAATTTTTATTGTTGGCAAAACTTTATTTTCTTCTGCTGCTATTATTTTAAACATTGAACTTGATTCATCTGTCGATTTTATGAATGAGGCCATTTAAGTTCTTTTAAAAAGAAAATTTTTTTTATTTTCCGCAAATTTTCAAGCAAGGAGTTTAGGGCCTTTTACACCTGTCATAAAATAACATGTCGTAGTTCTAGTGTTGAGATTATGTTCTACACAAGTGGCCCAATGAACTGCACTGAACTGAACCGGTAAATGACCACCGGGTGAAGTAATGAGCGTCTCATCAGACTAATGCCACAGTATACTGGGTGGAACTGAACTGACCGGTAAGTGACCACCGGGATGAACTGAACTGAACCGGTAAGTGACCACCGGGTGAAGTAATAATCCCTTGACAGTGAAGTGGCCACAAGCAATATCGCATAAATCTCAAAAATGAATATTTTATATATTTTTATGCACGTAAAATAATTAGTCACATTATTAAATATCCTGTAATAATTTACCACAAGGGTTGGATCGTTTCCAGGCTCGCTGCGATCTAAATCTAACATGAAAAATATGCAAATGATTTAACTTGACCGAACTTTGTAATTGACTCCAAAAACGAGACAATTACCTCCAATGACTTAGTATTTAATCATGACTCCGTGCCAACCCGAACCAACACCGAACCATCATTTAGTTATGATTAAAATACACCTAAAATGATGAAATAATGCTCCTAAAATTGCAGTACTCGAAATTTTGGTGAATGGAGGCCAAAACATGAAACGTTCTTTCGAGAGTCACTTTGGCACATTGCACCGTAAATTCTCGTACGACCTCTAAACTGATCCGAATAACAAACAGCCAAAAACATGACCTTCCTAACTTGATGAGGTACTGTCCAGTCCAAGGCCATAGGCTAAAAGCCAACCGAGAACCCGGAACACACCGCTGAACCGCACCATGAAATGCGACAATACACCCAGCCGAGAGCAAACCTGCGCGCATGGGGCATTGCTATTGTTTTGCTGTCATGGATTGTTCCAGTGGCCATTTGATTGACCATGGCACGATGTAGACATCAAGGGGTGTAGTATGAACCGTGGCTAAGGGCCCGAGACCAACCAAGATCCACACCACTCCACAAAAACCGAACAACACATGCAGTAGGGGAAGGGGCCGAGGGCTGTTCTTGTTTCTTTCATTTGAAAACCGATTCCACCATGGATCAAGCCTCAAAAAGGCAACTTGGTCACATCTTAGACACGACAGAGAGGTGTTCTAACCATGGCTATAGGCCCTTAGGGCAGCCAAGATCAGGAACTTTCTCCCTTGACAGCAACAGTAAAAATCGAGACTCAAAGGGGGCATGTTCGGGGTGTTGCTGTCATTACTGATTTCCAGAGGGTATGGGACTTGAACGAATAGACCAACATGGTCCTAATACATCCTAGTACATGCCTAGGAGCAGCCTCGAGCCCCTGGAATCGAGCCATACCCCGAACCATCAAAAGAAATACCAACGTGAAGCATGAAGGGTAACAGAAAATCTGTGCAGAATTTTTTTGTTCTTGTTGCTGTATAATTTCGGTTTTGCCATGAAATCCTCATCATGTAATGTTTAAAAATATTTATATAACTTGATTGAAGAGCAAAGAAAGATATAGACATGCCTGGAAATTTTGTTTTTGAAAGAAAAACAAACGAGCGACGACGCGGTGCGGAGGAGAAGTCTTCTTCTTTTCTCACCTTTTTCTCTCTTATTTTGTAGTGGAGGCTCAGGATTTTTTTCTCACAAACTACTCTGAAATTTTCGGTGAATGAGGAGGGAGGAAAGGCTAGGAAGAATAAAAGGGAAATTGCAAGATAAATGGATTGAATAATCTTTCTATCTTTCCAGTTTGAGAGATAAGGAATGATATGTGATATGATTTGATTTGATGGATAATTGTGGGGTGTGTTGGCTGAAAATATCAATCTAAAATAAGGTAGAAAAATTGCTTAATTGTTTAATTATTGGAGATTAAAAGAATGGAATTATCTTACCAAGAAAAGGATTTAGGAAAGGAATAAAATGATGAGTTGTTAAAAAAATATTAAATCTTATCAAGGGGTGGCCGATTTTTAGCTATCAAATATGGGTAGGAATATTGCTTAAATCTTTAATTTTTGGTAATTAAAAGTGAAGGGATTATTTACCATGGAAGGGATAAGGAAAGGTATAAAAAATGGAGAGTTGTCAAAAATTTAAATCCTTAAAAAGGAGGTGGCCGAAATCTTGATAATGGGAGAGGAAAAATCTTGCTTAAATATTATATTTTAAATCTTTAGAGTTTTATCTACCCCTTAAATATTTTAGTGAATTAATAATTTAATTTAGGATCAACATTAACTTGTATGCATGGTTAGATTTTAAATCCTAAAGGGTAAATTTACTATCATGTTAAATTATAATTTCTTAACTAAAATAAGCCTAGATTAACTTATCTCAATTGGTCACATATTCTAATTTAGGCTTTTTAATTAATTAATGAACCCAAAGGAATTTATTTACTACTTATCTCTAATTAATTAATTAAATTCTTAAACTTTCTTTTACATTAAATTAACTTATTATTTATCTTAAATAAATTCTAGGAATGTTTTCTTAATATTAAATTTTATCTCAATACTCCAACTACAGTCCGGCCTCACTTAATTAACTGAAAAGATAAAACTAAACTTATGCGATTTAAAATAAATAATCATGACTAACAACTTTAAAAAAATGCTTTAAATAAAAAAGAAATCATTTTTAATTTAAATACTAGAAATTATGCGTGGCTTATACGTAGTCTGATTTATCGGGTTCTACAGGTAACCTAGTCATTTAACATTTTTATATTGCTTGTAATTGCATGAAATGTTAAATTGGTTATTAGAATTGAATTGGCATCAAGATTAACCTAGTGGAATTTAAGTTGCATGCTCTACCTTAGTTGGAAATTAAGAAATGATTTTAGAAACCATAGAAATGATATTTATTTTTGAGCCTTATTTTATGTAAAAGATGAATTAATTCAAAATAAAAATTTTTATTACCAAAAATTTAAGAAAAATCACAATATAAGGGTGGATAGGAGTTTCAAAATTATTGAGGGGTCAATGTGAAATTTTCGAAATTATGAGGACTAAAATGTAATTTTTGATAATTAAAGGACCAAAATGCAGTTAACCGAAAAAATTAGGGACCTAAGTAAAATTTCCGAATTCTTAAGGTCAAAAACGTAATTTTTAAAATTTAAGGGACCAGAATTGTAAATTTCCGAAAATATAAGGATCAAATTGCAAATATCCGAAAATTTGGGGACCTAAAATGTAAATTTCGATAAATTGAAGGGCTAAAATGCAGTTTTATGCTTAAGTTCAACGCGTAATCTTCACATAATTTTGGGAAAATTAATGGTAAAAATTTCCTTAAGCTTCAACAAGAAAAGATTTAAAAGTCGTTTTCGCCGCAGGGAGGATTATCATTTAAGGTGTGGCAACCTATGCACTACTAGATTCGGGAGCTACACATTCTGTTGGGGATCGATGTAGAGTTTAGAGGGGGTGAATAAACTCTATCCTTTACTAGAATCCTGTTAGAGATTGTAGCTAATTTTGTTCGAATATAAGTCCACCATATCACAATAATAACTGCAGAAACGATCCGATGGTGTAAGGTGAAAACAGTAAGAACAGTAGGCAGTAGATAATGGTTGTTTATGGAAGTTCGAAGATGAAATCTTCTACGTCTCCCCTTCTTGTGTTTCCAAAAGATATCACTAAAAGACTTTGGATTTTACAGTACACACTTGTACACACCCTCTTCACCAGGTTTTATCCTTTGCCTACTGAAACTCTTAGTATCTCAACACAATATAATTCAATACAACAAAGTTCTGGAAAAGACTCTTTTCTAGATTACAAACAAACTCTTCTCAAAGATGTAGTAAAGTGTTTTGCTTGAAGAGATTAAGAAACAACAATACAAAGTGATCTCAGAAGATTAGATGTTTAATATGAAGCGTGTACTGATTTTCTGTAAGTTGAGCTAGAAGATAACGATTGGTTCGCGGTTGCTCAATATAACATTGGGTAGATAAAATGATCCTCGAAAAATAATCAGCGTTCTTCTTTATATGGGTTTGATCCATATATATAGATAATTTGAATCCAACATCTATAATAAAAAACGGCTCCTTTGATTACTGATAGAAACAACTTTATTTCCTAAAAAGGATCCTGCATAAAGCTTTCAACACAATCAGTCCTGTTTAACACCAAAACTGGTAAAACATATTAAATGACTTCGTACAACATTAATGGTACAATTAATGCTAGTACTAGGTAAAGTAACGGTAACATTTAAGATTGAAACAATCAAGCAAAACCGTGAAGTACTGATCTAGTGTAAGCCAAGTTCTGCTTCTGTTTTTCTAAGCCGTTGAGTACTATTAAAAGTTTTGCTTCTGTTAAAGTGATTCGATAGCTTCTGCTTTGTATCGTCTTCTGGTTATTCCTTACTAGTTTTGATTCTCATCACCACAATTAAATTAAGTCTAACAATTTTCCCCTTGGCGGTGATGCCAAAACCTAGAAGTTAGTAACGATGAATATAAAAACAGATATCAATTATAACCAAACAATAGATAGACAGTTAATCAGAGTTTTAAAAAGACAGTAAAGAGTTTTAATCATATGTTCTGATATCCCTGAATATTGTTTCCTCATCCTGAGGATCTTGATTTCTGAAGAAGGATTCTGCGTGATGTCCTCCAGTTCTTCCTTCTTCTGGCACCCTTCCTTCTGCTTCCCCCTTTTTGGCATCAACAACCTGAACTCGAGTGAGTAAGAAATCCACTCGTCCAGTAAGAGTAATAATGCCATTATGCAGTATCTCCAGAAGTGGTGTTTGACTATAAACTTGTTCATTTAGAGCTTGAAGCGATTGAGATTGGGACTCAATCTTGGCGTCGATAGTTTCAAGTCTAGAGTCCACAGCTTCAACTTTGGTAGAGACTGAGCGAAGAGACGCTTCATGATCAGAGACAGTACGAATAACATCAGATTGACCAAGCACGATGTTAGCGTGACTAGTTAAGACATTTTTCCTGAAGAGGTCGGATTCAACTTCAAGCTTTGCCAACGATTCTGCCCTGTTAATGACATATTTAGTTACGTGTTCTCGGAAGAAGTTGGTGTCATGGACCTCACTAGTATGTTCATAGGATAACTTCTTGAGGATCTCTGAAAGTTTGTCAATATTCCGTCTCACTGTGTCAATCTCAAACTCAAGATTGAAGTGTTCTTCTTCTGGGGAAGGGCTTCTTGCAAGAATACGTTCTGAGATTTCAGCAAGATGAGAAACATGAGCAATATGAGTCGGGGAATCAGCAGGAGGAATGATCAAGGCAATAGAGGGGTCAATCTCTGGTGGTCCAGTAGAAAGGACAGTTGACGGTTCATCAATAGATTGAACAGGAGGCTGTTCTGCAGAAGTCTCTCCAACAGCAGTGGTTGGTTTTGGAACTGCACTCTCTTCTGGTTCAGTAGCTTCTATATATTTTACAGGCTCTCCAAAGACCTATTCTTGAGCAAGAAGTTGCTCATTCATTAGTCTCAATCTCTCGGTCAAAATAAGGATGACATACTGATCCTGAGCAGCAGTAGGAATCATAGAGTCGAAATTAGACTCAAAAGTCTTTAAAACAGATTCCAGCTTTCGACACTTCAGCTGCTCAAGAATGTAGCTTCGCCTGCTCATTGCTTCAATCACATTGTCCGTTTTGGCAAAATCAAAAACCTTCTTCTCATTCTTCACCATTTTTCCAAATGCGCCTGGTGTTCTGAAATATGTGAGAGTATGGAAAAGTCGAACCTTATGCCAATCATCAAAGAAAGTCATGTCTTCACTGGTAGATTTTTCAATTTCTTCCAAGTGAGATCAATACTAGTTAAAACAGATGACTTGTCGCCGTGAAATTGAGGTTCTGAAACGAGTTTCCCTTTGCCTTTATCAGAAGATGATATAGGCATCACTGGTCTAAATGCAGAAGACCCTGCAGCAGATTCTTGAATGACAACTCCAGAAGTGGGTCTGAAAGTAGGAGCAGTAGTTGAGGCAGAGGCAGTAGAAGTGGCTGCTGGTCTAGTGAAAGGGACATATTCTGGTAAAGAAGAAGTGGCTTTTGGAAACACTTGTCTCAAAGGGACAATGTCCAAATCAGCGATGACTGCTGTTTTCTTGATGCGGAGAACAGTGCGAGCCTTCTTCTTGATGGGAGTGGCTGGTAGAGATGCCTGAATAGGAGCAGCAGACTCCTCGGATACTGTTTTATCAGAATCAGTGGAGATAACCACTCTTTTTCTCTTGATCTTCTTCTGAGGTCCTTGAGCCTCAGTTTGAGCATCTCCTACCTCCTTCTTCATAGCAATGAACTCAGACACAGTTGGCTTTGGCCTCGAAGCAAGTACATTGTCAGCATCGACAATAGTTACAAAAGAAGCATCCTGTTCAGTAGTGAAAGCAAAACCAGCATCCTTAAGCATTGTGCTGATCTGAACAGCAAAACCAGAACTCTTCCTCACCATCATATCCTTCATTATTTTGAAAAGGAATCGACTCCACTCCACCTTATACTTAGAAGTGATAGCTATCATCACTTGAACATTTTCTTTGGTCAGCCTATCAAACGTACCGGCCTTGACCAAAAGTGATTTTGCGACGATATGAGCAAGAACTTGATATTCCATCTTCAGAAGCTTCTTGAAACAGGAGGGAGAGAGTTCCTCTCCAGAAGCTGAGAATGTAAGAAGAGCAATAGACATATCCTCCTTAGAAATGACAGAAAATTCAGAGATACCTGAAAATGGGAGAAAGAAAATCGATCCCAAAAGTGCAACATCAATGGAAATGGATGCATTATCCTGGGAATAAATGATTTTTCCTTCCTCTACGGTTACCTTGGCATATAATTCCAAGAGAGTAGTTTTGTAGATAACAGCAGGTGCTTCCAAAAATCTTCTGAGACCAGATTTTTCAATAGATTTAAACATCCTGACAAGATTCTCGTCCTTGATTGTTAGGACTGATGCAAAATTAACTTGATAGGCATTGAGCGTGTATGCTCCGGCCATTTCTGCAATCAAGATAGAATCGAAGTAGAATCTGTAGAAGAGATGAGTGCAAGAGAAAGCAGTAGCTGGTAAGCAAAAGTCTGGAATCTTAAAAGTGAAATAAGATGAAAGAGGAGGTTAATATACAAAAATGTATAGCCATCAGTGAAACATAAGGACACGTGTCAATATGTTTGCGGTAGAGTATTTGAAAAGTTAAACAGAGTGTGTCAGAAAGACTAATGATTTTAAAAAGATTTGAAAAGAATGAAAAGAGTGGGATGTCCAATTGATTACTGAAAATAACCAGAAGAGGATTTATCGTTTTATGATAATCTCTACTGAAAATTATAAGGTACTGAAATATTTCCAGCACCTTGATAAAAACTAGTAGACACATTGTTATATCGAAAAGACAAACATCCTTTCTGCTTCTGACATAGCACGAAAATTTTAGTCAGAATAAGATATTGTTCCCCTTAATTAATGCAAATAATAAATGCAAAGATACATGATCTGAGGGAATGACAGATGATTCTTGTTATTCGTGTAAACAGATAGCCATCTCTTCAGCTTCCCGAGACGCTATATAAATGCCTGCAAGTTCACAAACTAAGTCATTTATGCTTTTATCAAATCAAAACAAATGGGTAGTTCAAGCATTCTCTCGGAGTCTTCTCCAGAGTCTAAATCAGCATAGGAGTTCCAAAGGCAACTTCCAGCATCTCGTAAGCAGATGTTTGAAGACATCCTTTTTCAAGATATGAAGACTTTGAAGAAATTCCTTGGCCTATAATATGAACAATCAGTTAGATTGTTCAAAACTATTTGGACTAAGCTGTGGAATCATCCATTTCACAAACCACGATCATGCGAAGAGAAGGGATTCCAGCAGTCCTTAGTTAGGTTCCGGCTGAAGTACTCAATATTACTGAAGTACTTCATTCTGATGATATCAACAAATGTAGTAGATAAATTCAATGTAATGCATATGGTTTTATGAATGAAAAATCTCGTTTTGACATATCTTTGTTTATCTACTGCTTTTATTGAATGTAAATAAAATAATGGATAAGAAAAACTTAGTCTGGGTAAATCAGAAGACGTTTTGGTTGACTTGAAACTCTTCAACTTCTTCGTCATTAAATGTAGCATGTCTATAAATAAGACAACAATAATGTCAGATAATAACAATTTGATATGTCAAGTTCAAGCAATTCAGATGCCTGTAGCAGTGCTCATAATATAGTTACACAAGAAACACTTCCTCATTTGGAAACTTTGAAGAAAATCATTGAAGAATACGTTTGGATGAAGGTGATGTCATCATGTTTTAAGGTGCAAGATCTCCAGAACATTCATCGAAATGGTTTGACTCCTACTGCTACACAAAGAGCAACAGCAAGGAAGTACAAACAGCAGTTTGAAGTCGATCATATTACAGAGCTTGCTACTGATAAAGTTCTGCTGCAAGTGATGCTATGGAAGGAATGACATCAGCTAGAGAAGATTTCCATGCAGAGTCCTTCACAAGAATTCGAATCCATGAGTTGAATAATTGGATTACTGAGTAGCAGAATTCTGTAGAAACTGAATTGTCTCGTGTAACATGGTTTCGATTTTTCTCGCAATGAAATCTCAGTATTTGCAATATTGTCTTCGTACTCTTATGCAAACAAACCACTGTTAGTTGACTGACAAATAACTGATAATAATTAACAAGATGAGAACATTAATAAAATCAAGTTAATTAATTAAACCAATTATATTTAGAAAATAAGAAAATTTATTCTCAGGCAGAGGTTTTGTAAAGATGTCTGCTGCATGTAAATCGGTTGAAACGTATTCCAAACGAATATCCTTCTTCTGCACATGATCTCTAATAAAATGATGTCTAATGTCGATGTGCTTTGTTCTGGAATGAAGTACTGGATTTTGCGTGATTGCAATAGCACTTATATTATCACAGAAGATAGGTGATTCAGAGGCTTGAACTCCATAGTCTTTAAGTTGTTGTTGCATCCACAGTATTTGAGAGCAGCAACTTCCAACAGCAAGGTATTCTGCTTCTGCAGTAGACGTAGCTATGGAAGTTTGCTTTTTACTAAACCAGGAGATCAGCCTATCACCAAGAAATTGACAAAAACCACTTGTGCTCTTTCTGTCTAGTTTGCAACCTGCATAATCAACATCTGAATATCCAATAAGATTGAAAGATGAATCATTGGGATACCGTAAGCTGACATTTTGAGTTCCCTTTAAGTACTTTAGTATAAGTTTAGCAGCAATATAATGTAACTGCTTAGGGTTAGACTGAAATCTTGCACAAATGCAAACATCAAATAAAATATCAGGTTTACTGGCAGTAAGATACAATAGTGAGCCAATAAGACCATGATATTGAGTTACCTCTTCTGGAATTCCACTTTCATCCTTATCATGTTTGGTAGAAGAGCTCATTGGAGTGGAAGCAGGTGAGCATGCTTCCAGGCCAAACTTTTTCAGTAGCTCCTTAGTATACTTAGCTTGATTGATAAAAATTCCAGTATCTAGTTGTTTGATCTGCAGTCCTAGGAAGAATGTTAATTCTCCTATCATGCTCATTTCGAATTGTTCCTACATTAATTTGGCAAACTTTGCACACAGTTTGGGGTTAGTTGACCCAAAGGTAATGTCATCAACATAAATCTGCACTAATAGAATGTGCTTATTCTTAATTAAAGTGAACAAAGTCTTGTCTACTGTGCCAATCGTAAAATCATGATTGACAAGAAATTGTGAAAGGGTGTCATACCACACTCTAGGTGCCTGTTTTAAACCATACAGAGCTTTGTGTAATTTGAATACATGATGTGGTAAGAAATGATCAATAAAACCTGGAGGTTGTTCGACGTAGACCTCTTCTTGTAGTAGAACATTTAGGAAGGCACTCTTCATATCCATTTGATAAACTTTGAAATTCTTAAAAGCAACAAAGGCTAAAAATATTCTGATGGCTTCAAGCCTTGCTACTGGTGCATAGGTTTCATCTTAGTCTATTCCTTCCTCTTGTCTGAAACCTTGGGCCACCAGTCTTGCTTTATTTCTAATCACAGTTCCTTCTTCATTTAGTTTTTTTCTAAATACCCACCTAGTTTCAATAACAGCTTGGTGAGATGGTCTAGGTACTAGAAACCTAACTTCATTTCTTTTAAATTGATTCAGTTCTTCTTGCATAGCTTCAATCCAGCTTGGATCCAGAAGAGCTTCTTCAATCTTCTTAGGTTCATCCTGAGAAATAAAGGCAGCATGCATATATTCATTAATCATTTGCCTTTTGGTTCTCAAAGAAGCTGCTGGATTGCCAATAACGAAAGATGGAGGATGAGATTTTCTCCAAATAAAAGGGTTTAGAGGGATTTCTTCCTGGTTTGATATATTTGGATTAAGCTCAGCTAAACCAGTAGCAGGTTCTGGAATGACATCTTCTGGTTCTGGTATATCCGGTGTTTGTACTGGTGATTCCACTATTGGAATGTCTGGTTCTGGATTTTGGGCATCTTTGATACTTGGTTCTGCATCGTCTTCACTATCCAGTTCCAGATGAATCATGTCTAACTTGTTACTCAAATTTGACATGTTAGAGATTTCAGGAGAACTGCTGTCTTCATCGAAGACAACATGAATAGATTCTTCAACATTAAGAGTTCTATTATTGAAGATTCTAAAAGCTTTGCTTACTGCTGAATAACCGAGAAAAAGTCCAGCATCTGATTTTGAATCAATTGTAGACAAATAGTTTTTACCGTTATTAAGCACAAAGCATTTGCAACAAAATACATGGAAATAAGATACATTCGGCTTACTCCATTTCCATATCTTATATGGAGTCTGATTATGCCTTTTGTTGATCATTGTTCTGTTCTGAGTGTAGCATGCTGTATTGATTGCTTCTGCCCAAAAGCGCTGAGAGATATCTGCATCTGCTAGCATTGTTCTAGCAGATTCTTTAAGGGTTCTGTTTCTCCTCTCAGCTACTCCATTTTATTGAGGCGTTCTGGCACCTGAATATCCATGATGAATCCCCTGTTCATCTAACTATAGCTCAAGAATTTTGTTAGTAAACTCGGTACCTCAATAACTTCTGATTTTAATGATGGAAACTGATTTTTCATTTTGAATCTTTTTCAGAAGCTTGATCATGAGGCTACTGGTTTGATCTTTTCCAGCAAGAAATATTATCCAAGTAAATCTAGAAAAGTCATCAATAACAACAAGAGTGTATTTCATTCCCCCTAAGCTCATGATAGGGATTGGACCAAATAAGTCCATATGCAATAATTCCAAACACCTTGAAGTTGATTTACTACCTTTATTCTTGAAGCTAGATCTGATTTGTTTCCTAAGTTGGCATGCAGAACATACATGATTCTTAACAAAATTGATATCAGGCAAGCCATCAACTATGTTCTGCTTTTTGAGATTATTGATTGATTTGAAATTCAGATGATTCAATCTCTTGTGCCAGAGCCAATGTTTATCACTAAGAGAGGCAACTAAACATGTAGAAACATTAACATGATCTAAGTTCCATGAAACTTTGTAGGTGTTGCCTTCTCTCTTTCCAGTTAATACAGTAGACTCAACAGCATCTTTAACTGTGCATGTGGGCTTCTGAAAAGCTACTGAATAACCATTATCACACAGTTGACTAATGCTGATTAAATTATAACAGAGATTTTCAACCAAGAGTACATCATTGATAGTTATGTTACCATGGATAATCATACCCTTACCCACGGTTCTACCTTTTGAGTTGTCCCCAAAAGTTATCTTTGGTCCAGTACAACTCATTACTTCTGAAAGTAGACTCTTTTGACCAGTCATATGCCTGGAACATCCACTGTCCAAATACCATGTGGAGTTGCTGATTTATGCTTTCTTCTCCTGCTCCTGCAAACACAAATTTTAGTATCTGGTACCCAATCTATTTGGGTCCAAGCCTTATCAGTCCCTTAGGAACCCATATTTGTACAATTTTTGGTAATTTTGTACTTCGGGTAACCAAAGAAGTGTGTGAAACAGAAGGTATGTTATTTCTAACAGTATGCATCTTAGAATGTTGTTCTTCCCTTCAGTTTTTGTTGTCTGGCCTATATATCTTCTGAATAGGTCCAGAATTATAGTACTGGTAATTTTTAATTTTCATAGAGGGTTGTCCTCCGGAGTTGAATCCTCTACTGGATCCAGAACTTTGGTGAACTCTTCCCCTAGGTTCAACATAACCCAGACCATAATGCTTCCTTCTATTCATCTGATCTACAGTCCTTTCAACTCGAACAGTTGGCACTTCCGGTTCATGTACCACATTGGATTTAACAAAACGAATGTATTTCGCTTTGCTTGTATCCAGTTCTGGCTTGGTACTGGTTTCTGAAGTGCTTTCATTATTGCTGAATCCGAGACCACTCCTGTCTCCGGATTGCTTCTGCAACTCTTGCATCTTCTCCAATGAAACTGAAGACTTATTCCAAGCATTTACAAGAACAGATAGCTTCTGGCTTTCAGACTTCATCGTCTGGTAATCTGTGTTCACTCTATCATTCTCAGTTCTCAACCTTTAGATCTCTACAGCTGTTTTCTTGCAAGCAAGAAAACTTATTGATTTGATCCTTTAGGTTTTGATTTTCAGTTTTAACTTCCTCGAATGATTGAGAAAGTCCTGTGTACTCCTTTACCATGTCATGAAATGCATTAACCAAATCAATTCGTGTAAATTCATTAGAGTCAAAGTCAAATACCTCTCCAGATGTCGAGGCTGATTCAGTGTCTGCCATGAGACATTTGATCTCTTCTACATCACTATCAGTAGAATGACTTTCTGAATCAGAAGATTCAGAACTAGAATTTGCTTTCTTCAGAAATCATCGCTTTGCGGTCTCTTCTAGACTTCTTGTCATTTCTCTTGTATTCTTTTTTCTTATGATCATCCTTCTTTGGCTTTGGACAATCAGCAATGAAATGCCCAACCTTTCCACAATTAAAACACGCCATGTTACCAGATGGTGAATCCTTCTTGAAGTTTCGGTTGGGACCATGGTAAGCTCGATGATTCTTTTCATGAATCTGGAGAATTTCTTTACAAATAGAGAGATCGCGCCACTGATGATCTGTTCAGCAGTATTTTCAGATGTGCTATCAATGGTGATAGTAGGTGATGCTTGTGGAACAACTACAGCAGCAGCAGTAGCAGTGATAGCAGTAAGGGCCTTGGTAGGTAGATTTGATGAAGGCTCTTCTCCGCTTGTCACTTCCAGTTCAAACTCATAGCCTTTTAAGTCTCCAAACAAGTCACGCACTTCTAACTTGTTCAGATCTTTAGATACTCTCATAGCCATGGTTTTTACATCCCATTCTCTGGGCAAAGCTCTCATTACTTTGAGCGCTATCTCTCTGTTGCCATGCTCTTTACCCAGAGTTGCTAGTTCATTGACCAAGCTGCTTAAACATTCATCAAACTCATTTAGAGTTTCTCCAGCCTTCATTTTCAGATTTTCAAATTTTTTCATTGCTACAGACAATTTATTATCTTTCGTCTGCTCATTTCCTTCACAGATTTGAATGAGATTTTCCCAAATTTCTTTCGCAGTAGAGCACATCTTGATCTTGCTGAAGGTGTTCTTATCAAGAGTTTTATAGAGGGTGTCCTTCGCGACATTATCAAGATTGGCTTTCTTTTTATCCTCGCCAGTCCATTCGCTTCTTGGTTTTTCAACCATTTTCGGTGCACCATCAGTAACAGCAACAGCAACAGCTGTTGTGTGGACCCGGACACTAATTAAAGTTTTTTATCGTTCTTAGAATTAATCAATCAATTATAATAAACAGGGTCTAAAATTTTTTTTTTTAAAATACAAATCGGAAACGTTATGTAAATCAATCTGAATTACATATTAAATATAAACATATAAGTCTTGTATTGTCTACAATAATCCAACTAGGTTCAACTACATATCAGTGCTGACTCCTAATTTATTTCCGAGCCCGGATCTCCACGCTATCTAGTCCAGCCTCGTTCTCTTCTTGACCATGATCCTGTCCCACCTGTTGTCATGCACACATACAAACAAGACAACAGCCGGATAACTCCGGTGAGAATTACATTCCCAGTATAAATCATGTATACATGCCTTTCATATAAACAATATAAAAGCATGAAATAAACATTCATAACATGTATCAAAATCAGAACATGAATCAAATATTCATCACATGTATTATAATTCTAAACATGAATAAATATCAAGAATAAATTATATTCTAAACATATACCATCATCAGGAACATAATTCCATATCAAGCAATGAATCACTCTCCGTGATTCTCAGACTCAGACTCGACTCAATCCTAATCTAGGGATTCCGATTGGAATAAGAACATGCACCCACCTACACTCCCGATCGGGGTGGTATTATGTTCTTATTCACGGACTTTGGCTCTTTCCATATCGAACACCAGTAATAGAAGAAACTCCAATTCTATCCACTCCGATATAGCCAAACGTCCTACGTCTTGGCGAATCTGCCACAGACTAGGCCTATCGACCCTGGCGTCCATATCGAACATCAGTAATAGAAGAAACTCCAATTCTATCCACTTCGATACAGCCAAACCTCGATGACAATGTGCAATGGTCCAGTGACGATTCCATCACAGTCAGGAACCTCTGTCACGAGATCAAATGTGTACGACTAGGCACATCCGCCTATGACTCAACACCTACATTGTCTATAAATCCATAGACCAAAGATATCAATCATATTCAATTGCAAATAACAATGCAATAACATAAAGCATGTGATTTTGGGAAACTCAAGTCGAATCCAACTCGAGTTGTGCAATCCCGCATCAACATCAATTTATACCTTTCGTTTCGTTCTGTCGATCGGACTCAGTCGAAGTCTCGAACTCACTGCCTATCAATATCCATCTGGCAACAACAATATCAATATACTGTATCAAGGTATAACTCAAATCAAAACCTGTTCTGATCGATACTCAACTCAAAACATATTCTGATCAATGTCACGATCCAACGGTACAATCATAATCAATACTGAATCTGATCGATACCACTCTACTGATGTTTCAACGGCATAGTAATACAGTCTTGATAATCCCGTCAATTTCAATATCACAGATAAAATATCACGAGACATAATCAATATCGATACAACTCATAATTCCAGCAATAACAGATCATAATCTCAAATCTGTACAATCTCAGTCATATCATTTCAGAAAATCATAACAATTACATAAACAGTATGTTCTTGGATCTGACTTCAATTATATACTGATCAGTATACCCAGAACACATAATATCAGTCAAATCACAATTCCCCCAATATCATAATTTCAAACGATATCAGAATTCAATAAAACTTACGTCCCGTTGTAGCTGTCGTCGCTAGGAACTCGGTACTGAAGTCAGATTTCAAATCAGATGACCAGATCGTAAATTAGAACTTGAGCTTTCCTCGGCAGCTCGTTTCTCTTCCTTTTTCATTCTTAAGGCTAAGGATTGATATGTATAGATATATATATACACACACGTTGCATGCAAGGGCAAGTGGCTTATCTTTGGTGCAACATGTCTCGCGCATATGCGCGACATCACTCGGCGCATATGCGCGAGACACAATTTCTCAGCGCGTGTCTCGGCAGCTCGCGCATATGCGCGCCTCCCCGTCGCGCATATGCGCGAGAACTACTGTCTCGTGCAATGCAACTTGCGCATATGCGCGCCTCCATCCGGCGCATATGCGCCAACTTCTCAGGACATTTACTTTGGTTACTGGACACCTTGCGCATATGCGCGCCCTCACGCCGCGCATATGCGCTGAGTCTTCTGGCATACCCGCGCATGGCTCGCGCATCACGTCGCGCATGTGTGCGAATGGCACACCCTCACACCTACTTTGCGTGTCTTTTCTCGTCTTTTCCAGTCTAATCCTTTACGTCTATAATCACATCGATTATCCCCAAATCATTTCAGATTACGGTAATCAAATTCTCAGGCCTTACATTTCTCCCCCCCTAAGATTCGATTTCGTCCTCGAAATCACAGGCTATCCAATCATATAAAGAAAGAAATGTATGATAGAGGTTAATCAAAAAACTCATTGTCATGAAACAATTCTGAAATCTTTATCTCATCTCGGATTTTGTTTTTCTTCAGTATCATAACGATTCCATTGAACTTTCACAAACGGAATAGTCTTCGTTATGAATCATTTTTCTTTTACTGATTCTGATTTCAATCTGAAATAATGCTTCAAGAAGTATAATCTCATAATACCACTCGAATGACTGATGATAGAATCAATCTTACAATACTGGCTATACAACATCCGTATATACCATCAATAGCTCATAACAAATCAATACTATCATCTCCTATCAATCTGGTAATTTTAATCAGGGTTATATTCAATCTTCAACCTCAAATAACAACAGTCATCATCCGACGTTGACATATTCAGTCTATTTATTCTGAGCTGTCTTTATTCTCTTCTGAATCAGTTTCAATTTCTTTTTCATATTTCTAATCCTATCAAATCCAATCTCAGGTATCACCGAGATATAATCCCCATACAAGAAAATCTATAGTTCTCACTGTACAATGCCTCGAATGATGCTATCTCGATACTCATCTGATAACTATCGTCTTACAATCATTCACAAAGTGACAACACATCGCCTCAACTAGTGCTAAAATCCAGCACTACAGTTCCTGGATATCCTCCAGTTCCAGGATAGTTGTTCCAACTATCTGTCGATCTATAGACGATAAGTGAAAGAGTTTATTGTATACTCTGCCAAAAGTACAAAATCAAACGAAAATCACAGTCTGATATAATCAACTCTGGCATTCAGTACAATCTATCCTCTTTTGTGACATAAATCTCCATCGACTGGTCATATCCGTAAGTCTTCATGTACAAATAATATATGCAAATTCACACAATCTATTAATAACAATCACGTCGCATCCCAATCTAGAAAAGATTTCGGTAGTTCCATTACGAAATCTATAGAAATGTACTCCCATTTCTATTCAAGAATCGATAATCGATATAACCAACCTCCTGTTTTCCCCTGTCGGCAATTTAGACATTTCAGTACAAATTCTGCTACAACTGATTTCATTTGTTTCCCTAACATCAGTCAGTTCAAGTCAGTCTACATTTTTCTATCATCAGAATAAATGTTGAATTAAAGATGGCGCATTTATGATCATTCCTGTCGTTTCAGATTCGAAATATTCGGCACAAACAAGTCGGCTATTCACATACAATACAGTATCACATACCTGATATTCTGATCGATCCTCTACTCTGATCATTGTAATCAAGGTCTAAACATTCTGATCAAACTTCTGAACTGCTTTAATTCTCGAAATCAGCTTTGGTTTGACTCACACCGTATAGAATTTCAACGATATGTAGTCTATATCAAATACTGAGTTAGAAGATAACAAGTCTCAAGCAGATTTACTACAACCATCGTATATAATATCCTGCTAAATTCATACAACCACCAATATCTGACATTGATATCAATCTCAGCCACTGATCACGGCTTCACTGTACTCAGCTCAACAGATATATCGTCTTCAGATGTCACATATTCTGAATACAATCTGTCTCAGGCCAGATTCAAAATTCAACAGTTCTTATCTACCATAATCTCAGTTCTCAGAATATTCAATACAAAATATTCGATTCTATCGGTCATATGCTGCGAGTAATCAAAATATCATGAATATACCGAGCATAAAATCATCAGAATACCTCTGAACACAGGATTCATCCGCCCATAACTGAACTAATAAACAGAACTGAAGTATTTCACAGAGAAACACACAATCAGATATAACTCTACTCTCAGGCATAAATTTTCTAATTGATACTTCAATTCTTCCGATACAATCAACATCATTCTGTATGGAATTCTACCAATAAGAACAATATCTGGTATCAAATCAAGACTGAAATCACTCTCCCTGTTATAAGACAAACCTGGAATCTCAGCTAGGAAGACTTTAGCAATTCTCATGCTACTGGCAAATCAATCCATGATACGCTCAGTTTCAGTAATCCACTGAATACATAAGGAATTACTCAATTCCTTTCGATAATCATCGAGTCATAAATAATACAGATATCAAAGGAATTTTAAATCGAAAATCCTTACCGTATATTATTCATTCTTCGGCCATTTCAGGTCCGAATCTTACCATCTCCTGGCAAGAATCTATAATAGTTCTGTACTTGTCAATACATCAATATCAATAATGCAGTCAAAATCAGACCACACAAGTACAACACAGTATAACTCAATCTCATTCTCACTTCACTGCAATATACGATATTTACAGAATTCACTGGTATCAATCTTTCCCACAAAAGATAAAGAAATCAATACTATAGTATATACAGACCCAACCGAATAAAGCATATGTCAATGCAATTCATACAGAATCATGTATAAGATGTACGAGAATCTCCCAATACATATGGAACAAAATCATAAAAGAACAGATACCTGTCACTACATCATCAAGTGCATCCTAGATCTGTTCCTCGGTCACTACCACCAGATGCCTCTGCTCCCTGGAATCTTCGGGAACCTCTCTGTGGACATACTCTCGCAAAATGTCCTGACTGTCGGCAGATATGGCAACTACCAAATACTCCTTGGCATTGCTCAGTGGGATGTCTCCCTCCGCATGTGCTGCAATACACTCCGGTATAACTGTAAGGTCCAGAATTAAAACGACGTAATCCAATTGCATGCAAATCTAGGAAATATGAAAAAATGAGTAATTAATTGACTTTAATTGCTAATTAATTATGTGACATACTTGTTTAATTGTTATTTGAGATTTTTATTGTCATCATGAATAAAATTGTATTTTTAGGAATATTCAAAGTGACGATCGAGGAACGGGGACCGAGGGCTGAAAAATGTCAAATATTTTTATTAAATGATTATTTTTAATTATTTAAAATATGGTCGATGCTTTTCAAATTTTTTAAAATAAAGGGTTTTGAGGTGATTTTATACGCCGGGACGTAAATTTTATCGGTGTTCGTTTTTCAACTAAAATACGAGCTTCTAGGCAACCCGGCTAATAAATTCACATATTTAATTAAAAAAAACTTTGTTATTATTTTATTTAATTCCTAAATAGACTAATGGGTCTAATTCAATGGCTTATTAGGCCTAAGGTCTAGTTAGTGATCAAATTAGTATATAATGTGTTAATTAAATCACAAAACCCTATTCTAGAAACAAATCAATCGGCTACCCTAGTTTTTATTTTCTGAAAACACTCTCCCAAACCCCACCACCTCACGGCAGCACCCACCTAAGCACATCTAAGGTTTTTCGAAGGGTTCAAGAGAAGTCCAAGCCAAGGTGTCCCTCCGTTCTTCGTCGTCAACGATATTTCGTGCGTATATAACGCAAAGGCACGCCATACATCTCTTTTTCTCGTCTATCACATCATATTAGTGTTTTAAATTATGTTTGCATGAAAAGTTTGAATTTCATATGAAATTTTCGTATTATTGCAAAACCATGTGTAAAACTCATGATTTAAAGTTTCAAAATCATGTTTTTATGTGCTTCAAAGGGCTGCCATGATTAGGACATGATCAAGCCAAGTTTTTACATGAATTAGAGTCCTGGAACCACAACCTAAACACTACATAATCGAGGGAAACCTGCTGGTGCGAAATTCCGTGCATGATCGCAAGGCCAGGTTTCACGAGGGAGGGGTCGACCAGGGTTTTGGCTTGAGACAAGGCTCAGGCAGGGCCTGTCATGGGTCAGGGAGAGAGTCCTAGCCAAGCTAGGACTCACGATAAGGGCTGGGGAAGGAGTCCTAACCATGATAGGACTCCCACCCGAGAAACACACTACATGAGCGTGGGAGAGTATAGGTGTCCAGGAGTTGAGGGGCTTGGTTCGGGGGTCATGGGCTGGGTTAGAAGGAGTCCCTAGGGTCCTAAGTAAGTGCACATGGGTTGGGTCCAAGGGTTGGGGCGTTGGCTGGAGCCACAAGCTCCATAACGTAGAGTCCCTCCTAGGAGAAATTCTCGGCCAAGCTTAGGGGATTTTTCGGCTGCACGTTTTTGTAGTTTAGATAGGTTTCTTAGTGAACCTATGGTCCAGTAGGCTAATTTGGGAGGTTGGTCAGGTTTTGGACCAATATGGTTCGGGGGTAACTCGTGAAAATCGGAAGTTGGCTCGGGGTCGAAGTTTAGGTGTCAAATGGGGTTTTTAAAATAAGAAAATTGGAAAATGGCTCACGGGCTCGGGTCGTGGTCCATAAGGGCTAAAATAATATAAAAAGACTAAATTTAGAATTTAGGAATTTTATATTAAAGTTTGGGATTTTTCGGGTTAAAAACACCGTTAAAAAATTATTTAAAGATAAATGAAAAAGTCTAAGTTTTAAGCCAAACTAAATTATGGAAAAATTCATGTAGGCTTAAATAATTATTTGGGACATATTAGGGTCATGAAATCAAGAAAAAAGTCGAAAACGTAAAATTTCGAGCCCAGGGGTAAAATGGTCTTTTCACACCTAGAAATTAGTATAGGTCATGGCAGTGCCCTAAATGCTATTTTTACGAAATTACGATCATTTTTAAATATTTATGAATTGTTCATGATTAAAATTTGATTTTTGAACGTCTAAATGATTTTTATGATTTAAGAAGACATTTAAAATACATGTTGCATGCTTGGTTTCAAAAATGAAAATTGTAAATATTACTCATGATTTTTCTAAGTGATGTGAATGTAAAATGTTGAAGGATGTGAAGTGATTGTGACTAATTTGTAATGTTGGCGACGTCGTGAGGGTTATGGTCCCAGTGGGAGCCCGACGATCGTGTTTCCATCATTCCGAATATGTGGTTACGGTCATGTAGTAACGGTAAGAATGGGAATGTCGTGAGGGGAAAAGGCCCCAGAGGGAACCCATTTATGGGAAAAGGCCCCCGAGGGAACCCCGACGAGCGTATTTCTATTCGATCATGATAGGCCAGGGCCCAGTTGACCGGTGAGAGTGTTGCTGGTGTCCCCCGCCGCCCAGTACTGAGGTTTCACGTAGATGGATCCATCGTCATGTCATATCATGTCCGGAAAGTCACAATTAACGATCTGAATTCAACAAAGGAAAAAAAAGGAAATGTTCATGATTATGTTTAAGGTTTTATGTCATGTCATGTTGAGGAAAAGGAAATTCATGTTTGCATGTCATGAAAATGTTTATGTTTAAAGTTTTATGCATCATGAAAATGTTTACGAAAATGTTTATGTTTATGCATCTTCATGAAAACGATATTTTAAGTACAAGTATTTTTCACCGTTATATGTTGACTGTTTTACGTATTACTCGTTATAAAGATTATGGTGTGATGAGTCTTTAGACTCACTAGGTGTGATGGATGCATGTGGTATTGAGGGAGGACTTGATGAGTGATTTGACTGGACTGAAGGCGCACACATCCCGAGGACCAGCGCTTCTACTTTTTCCGCATTATGACTTTTGACTCATACTTTATGATTAAAGATTTTTAAGATTATTTATTTATGCATTTGAGAGATTTTTGAGAGGTTTAGTATGGGCTATTCTTTTCAAATTATTCCTTTTTAGGTTTGGTAAAATATGCGACGATTTCATTTTATCACTATTGCACTTAGTTTTTAAAATGCTAGTTTGTTAACGTTTAATTTTAAAGGGTAAAGGTACATGGCCGAAAATTGAGTGTTAAAAAAAAATTTCTAGTACTTTTAAAGCAATAAAAAGGACAGGACGTTTCAGTTGGTATCAGAGCAAAGGTCCTGTAAAGGGTTGTGCCACCATCAGCGCCGGGAAGATCAGTCGTCAAGCCTCAATTTGTAAGTTTACATGCTTTATATGATTTAGTATGATGTTACCTGCATGATGATATGAATATTATGTTTATGATGCATGTTTATTAGCTTTTCGAGTATTTATGCTTTGCATGCTTTAATTGATAAAATGAATTAGGACATGTCACATGATTAGAAAACTTAGATTTAATTGCATGTTGGTTACGTTAGAATTTGGAAAACATTCAGATAAAATGCCTCCTAGACGTGTACCCGTTATCGAGAATCAGGAAGAGAACAGTGTTAATCGCCGATGGAATAGTCAAAGAAATGCACCACCACCACCACCTCCTCCTCCAGGGAATCCTGCTTCTCGTGCTTTAGAGAGTATGGCTCGTCTCTTCGAGCAACAATTACAGCAGCAGCAGTTACAACAGCAACAGTTATAGCTGCAGTTACAGCAGATGCAGCAGCAGCAGCTACAGCAGCCACCTAGGCCACATCAGGATATTTAAGAGCAATTCCGGAGGCTAGGGCCGAAGGAATTTTCTGGCACCACCGATCCATTTGCTGCTGAGAGTTGGATCTGATCACTCGAGGTACATTTTCGCTATCTGGATATGGGAGACGTCGACCGTGTGAGGTGCACTACTTATCTGCTTTGGGACGACGCTTCTTTATGGTGGGAAGGAGCCGAGCATGGTGTTGACCTTGCTACACTCACTTGGGCACAGTTCAAGACGAAATTCTATGAGAAATACTTTACTGCTGACGTCAGAAGCCGGATAAAGAGGGAATTTATGACTCTCCGTCAGGGAGACATACCTGTTGCTGATTTTGTGAAGAAGTTTGATAGGGGTTGTCACTTTGTACCCCTTATTGCCAGGGACGCGGAAGAAAAACTTAAGCATTTCAAGGATGGCCTACGACCTACCATTCGGGATAAAGTTATGATGATGCGTCCGGAGAATTATGCTATGGCAGTTACTTATGCATATCAGAATGAGCAGTCCTTAAAGGACATTGACTTTGAGATTCAGCGCAAGAGGCAGCACTTTCAGAGTAACAATCAACCCAACAAGAAGCCAAATACGGGTCCTCCTAGACCTCAAGGGCCTCAAAAGCCCCAAGGTCAAGTCAAGAAGCCAGCGCCACCAAAGCCACAAAATCCTGGAGCACCAAAGCCTGCTGAGTGACAACCATGCAAACAGTGCAACCGTGCACATCTTGGCAAATGTGAATGGGGATCATTTAAATGTTTTTACTGCAAAGAGGATGGACACAAAGCTATCGAGTGTCCAAAGAAGAAAGCAGCTGCCACAGCCCGAGCTTATGTTATGAATGCCGAGGAAGCTGAGGAAGAGGCAGACACTACCCTCATCACGGGTAACCTAGTCATTTAACATTTTTATATTGCTTATTAATGCATGAAGTGTTAAATTGGTTATTAGAATTGATTTGGGATCAAGTTTCAACCTAGAATAAATTAGGTTGCATGTTCTACCTAGTTGGATTTAAGTGATGATTTTAGAAACTATAGAAAATGATTTGAATTTTGTGTCTTGTTTTATGTGAAGGATGGAATGATTCCAAATAAAAAAGTTTTAGGGCCAAAATTAAAGAAAATCATAATTTAGGGAGATTTCGAAATTTTGGGGGTTATTGTGCAATTTTCGAAACTTTGAGGTCTATTGTGCAATTTCGAAAAAAATAAAGGGACTATAATGCAATAATTCGAAAATAAGGAACCTAAGTGAAATTTTTGAAATATTAAGAATCAAAATGCAATTCTCGAAACATGAAGGGCTAAATCGGAATTTCGAATAATATAAGGACTTAATTGCAATAATTCGAAATTTTGGGGTCAATAATGCAAATTTCAAAAATTGAGGGACTAAAGCGCAATTTTTCCCAAGAAATGTTTAAGTTCGACACGAAATATTCATATATTTTGGGAATTAAAGATAGTAAATCCTTAAGCTTCAACTCGAAAAGATATATAAGACAATTTTCATCGCAGGGAGGATCATTATTTTAGGTGTAGCTACCTATGCATTGCTAGATTCAGGAGCTACACACTCTTTCATATCTGAAACCTTCATAAAAAGACTGAAAATTACTCCTCAAGATATGGGTTTGGGTTTCAAAGTTTCTATTCCATCCGGCGTCAGATGCTCACGTCTAAGATTGTTAAGAATCTGGAGCTTCGGTTATTCAAAGATGTTGTTCGGGCAGATCTTATTGTGCTTCCTATGCCCGAATTCGATATTATACTTGGGATGGATTGGTTATCAGCAAATGGAGCTTCGATTGATTTTGATCAGCGATCAGTATCTATTAGACCGCCTAGTGGTAAATCTTTTGTCTTTGAGGCGGCGAGAAACAAGCAAATGCCGCACATCATCTCTTGTCTATGTGCGAGGAAGCTTATTAAGCGTGGATGTCAAGCTTATCTAGCATGTGTCACTACTACACATGAATCCATCAGTCAGAAGATAGAAGATGTTGATATTGTGAGAGATTTTCCTAGCGTCTTTCCCGACGACGTTTCTGGCATTCCGCCCGATTGTGAAGTGGAATTCTCTATTGATCTTATGCCGGGCACTGTTCCTATATCTAAAGCACCTTATCGTCTAGCATCTGGTGAAATGAAAGAACTAAAAGATCAAATCCAAGAATTGCTAGACAAGGGTTTCATTCGCCCTAGTTACTCTCCATGGGGCGCTCCGGTTTTGTTTGTGAAAAAGAAAGATGGCAGCATGTGTCTTTGCGTTGATTATCGAGAGCTTAATCGAGTTACCATCAAAAATAAGTATCCACTGCCAAGAATTGAGGATCTGTTCGATCAGTTGCAAGGAGCATCGATATTTTCTAAGATTGACCTGCGATCTGGATACCATCAATTGAAAGTCAAATAATCTGATGTTCACAAGACAACGTTTCGCACGAGATATGGGCACTATGAGTTTATGGTCATGCCATTCGGGTTGACCAATGCGCCAGCGATCTTCATGGATCTCATGAATCGCGTATTTCAGCCATATCTAGATCAGTTTATTATTGTCTTCATTGATGACATATTGATCTATTCCAAGAACAGAGAAGAGCATAGCCGTCATTTGAGGATCGCACTGCAGGTATTACAAGACAAAAAGCTATATGCAAAGTTCAGCAAGTGCGAGTTTTGGCTTGACAGATTGGCGTTCTAAGGCCACATCATTTCTAGTGATGGCGTGGAAGTTGATCCGAGTAAAGTTGAGGCAGTAAAAGAGTGGCCAGTACCGAAGAGTGTCACCGAGATTCGCAGTTTCTTGGGACTAGCTGGCTATTATCGCAAATTCATCAAGGGGTTCTCATCTATTGCAGTGCCTTTGACATCTTTGACGAAGAAAAATGCTAAGTTTATTTGGGGATCTGAGTGTCAAGATAGTTTTGACAAGTTGAAGCAAGCCTTGATATTCGCACCAGTGTTATCTATGCCATCGGGGCAAGGGGAGTATGTTCTACATACCGAAGCTTCTAAACTTGGGTTGGGCGCAGTTCTGATGCAAAACGACCGAGTTATCGCCTATGCGTCAAGACAGTTGAAAATTCATGAAAAGAACTACTCTACTCATGATCTTGAGCTTGCAGCAGTAGTCTTTGCACTAAAAATTTGGAGACACTACCTTTATGGGGAGAAGTGCAAGATATCCACCGATCATAAAAGTTTGAAATACTTCTTCACCCAAAAGGAGTTGAATATGAGACATCGCAGATGGTTTGAATTGGTAAAGGACTATGATTGTGACATTAGCTACCATCCGGGGAAAGCTAATGTAGTGGCAGACGCATTGAGTAGAAAAGCAGCAGTTATCACTTATTTATCACTCCAAAGACCGTTGCAGTCTGAGATACAGCGGTTTAAGCTTACAGTGTATGCTAGGGGCGAGGCCCCTAATCTTGCCACATTATCAGTACAGTCGACTTTGAGAGACATAATTCGTGATGGGCAGTCTACTGATGAGCAGTTGCAAAAGTGGATAGCTAGAGATGAAGCCAAGGGCCGGAATTTATATTCAGTAGTGAATGGCTTGGTCCGTTATAGAGACCGTCTATGGGTTCCTAGTGATGATTCCTTGAGAAACCTTATTATGAAGGAAGCCCATGACACATCATATTCCATTCATCTGGGCAGCACAAAAATGTATAGAGATCTGCAGTTGTTATATTGGTGGCCAGGCATGAAGAGGGACATTCTGAGATATGTATCCGAGTGTTTGACTTGTCAGCAAATCAAAGCAGAGCATCAAAGACCAGCGGGAAAATTAAAACCACTCCCTATTCCCGAGTGGAAATGGGAGAACATCACTATTGACTTTGTTGTGGGATTGCCAAAGACAGTTAAAGGATTCAATGCCATTTGGGTGATAGTGGATCGTCTTACGAAATCAGCGCATTTTCTACCTATTAAGACGACATTCACCATGGTTCAGTATGCCGACTTGTATATTCGGGAGATAGTTCGGCTACATGGGATTCCTGTATCCATCGTTTCTGACAGGGATCCGAGGTTCACGTCGTCTTTTTGGAAAAGTCTGCATGCAGCGATGGGGACCAAGTTATTGTTCAGTACAGCGTTCCACCCTCAAACTGATGGTCAGTCAGAAAGAGTTATACAGATTTTGGAAGATCTACTGCGAGGATGTGTTATTGATTTCCAAGGCAGTTGGGAACCAAAATTACCTCTAGTGGAGTTCACTTACAATAATAGCTATCAATCATCAATAGGAATGGCTCCTTTTGAGGCACTCTATGGAAGGAAGTGTAGATCTCCTATTCATTGGGACGAGGTTGGGGAAAGAAGAGATATTGGTCCAGATGTCATTGAAGAGATAGCTGAGCTGGTAGTCAAAATTCGTGATAGAATGAAGACTGCGCAAAGCCGACAAAAGAGTTATGCGGATAAAAGGCGAAGGGACTTAGAGTTTGCAGTGGGCGATCATGTATTTGTGAAAATAGCACTCATGAAGGGTGTTATGCGCTTTGGCAAGAAGGGCAAGCTTAGTCCAAGATTTATAGGTCTGTTCGAGATTTTGGAGAGGATTGGGACACTAGCTTATAGAGTGGCATTGCCACCAGCGCTTGCAGGAGTTCACAATGTGTTCCACATTTCGATGCTGCGGAAGTACATGTCGAATCCGTCACATGTGCTTTATTATGAGCCTCTTCAACTATCTCCAAATATGACTTATGAGGAAAGACCTGTCCAGATTTTGGCAAGACAAGAAAGACGATTGCGTAACAAAGTCATTCCAATGGTCAAGGTCAAGTGGCTGAATCACTCGGAAGATGAAGCTACTTGGGAAACCGAGAGAGACTTGAAGAATCGCTATCCAGATTTATTCAGTAAGTTCTAATGAAACGGCCCGAAAATTCGTGTTTGAAAAATTGCGGAAAAATTTAAAATTTTCTTTTTAAAATAATTAAGGTGCCTCATTCACAAAATAAACTGATGAATCAAGTTTAATGTTTAAAAATAGCAGCGGAAGAAATTATTATTCGCCAAAATAACAAGTTAAAGTATCCAACAACTGATAAAAAATGTTTGAGCATAAAAATGGCAAGGGCTGTAAATGAGGTCCTCGGGTTCCACTATTGCCGATCCAACTAGCTCACTGGTCCCCGCCCTCGGCCCCGGCATCATCAGTACCTACAACAATCAAGTCTAGTGAGTCTAAAGACTCAACATGCATATATCGTAAATAAAGAGTAAATATAGTAAAAATTTGCATGGGATAAAAATATCATGTCATGAGGCATAATGTGAAAATAACTTGTCATGAGCAATTATAATACGTGCATAACTGAACTGAAAATCATAGTGAAAATGTTTGCTACTTGGAGCCCTGTAATAAAATAGCATGTCATAAATTTTCTGTTGAGATTATGGTCTACGCAAGTGGTCCCTGAACTGAACTGACCGGTAACTGGCGACCGGGCCTGTAACTGGCGACAGGACTTAGTAATGTACGTCTGATCAGACCACTGCCACAATACTGGGTGAAACAACTGAACTGACCGGTAACTGGCGACCGGGCCTGTAACTGGCGACAGGATTTAGTAATGTACGTCTGATCAGACCACTGCCACAGTACTGGGTGAAACAACTGAACTAACCGGTAACTGGCGACCGGGCCTGTAACTGGCGACAGGACTTAGTAATGCTCTCATAACCGGTAACTGACGACCGGACCGGTAACTGGCGATCGGATTTAATCATGATAGTAAAGTGACCACAAGCCATATCGCATAAATCTCAAAATTTGTATTTTTGCACGTAATATAATTAAATAACTGAATTAAATATGAACAATTTCGATCTTCTTGCATTAAAATCATGTACTTGCGATATTTAAAAATACCTATATGGCTTGATTGAAGAGTGAAAGAAGATATAAACATGCCTTGGTTTGTTTTGACAGAAAACAAACGAAACAACGACGCGGCGCGGCGGAGACGGAGTGCTCTTCACTTTCTCACTTTTTCTCTCTTAATTCCTTTAAACCAAGCATGCACCATAATTATTATAATAGCGTAAAAATCGTAAACATGATGCATGAATATTTAAAATATCTTGAATTTGTGCTCAGGGCGCTGCCAGGACCAAAATCTCAACCCGGGTGCAAAATAACCATTTTGCCCCTAGAAATCAAAAAATTATCGTTTAACCCCTGGACCTCTAAAATTGACCCGAAGCTTACAAAACTCCTTAAAATATCCCAAAAATTTTTTGAAAGTATTCCTTGACGTAAACTCGAGTCCGTATCATAACTTATCTAATTAGTTTTAAAAACTCGGTTCGGGGTTCCGGTTTTAATCCGACTCGGTCCAAAATTTACCCAAATCTTCTACAACTTCTACCATATCATAAAAACACTTAATAGGCCCTAAAGCCCTATCATTAGTCTCCTTAAACCCACGGTAATAGTCCAGAACATGCTACACTACTCGGTCCTCTCTTATTTCAACACCTCAACCACACCTTTCCCTCACAAACTCACACCTCACGCTAATCCTTCGTTCCAGCCATGAACCCACCTACTGTAGGCCTAAACCAGACACCAAGGAACACCCCTGAACCAAGCCAACCTCCCCATGCAACCGGCTAACAGCTAGTAACCGAGGACAACCCCAAGCTCCCTACCGAGACCCATGCGCCTCTACTTGGACCGATCGAGCTCTCCGTCCCTCCAGCCCGCTTCTAGGCGCACCAGACCCCATCTCAGACCCATCAGGATCTGGTCCAATGCTGGAGGAGGCTCTCGCACAGCTGGTGTAACCCGTGAGCTTAGATCGAACCCCTTCCTTCTCCCACTCGATCGATCTACACACCTGCACTCAAACCCTATCGTGTCACCATCTAGACAGCCCCTTTCCAACCAAATATGGCAGTCCCTTGCAGCAGAAAACCAAAAACGTGAGTGTAAAACGTAGGGTGCAAAATACATGCAAAAATCGAAACCTATTCTTGTTTATGCTTGGATCGAAAGTTTCATGGGATGTATGCACATAAATCAGTAATATAAGCATGTGTGATGCACAAAGGATGTTACAAGCGTGCCTGGTGATGATCTTTATTGAAGGACACACACACGAGCCGAAAGTTTCTTTCAAGGGTGTAGAAGAAACCGATGGGACCTCAAGCTTTAATGATGAAAACGAAGGTGTGTCTGCTGCTGAGGGTAGTGTCGGCTACTTGGGGTAATTAGGTTTAGGGTAAATGGTATTTAAGGGTTAATTAAGTAGATAACAAATTAGTTTATGGGCCTAAATTGTTTAATTTAAAGATTAAAAAGATGATTAAGTCCTATAAACTCAAAAGTAGGCCATTAAGCCCAAACCCACTCCCGAAAAATATTTCGAGTTGGAAAGATTTTGAAAATAATAGCCGAACCATTAAAAAGTCCCCCGATTCGATAAAATTTGCGTACCGATTAAAAATAAAATTTTTACTGGTAAAAACACCCAAAAATTCTCATTTTTGTAAAATACACTTAAAAATGCTTTACCTTAACTTATAAAAATAAATCATGTAATAAAATAATTTTTCAGAAAATTCTCCGGTCTCCGATCCTCGTCCGAACGTGAATTGCACCTAAAACTCTAATGCTTGAGCTTCTAAAATTTCATGAATTAAATCCTTTCATGCATGAATTATGCATAAAATGCATAAAATAATTAATCACATAATTAATGAAATAAACATTCATTTAATGCTTTAAAAACAATTAAATAAAATACCAAATAAGTTTAATAACTTGCATGCATGCCAACTTTTTAAAATATATTTACTAACATGCTAAATTACCACTTCTTAAATAAGTCTTTATTTACTTATCTTAATACTCCATCTCCGGTCCGACCTCATTTATTTAACTGAAAAGATAACAATTACACTACTGCGTAAAATAAATAAATTTAAAGAAAAGAATTTAAATACTCATACGATAAAAAAATCATTTTAATTTTAAATACTAGAATAATGCATGGCTTATACGCAGTCCAATTTTACGGGTTCTACATCTAATTTCGAGGACGAAATTTTATTTAAGGGGGAAGGAATTGTAAGGTCCAGAATTAAGACGACGTAATCCAATTGCATGCAAATCTAGGAAATATGAAAAATGAGTAATTAATTGACTTTAATTGCTAATTAATTATGTGACATACTTGTTTAATTGTTATTTGAGATTTTTATTGTCATCATGCATAAAATTGTATTTTTAGGAATATTCAAAGTGACGATCGAGGAATGAAGACCGAGGGCTGAAAAATGTCAAATGTTTTTATTAAATGATTATTTTTAATTATTTAAAATATGGTCGATGCTTTTCATATTTTTGAAAATAAAGGGTTTTGAGGTGATTTTATACGCCGGGACGTAAATTTTATCGGTGTTCGTTTTTCAACTAAAATATGAGCTTCTAGGCAACCCGGCTAATAAATTCACATATTTAATTAAAGAAAAACTTTGTTATTATTTTATTTAAATCCTAAATAGACTAATGGGCCTAATTTAATGGCTTATTAGGCCTAAGGTCTAGTTAGTGATCAAATTAGTATATAATGTGTTAATTAAATCACAGAACCCTATTCTAGAAACAAATCAATCGGCTACCCTAGTTTTTATTTGCTGAAAACACTCTCCCAAACCCCACCACCTCACGGCAGCACCCACCTAAGCACATCTAAGGTTTTTCGAAGGGTTCAAGAGAAGTCCAAGCCAAGGTGTCCCTCCGTTCTTCGTCGTCAACGATATTTCGTGCGTATATAACGCAAAGGCACGCCATACATCTCCTTTTCTCGTCTATCACATCATATTAGTGTTTTAAATTATGTTTGCATGAAAATTTTGAACTTCATATGAAATTTTCGTATTATTGCATAACCATGTGTAAAACTCATGATTTAAAGTTTCAAAATCATGTTTTTATGTGCTTCAAAGGGCTGCCATGATTAGGACATGATCAAGCCAAGTTTTTACATGAGTTAGAGTCCTGGAACCACACCCTAAACACTACATAATCGAGGGAAACCTGCTGGTGCGAAATTCTGTGCATGATCGCAAGGCCAGGTTTCACGAGGGAGGGGTCGACCAGGGTTTTGGCTTGAGCCAAGGCTCGGTCAGGGCCTGTCATGGGTCAGGGCGAGAGTCCTAGCCAAGCTAGGACTCACGATAAGGGCTGGGGAAGGAGTCCTAGCCATACTAGGACTCCCACCCGAGAAACACACTACATGAGCGTGGGAGAGTATAGGTGTCCAGGAGTTGAGGGTCTTTGTTCGGGGGTCATGGGCTGGGTTAGAAGGAGTCCCTAGGGTCCTAAGTAAGTGCACATGGGTTGGGTCCAAGGGTTGGGGCGTTGGCTGGAGCCACAAGCTCAATAACGTAGAGTCCCTCCTAGGTGAAATTCTCGGCCAATCTTAGGGGATTTTTGGACTGCACGTTTTTGTAGTTTAGATAGGTTTCTTGGTGAACCTAGGGTCCAGTAGGCTAATTTGGGAGGTTGGTCAGGTTTTGGACCAGTATGGTTCAGGGTAACTCGTGAAAATCGGAAGTTGGCTCGAGGTCGAAGTTTAGGTGTCAAATAGGGTTTTTAAAATAAGAAAATTGGAAAACGGCTCACGGGGTCGAGTCGTGGTCCATAAGGGCTAAAATAATATAAAAAGACTAAATTTAGAATTTAGGAATTTTATATTAAAGTTTGGGATTTTTCGGGTTAAAAACACCATTAAAACAATTATTTAAAGATAAATGAAAAAGTCTAAGTTTTAAGCCAAATAAAATTATGGGAAAATTCATGTAGGCTTAAATAATTATTTGGGACATATTAGGGTCATGAAATCAAGAAAAAAGTCGAAAACGTAAAATTTCGAGCCCAGGGGTAAAACGGTCTTTTCACACCTAGAAATTAGTATAGGTCATGGCAGTGCCCTAAATGCTGTTTTTATGAAATTACGATTATTTTTAAATGTTTATGAATTTTTCATGATTAAAATTTGATTTTTGAATGTCTAAATGATTTTTATGATTTAAGAAGACATTTAAAATACATGTTGCATGCTTGGTTTCAAAAATGAAAAATGAAAATATTACTCATGATTTTTCTAAGTGATGTGAATGTAAAATGTTGAAGGATGTGAAGTGATTGTGACTAATTCGTTAATGTTGGAGAAGTCGTGAGGGTTATGGTCTCAGTGAGAGCCCGACGATCATGTTTCCATCATTGCGAATATGTGGTAACGGTCATGTAGTAACGGTAAGAATGGGAATGTCGTGAGGGGAAAAGGCCCCAGAGGGAACCCATTTATGGGAAAAGGCCCCCGAGGGAACCTCGACGAGCGTATTTCTATTCGATCATGATAGGCCAGGGCCCAGTTGACCAGTGAGAGTGTTGCTGGTGTCCCCCGCCGTCCAGTACTGAGGTTTCACGTAGATGGATCCATCGTCATGTCATGTCATGTCAGGAAAGTCACAATTAACGATCTGAATTCAACAATGGAAAAAAAAGAAAATGTTTATGATTATGTTTAAGGTTTTATGTCATGTCATGTTGAGGAAAAGGAAATTCATGTTTGCATGTCATGAAAATGTTTATGTTTAAAGTTTTATGCATCATGAAAATGTTTACGAAAATATTTACGTTTATGCATCTTTATGAAAACGATATTTTAAGTACAAGTATTTTTCACCGTTATATGTTGACTGTATTACGTATTACTCGTTATAAAGATTATGGTGTGTTGAGTCTTTAAACTCACTAGGTGTGATGGATGCAGGTGGTATTGAGGGAGGACTTGATGAGTGATTTGACTGGACTGAAGGCGCACACAACCCGAGGACCAGCGCTTCTACTTTTTCCGCATTATGACTTTTGACTCATACTTTATGATTAAAGATTTTTAAGATTATTTATTTATGCATTTGAGAGATTTTTGAGAGGTTTAGTATGGGCTATTCTTTTCAAATTATTGCTTTTTAGGTTTGGTAAAATATGCGACGATTTCATTTTATCACTATTGCACTTGGTTTTTAAAATGCTAGTTGGTTAATGTTTAATTTTAAAGGGGAAAATATTTTATATTTTCATGTGAGAAAGGTACATGGCCAAAAATTGAGTGTTAAAAAAAAAAAATTTCAAGTATTTTTTAAGCAATAAAAAGGACGGGACGTTTCAATAACTCTGACTCGAACGACTGGAGCTAGAAAGACTGCTGCCTAACTTTTTAAACTGCTTCTTTCGAGCTTTCAAATAGTCTTTCTTTTCACCACTACTACTACCAGTCTCAGGTCCGAGAGGTGGTTGCTATGGTCTCGATGCTAGAGGCACAAACGAAGCTCCTTTCTGTCTTGTCAGACTGGCTTCGGCTCTCTTGGCCCTACTCAGAGCATCAACAAAACTATAGGGTCGGCCTGTATTTACTAATGTCAATATCTCAGGATTCAATCCCTTAACAAACTGATCGGTTACAGCCTCATCATTCTCAGCCACGTGAGGTGCAAAACGTAGCAAGGTAGAAAATTGAGCAACATATTCTTCAATGCTTAGCTGACCCTGTTTCAAGTTTCAGTCCTCCCCTGATCATCTTACAGCTGATCAAGAGTCGGTTTTAATCCAACCTCAATAATGCATATTACTATATCAAATCAGATAAATCAAGTAACATGTATCAACAAAGCAGTAAATCATGCTAGTAATCACATGCAAGGAAAGAAAATTCATTCTACCCCGCTCACTAGCCTCTATCTTAGTCTCAATCTAATGGATCTATCGCTCTGATACCACCTGTTGTGGGGACCCGGACGCTAATTAAAGTTTTTAATCGTTCTTAGAATTAATCAATCAATTACAATAAACATAGTCTAAATTTTTTTTAAAAAAAATACAAAGCGGAAACGTTATGTAAATCAATCTGAATTACATATTAAATATAAACATACAAGTCATGTATTGTCTACAATAATCCAACTAGGTTCAACTACATATCAGTACTGACTCCTAATTTATTTCTGAGCCTGGATCTCCACGCTATCTAGTCCAGCCTCGTTCTCTTCTTGACCCTGATCCTGTCCCACCTGTTGTCATGCACACATACAAACAGGACAACAGCCGGATAACCCCGGTGAGAATTACATTCCCAGTATAAATCATGTATACATGCCTTTCATATAAACAATATAAAAGCATGAAATAAACATTCATAAAATGTATCAAAATCAGAACATGAATCAAATATTCATCACATGTAATATAATCCTAAACATGAATCAATATCAAGAACAAATTATATTCTAAACATATACCATCATGAGGAACATAATTCCATATCAAGCAATGAATCACTCTCCGTGATTCTCAGACTCCGACTCGACTCAGTCGTAATCTAGGGATCCCGATCGGAATAAGAACATACAACCACCTACACTCCCGATCGGGGTGGTAGTATGTTCTTATTCACGGACTATGGCTCTTTCCATATCGAACACCAATAATAGAAGAAACTCCAATTCTATCCACTCCGCATCAACATCAATTTATACCTTTCGTTTCGTTCTGTCGATCGGACTCAGTCGAAGTCTCGAACTCACTGCCTATCAATATCCATCTGGCATCAACAATATCAATATACTGTATCAAGGTATAACTCAAATCAAAACCTGTTATGATCGATACTCAACTCAAAACATATTCTGATCAATGTCACGATCGAACGATACAATCATAATCAATACTGAATCTGATCGATACCACTCTAATGATGTTTCAACGGCATAGTAATACAGTCTCGATAATCCCGTCAATTTCAATATCACAGATAAAATATCACGAGACATAATCGATATCGATACAACTCATAATTCCAACAATAACAGATCATAATCTCAAATCTGTACAATCTCAGTCATATCATTTCAGAAAATCATAACAATTACATAAACAGTATGTTCTTGGATCTGACTTCAATTATATACTGATCAGTATACCCAGAACACATAATATTAGTCAAATCACAATTCCCCCAATATCATAATTTCAAACGATATCAGAATTCAATAAAACTTACGTCCCGTTGTAGCTGTCGTCTCTAGGAACTCGGTACTGAAGTCAGATTTCAAATCAGATGACCAGATCGTAAATTAGAACTTGAGCTTTCCTCGGCAGCTCGTTTCTCTTCATTTTTCATTCTTAAGGCTAAGGATTGATATGTATAGATATATATATACACACGTTGTATGCAAGGGCAAGTGGCTTATCTTTGGTGCAACACGTCTCGCGCATATGCACGACATCACTCGGCGCATATGCGCGAGACACAATTTCTCAGCGCGTGTCTCGGCAGCTCGCGCATATGCGCGCCTCCTCGTCGCGCATATGCGCGAGACCTACTGTCTCGTGAAATGCTACTCGCGCATATGCGCGCCTCCATCCGGCGCATATGCGCCAACTTCTCTGGACATTTACTTTGGTTACTGGACACCTCGCGCATATGCGCACCCTCACGCCGCGCATATGCCGGGGTCTTCTGCCAAACCCGCGCATGGCTCGCGCATCACGTCGCGCATGTGCGCGAATGGCACACCCTCACACCTACTTTGCGTGTCTTTTTTCGTCTTTTCCAGTCTAATCCTTTACGTCTATAATCACATCGATTATCCCCAAATCATTTCAGATTACGGTAATCAAATTCTCGGGCCTTACAGCTGTATTAGGCTTTAAAATCTTCAATGGACCATCTGTGATGACATACCAAATGTCATCATCTTGACCTGCAAAATGAGCTTGCATTCGGATCTTCCAGTCATCGAAGTCTTCTTTTGAGAACATGGGAACCTTGCTAAAGTGTGCCACAACTGTTGTAAATTTTCAGAACAAGAAAAATCTGCTCTGTTACCACTTGTTGGAGATTGATGTAGAGTTTAGAGAGGGGGATGGGTGAATAAACTCTATCCTTTACTGATAATTTTTGCAAAGGGTGCTAGAATCATGTTAGAGATTGTAGCTAATCTTGTACGAATGTAAGTCCATCAGATCACAATAATAAGTGCGGAAATGATCCGATGGAGTAAGGTGAATAAAGTAAAAACAGTAGGCAGTAGACAATGGTTGTTTATGAAAGTTCGAAGATGAAATCTTCTACGTCTCCCCTTCTTCAGTTTTCAGAAGGTATCACTAAAAGATTTGGATTTTACAGTACACATTTGTACACACCCACTTCAGCAAGACTTATCCCTTGCCTACTGAAAATCTTAGTATCTCAACACAATATAATTCAATTCAAAAAAGTTCTAGAAAAGACTCTTTTCCAGATTACAAACTCTTCTCAAAGATGTAGTAAAATGTTTTGCTTGAAGAGATGAAGAAACAGCAGTACAAAGTGATCTCAGAAGATCAGATGTATAATATGAAGCGTGTACTGCTTTCTGTAAGTTGAGCTAGAAGATAACGATTGGTTCGCAGTTGCTCAATATAACGTTGGGTAGATAAAATGATCCTCGAAAAATAATCCACGTTCTTCTCTATATGGGTTTGATCCATATATATAGATAACTTGAATACGACGTCTATAATAAAAAATGGCTCCTTTGATTACCGATAAAAACAACTTTATTTCCTAAAAAGGATCCTGCATAAAGCTTTCAACACAATCAGTCCTGTTTAATACCAAAACTGGTAAAACGTATTAAATGGCTTCGTACAACATTAATGGTGCAATTAATGCTAGTACTAGGTAAAGTAACGGTAACATTTAAGATTGAAACGATCAAGCAAAACCGTTGAATAACGATCTAGTGTAAGCCAAGTTCTGCTTAAAAAGCTAAGTTTTGCTTCGGTTTTTCTAAGCCGTTGAGTACTATTAAAAGTACTGCTTCTGTTAAAGCGATTCGATATCTTCTGCTTTGTATTGTTTTCTAGTTATTGCTATCTCTACTGGTTTTGATTCTCATCACCACAATTAAATTAAGTCTAGCACATTCTTTCATATCTGAAACCTTCATCAAAAGATTGAATATTATTCCTGAAGATATGGGTTTGGGTTTCAAAGTTTCTATTCCTTCCGATAATCTAATGCTCACGTCTAAAATTGTCAATAATCTGGAGCTTCGTTTATTCAAAGATGTGGTTCGGGCAGATCTTATTGTGATTCATATGCCTGAATTTGATATTATACTCGGTATGTATTGGTTATCAGCGAATGGAGCTTCGATTGATTTTTGTCGGCGATCAGTGTCTATTAGACCGCCTAGTGGTAAATCTTTTGTCTTTGAGGCGGCGAGAAACAAACAAATGCCGCACATTATCTCTTGTCTATGTGCGAGGAAACTTATTAAACGTGGATGCCAAGCTTTTCTAGAATGTGTTACTACCACACATGCTCCTATCAGTCAGAAGTTCAAAGATGTTGATATTGTCAGTTATTTTCCTAGCGTCTTTCCCGAGGACGTTTCTGGCATCCCACCCGATCGTGAAGTGGAATTTTCTATTGAAATAATGCCAGACACAGTACCTCAATCTAAATAACCTTTTCGTCTAGCACCTGCTGAAATGAAAGAATTGCTAGAAAAGGGTTTTATTAGCCCTAGTTATTCTCCTTGGGGCGCACCGGTATTATTTGTGAAGAAGAAATGTAACGCCCCGAAAATTTAAAGGTCCACTCGAACAACATGCATTTGAACTATTAAATTCTCTTGTATTTTAAGTAATTGTTTTAATTTCATTAATTAATTATGTTGTGCATATTGATATGTTTAACATATATTTTTATACATGATTGCATTAAAATATATTTTAAAAAATGTTATTCGAGTTGCGATCGATGAATGAAGACCGAGGACTGAAAAATAAAAATGTTTTTATTGGTTAATTGTTTTTATTTATTTCAATTAAGGGTGATGCTTTTTCTTATTTTTGAAAATAAGGAGTTTTGAGGTGATTTTATACGCCGAGACGTAATTTTTATCGGTGTTGATTTTTCAACAATAATGCGAGCGTTTTGGAAACCTGGCTAATAAATTCACAAACTTTATTAAACAAAATAATTTTTTTTATATTTTAATTAATCACTAATAGGCCTAAGCTTGTTTAAGTGATTAATTAACTATATTTAAAACTAAAACCTACCCATATCCTACCACAACCCCACGCCCACATCCCCAATACAATAAAAAATCTCCACTTCACACAAGTCACGGCACACACATCAAAAGCTGAAGGGAAAAGCATTGATAATTGCTAGGAAATTCAAGTCGTCGTCTCCTCGTCGTCGTTCTTCGATTTGTCAACGTAAAATCTTGCGTTTTAAATGCAAAGGCACGCCTTAATCTCCTTTTTCTCATCTTTCACACCATATTATGTGTTTGATACATGATTGCATGAAAAATATGACACAACTTTCATATTTTCGTTTTTATGGCTATACATACACAAAACTAGTGTTTTCATCTTTTAAAACTCCTCATAATGATGCACAAAGGGGCTGCCATGGTAGGGGTACTTGAAGGGATGTTTTTCCACATGTTTAAGGGTCCCTAGGTGTATGTTTAAAGTTTGGAAAATATAGGACACCATTTTGAACGAAAATTGTGTGTTTTAGAGTCCTAGGGTACGGTTGAAGGGCTAGGCGTATTTGAGGCTGGGAGGTTCGGTCCAGCAGCATGTCATTGGTTTGTTCTAGGTCCTAGAATGGTTGGGTAGAGGCTGGACATGGTGGTTAAGGGCTGGAGTCGATATTAGCCTAGGTTCGAATCATATTAGGACTAGAACTCTTGGTGCAGAAAAATTCAGTAGCTTCCTAGATGTGTTCAAGGGGCTTGCTGGGCTTGATTTGGGTAGAATATGGTTTAATTAGGTGTTTTTCAGATTTGGTTCAAGTTTGGTAAAATCTGGTTAAGTTTCGAGTCAATACGAGTCAAAACCGGAATGTACACCTAAGCATTAAAAACAAATAATCAAGAATTAATTGAAACGCATAGTTTTATGCGGAATAAAATTATGAAAAATTATATTTAAGCTTAAATAAGTATTAAAAGTCTAAGTTTTTAATTTGGAAATTTTAATTTTATATTAAGGTTTGGTTTAATTCGGGATTAAAATGCATTAAAATATTATAGTTAAAGATTAATTTAAAAGTCGTCGATTTAAGCTAAATAAAAATACGGGAAAATTCATATAAGCTTAAATAATTATTTGGGACATTTTAGAGTCAATGGAATTAAGAAAATGTCAAAAAAGTGAAATTGTACGTCTAGGGGTAAAACGATCATTTTACACCTAAAAATTAGTAAACGTCATGGTAGTGTCCTGAATGTTGTTTTATATGCTAATATGATTATTTGGAATTTTTAGGAATTTTTATATGTTAAAATGTTATATTTAAAACGTTTATGGATTTTATGGTTTAATTATGGACATTTAAAAGAAATGTTGTATTCTTGGTTTAAAAGAAAAACGTTACATGCATGTTTAAATTTTATAAAGTGATGATAATATGAAACGTTGAAGGAAGTGAAGTAGTTGTGACTAATACGATGATATGTTGGAAATTTCGTGAGGGTTATGGTCCTAGTGTGAGCCCGACGATCGTGTTTCCCTGGATATGGATATGAATATGTATATGTATACGATGATATGTTAATACGTAAGGCCAATGCCCAGTTGACCGGTGAGAGTGTTGATGGTGTCCCCGCCACCCAGTACTGTGGTTACATGTAGATGGATCTATCGCCCAACATGTAGACGTAGAGGTAGATGAACACGAAAGCCACAATTAACGATCAGAATTCAACGAAAGGATAAAAGAATACGTATATGTTGATGATAATATGAATATGAATATGGTGAGGATGATATGAATATGTTTATGAAAAAGGATCATGAAAATGTTTTTAAAGTTTATGCATCTTCATGAAAAGGTTATTTTAAATACAAGTATTTTTCACTGTTGCATGTGATCTGTATATGTATTACTTGTTATCAAGATTATGGTGTGTTGAGTCTTTAGACTCACTAGGTGTGATTGATGCAGGCGATTATGATAGTAATGTTAATGTAAGTCTTGATGGATGATCTGACTGGTCTGGAGGTGCACATAACCCGAGGACCGACGCTAGTGTTCCGCACTAGTTTATGATTTATGATTTTAAATTATGTTAAGGATATTTTATGACTTTTTTCATGATTATGAGTGATTTTTGAGAGGTGATATTATGGGCTATACTTTTCAAATAATGTTTTGAGGTTTGGTAAAATAGTTGGTTGTTTTACTTTTAAAACGGTTTCAAAATAGTTTTTGCATGTGATAATGCATCTCGGTCGGTTTAATGAGGTTTGAAATTTTTTTTTCTAGCACGTTTTAAGAAAACGAATAGCAGACGTTTCAAGAAAGATGGTATTATGCGTCTCTGCATTGATTATCGAGAGCTAAATATGTTCACTATCAAGAATAAGTATCCACTGCTAAGAATTGAAGATTTATTTGATCAGTTACAAGGAGTATCGATATTTTCTGAGATTGATCTGCGTTCTGGATACCATAAATTGAAAGTAAAAGAGACTGATGTTCACAAGACAACATTTCGTACTAGATATGGGTACTACGAGTTTATGGTCATGCCATTTTGGTTGACCAATGCGCCAGCGATCTTCATGGATCTCATGAATCGCGTATTTCAGCCGTATCTGGATCAGTTTTTTATAGTCTTCATTGATGATATATTGATCTATTCCAAGAGCAGAGAGGAGCATAGTCGTCATTTGAGGACAGCACTGCAAGTTTTGCAACATAGGAAGTTATTTGCAAAATTCAGCAAGTGTGAGTTTTGGCTTGATCGAGTGGCATTCTTAGTCCACATTATTTCTATTGATGGCGTCGAAGTTGATCCAAGTAAAGTTGAGGCAGTGAAAGAGTGGCCAGTAACGAAGAGTGTTACCAAGATTTGCAGTTTCTTGGGACTAGCTGGCTAATATCGCAAGTTTTCTCATCTATAGCGGTACCCATGACCGCCTTAACAAAGAAGAATGCAAAGTTTGTTTGGGGATCCGAGTCTCAAGACAGTTTTGATAAGTTGAAGCAGCTTTGATATCAGCGCCGGTGTTATCTATGCCATCGGGGCAATGAGAGTATGTTCTTTATACCGACGCTTCTAAACTTGGTTTGGGAACAGTTCTAATGCAAAATGACCGAGTAATAGCCTATGCATCGAGACAGTTGAAAATTCTCGAGAAAAACTACCCTACTCATGATCTTGAGCTTGCAGCAGTAGTTTTTGCATTGAAGATTTGGAGACATTACTTATATGGGGAGAAGTGAAAAATATTCACCGATCATAAAAGTTTGAAATACTTCTTCACCCAAAAAGAATTGAACATGAGACATCGTAGATGGCTTGAGTTAGTGAAGGACTACTATTGTAACCTTAGCTATCATCCGGGGAAAGCTAATGTGGTGGCAGACACATTGAGTAGAAAAGCAGCAGTTATCACTCATCTATCACTTCAAAGACCGTTGTAGTCCGAGATACAGCGGTTTGAGCTTACAATTTATGCTAGGGGCGAGGCCCCTAATCTTGCCACATTATCAGTACAGTCGACTTTGAGAGATAGAATTCGTGATGGGCACTCTAATGATGAGCAATTGCAAAAGTGGAGAGCAAGAGATGAAGCCAAGGGCCGAAAGTTATATTCAGATGTGGATGATATAGTTCGTTATCGAGATCGTTTATGGGTTCCTAGTGATGATTCTTTGAGAGATCTTATTATGAAAGAAGCCCATGACACTCCATATTCCATTCATCCGGGAAGCACGAAAATGTATAAAGATTTGCAGTTGTTATATTGGTGGCCAGGCATGAAGAGAGACATTTTGAGTTTGGTATCCGAGTGTTTGACTTGTCAAAAAGTTAAAGCAGAGCATCAAAGATCAGCAGGGAAACTTAAGCCACTTCCTATTCCCGAGTGGAAATGAGAAAATATTACTATGGATTTTGTTGTGGGATTGCCGAAGACTATTAAGGGATTCAATGCTATATGGGTCATAGTGGATCATCTTACGAAATCAGCGCATTTTCTACCTATAAAGACGACCTTCACCATGATTCAGTATGCAGAGTTATATATTCGAGAGGTAGTTCGTCTGCATAGGATTCCTGTATCTATTGTTTTTGACAGAGTTCCGAGATTTACGTCGTCTTTTTGGAAGAGTCTGCATGCAGCAATTGGGACCAAGTTATTATTCAGAACAACATTCCATTCTCAAACTGATGGTCAGTCCAAAAGAGTTATTCAAATTCTAGAAGATCTACTGCGAGCTTGTGTGATCGATTTCCAAGGCAGTTTGGAACCTAAATTACCTCTAGTGGAGTTCACCTACAATAATAGCTATCAATCATCAATCGTGATGGCTTCTTTTGAGGCACTTTATGGAAGAAAACGTAGATCTCCTATTCATTGGGACGAGGCTGGTGAAAGAAGAAAAATTGGTCCGGATGTGATTGAATAGACTGCCGAGCTTGTAGTCAAAATTCGTGAGAGAATCAAGACTGCACAAAGCCGACAAAAGAGTTATGCTGACAAGAGACGAAAAGACTTAGAGTTTGCAGTGGGAGACCATGTGTTTGTGAAAATAGAACCTATGAAACGTGTTATGCGATTTGGTAAGAAAGGGAAGATTAGTCCAAGATTTATTGGTCCGTTCGAGATTTTAGAGAGGGTTGGGATACTAGCTTATAGAGTGGCATTGCCACCAATGCTTTTTGGAGTTCACAATGTGTTCCATATTTCTATGCTATGGAAGTACATATCGAATCCATCACATGTACTAAATTATGAACCTCTAGAATTGACTCAAAATATGACATATGAAGAAAAACCTATCCAAATCTTGGCAAGGCAAGAAAGAAGACTGCGTAACAAAGTCATTCCAATGGTCAATGTCAAGTGGCTGAATCACTCGGAAGAAGAAGCTACTTGGGAAACCGAGAGGGACTTAAAGAGTCGCTACCCAGAGCTATTTGGTAAATTCTAATTTCGAGCACGAAATTTTATTTAAGGGGGGAGGAATTGTAAGGACCAAAATTAAGACGACGTAATTCAACTACATAAAAATCTAGGAAATATGAAAAAATAGAGTAATTAAATGATTTTAATTGCTAAATTTATTATGTGACATGTTTATGTAATGTTTTAGTAGTTTTTCTACTTACATGCATTAATATGCATTTTTAAGGATTATTCGAGTTGCGATCGAGGAACGGAAACCGAGGGCTGAAAAAATGTAAAATGCTTTTATTAAATAATTGTTTTTAATTATTTAAAATATGGTTGATGCTTTTTCATCTTTTTGAAAATAAGAGGTTTTGAGGTGATTTTATACGTCGGGACGTAAATTTTATCGGTGTTGGTTTTTCAACAAAAATACAAACGTTTTGGCAACCCGGCTAATAAATTCACAAACTTACTTAAACAAAATTATTTTTAATATATTCATTAAGCACTAATGGGCCTAATTTACTTACTTAGTGGGCCTAAGCCTTATTAGTTACTTAATTAACTATTTAATGTACAAAACCCCAACCCAAACCCTCATAAAACTCACGCCACTTTAAGATTTCACACACCAATTCTCCCCAATATTCACGACACACACCCACACCATATTTGTGGGGACCCGGGCTCTAACTCGATTCTTTCTGGGATTAGTTGGACTTTGCTAGAAAATGTGGGTCAAATTTTTTTTTTTTTGCTTTTAACATTAATTCAAATGTATATAAACATGCACAAGGTCTTTATTTATTTTATCTCTACAAACATAATATACATGTATTGTCCAGTACATATTCAACAAACTAGTATTCAAATACAGTACATGACAAAAGTACAAACTACTAGTACATCTGCTATGCCCGTGATCACCACGCTATATCCATTTCTCATCTCTGTTGCGACCCAGATCCTGCCCTACCTGTTGTTATGCACACATACAGACACAACAACAGCCGGAAACTCCAGTGAGAATAAATCCCAGTATAAAACATGTATACATGCATGTCATGCAGTTTAATACAAATCATAACACATAATCAGTAATTATGACACATTAGTGATTACAGATAAAACAATCTGACTCTTACTCTTTAACTCGACTCGTATCTAAGTCTAGGGATCCCGGTGTGAATAAGATGTAACAGGTCTCCCACCTACTCTCCCAATCGTGGTGACGTTACATCTTATTCCTAAACTTTGGTCTTGTCTGTATCGAAATCTACAATCGGAGTGAATCTGATCCGAAGCATCGATATCACCGAACGTTTAGAAAATTGGCGTATCTACAAATGACACTCCTATCTCAGTACATATATATAAATCAATATAAAGTACAAACAGAACAAGTATGTGATTTGTTGGGAAACTCAAATTGAAAGTCATTTGAGCTGTGTCTTCCCCAAACAAACATTGAATTATACCTTCTTGTCGTTCGTAGAAGTCGAAGTCTCGTATTCTTGATATCGAATCTGTCAAATCAAATCTGAAATGACATATATATAATGCACCATATCAACTTTTAACTCAAAAGGATACACATACGGATCAATATTCAATCTCGGTATATTTCGACGGCATAACGGCGTAAACTTGCGATACCGATCAATGCAAATCTCACCATATATCAACATATCATAATCCCCAACTCATCACCATCATAATCTACCCATTAGCATCTCAAAATTTGCAGAAATTCATACACATATGTGCTGGAAATCATAACAATAGCATACGATATCCGATAATCGATCCGGTTTCGAATCTACAAACACTACAAACATATGAACACATAATCTCTATCATATCAAGCTTTCCTCAACATCTACACTCCAGAACATGCTGAAATTTAAAGATACTTACATCCTCTTGTAGCTAGTGATGAGAGGAATAAAATTCTAAATTCGGATTCAAATTCGGTTGGTTGGATTCTTCAAAATCTTATTTCTAAGATAAAATAGAGTGAGGAGGCTTCTTCTGAATTTCCTTCTCTCGGTGTTCTCTTATGGCATGAAGAATGAAGATTTTGTACATTATATAGGTCCAAGCCATGTGTCAACATAAGGTTTCATGCTGGATTTCTCGCGCAGATGCGCGTCCTCAGCTCGCGCATGTGAACGAGAAGTTCTGTCTCGGCACTTAACAAATCTGCCCCTCGCGCATATGCGCGGATCTACTCGCGCATATGCGCCGAAGATTCTGGACGTGTCGCGCATATGCGCGTATCTACTCGCGCATATGCGCCGCAGGTTCTGGACATGTCGCGCATATGCGCCGAGCTGGTGGCGCATATACGCCGAGCTCATCTCACACCAAAAATTGCATCTACTTTCTCGTCTCTTCCGGTCCGATACAATGCATCTACAATCACCTTAATTATCAACAAAACAAATCTGATTATGATAACTAAATCCTCGGGCCTTACATTTCTCCCCCTCTAAGAAATGATTTTGTCCTCGAAATCGACTTCAATCGATCGAAGTATATACAAGATGCAATATAATCAAAACTGAATAAATACTCACTTCATAGAAATAGCTCGGGATATCTCTGTCTCATATCTGCTTCTGTCTCCCAAGTCGCTTCCTCGATGCCATGACGACTCCATTGAACTTTTACAAGTGGAATAGTCTTCGTTCTGAGCTGCTTCTCTTTCCGATCAAGAATCTGTATCGGTTGCTCAACATAACTCAACGTCTGATCAAGCTCGGCTTCGTCAGGCTGAATGACATGAGAAATATCTGGCATATATCTACGCAACATCGATACATGAAAAACGTCATGTATCCCAGATAAAGAAGGAGGAAGAGCCAGTCGATATGCTCGATCGCCAATCTTCTCCAGAATCTCGTAAGGACCGATGTATCTAGGAGACAACTTTCCACGCTTGCCAAATTTGACAATGCCTCTGAAAGGAGAAATCTTTAAAAACACTCTGTCTCCTTGTTCAAATACCAACGGTCTACGTCAGATATTGGCATATTTGGCTTGTCTATCCTGCGCTGCCTTCATTCTCTTCTGAATGATCTTTACCTTCTCAGTCATTTCACGAATCATATCAGGCCCAAGTTCTGGTACCTCAGATATATCATCCCAGTACAACGGAGATCTGCAGTTCTTGCCATACAAAGCTTCAAACGGTGCCATCTCGATACTCGTCTGATAGCTGTTGTTGTACGAGAATTCGCAAAGTGGCAGTGAATCTTGCCAAATAGTGCCGAAATCTAGCACTACGGCTCTCAACATGTCCTCTAAAGTCTGGATAGTCCGTTCTGACTGTCCATCTGTCTGGTGATGATAGGCAGTAGTAAGGTGCAATGTCGTACCTGAAGCCTGCTGTAAACTGTGCCAAAAGTGTGAAGTGAATAGTGGATCATGATCTGATACGATAGACTTCGGCACACCATGCAATCTGACTACTTCTCGGACATATATCTCAGCCATCTGATTGTGTCGATATGTTATTCTGTACGGAATAAAACAAGCTGATTTGGTCAATCTGTCAATAATGACCCAAATCGCGTCACAGCCCCGGGAGGATCGAGGTAACTTCGTCACGAAATCCATGGAAATGTGATCTCATTTCCATTCTGGAATAGATAAACTCTGAAGTAAACCTCCGGGCTTCTTTCTCTCGGCCTTTACCTGTTGGCAATTCAAGCACTTAGACACAAATTCTGCAATATCTGACTTCATCTGTTTCCACCAGAATTGTGTCTTCAAATCGTTGTACATTTTCCTGCCACCAGGATGAATGCTGAACCGACTACAGTGCGTTTCTGACATAATCTGTTCTTTCAACTCTGAAACATCTGGCACTACAAGACGGTTATTCACATACAGAACATAATCATATACCTGATACTCAGACTGATGTCCTGATCTGACCATATCAATCGATTTCTGCACATTCTGATCAGTTCTTTGGGCTTCCTTGATTCTCATAATCAAATCTGGCTCAACTTGAATCGAAGCAAGTCTCAATGGTCTACTATCTGTGTCAAATTCTAAACCAGACAAACAGCAATCTTCAACTAAATTCGAAACACCTATCGTCGATAAGGATAGGGCGCATACCTTTCGACTCAGGGCATCTGCTGCTGCATTTGACTTCCCTGGATAGTATTTGATTTCGCAATCAAAATCTTTCAACAAATCGAGCCATCTACGCTGTCTGATGTTCAACTCTGACTGAGAAAACAGATACTTCAGGCTCTTGTGATCAGAGTAAATCTCAAATTTCTCGCCATAAAGATAGTGACGCCAAATCTTCAATGCAAAAACGATGGCCGCCAATTCAAGGTCATGAATTTGGTATCGGGTCTCGTGTGGCTTCAGCTGTCTAGATGCATATGCTATCACATGACCTCGCTGCATAAGAACACATCCTAGCCCTCTGTGTGAAGCATCAAAATATACAACAAAATCGCCAGTACCTGATGGAATCATCAAGACAGGTGCACTGGTCAGCCTCTTCTTAAACTCTAGAAAGCTAGACTCACAATCCTCAGACCATACAAACGGAGTATTCTTCTGTGTCAACTGGGTAATCGGCTTTGCAATGCTGGAGAAATATTTGATGAATCGTCGATAGTACCCTGCCAGACCCATGAAACTGCGTATCTCAGGCACATAAGTCGGTCTGGGCCAACTGATCACAGCTTCAACTTTACTCGGATCTACAGAAATACCGTCTCCAGATATAATATGACCCAAGAAGACAACATGTTTTAGCCAAAACTCACACTTTGACAGTTTAGCAAATAATTTCTCATTTCTCAACGTTTGCAACACAATTCTCAAATGATTGGCATGCTCACTCAGATTTTTAGAATATACAAAAATATCATCAATAAAACAATCACAAACTCATCCAAGTACCTCTGAATGATACGGTTCATCAATCCCATAAACACTGCTGGAGCATTCGTTAAACCAAAAGGCATGACAACAAACTCATAATGTCCATACCTGGTTCGGAATGCTGTCTTCGGTATGTCCACATCTCTAACTCTCAACTGGTGATATCCCGATCGCAAATCAATCTTGGAATAGACAGATGATCCCTGTAACTGATCAAATAAATCGTCGATACGCGGCAATGAATATTTATTCTTCACCGTTGCTTTATTCAGTTGCCGGTAATCGATGCACAATCTCATCGAACCGTCTTTCTTTCGAACAAATAATACCGGAGCGCCCCAAGGAGATACACTGGGTCTGATATATCCCTTGGCTAGAAGATCTTCTAGTTGTGTTTTCAGTTCTTTCAACTCTATCGGCGCCATTCTATACGGAGTTCGAGATATAGGAACAGTACCTGGAATGAGATCAATACTAAAATCTACCTCTCGAGCTGGAGGTAACCCTGGGATCTCATCTGGAATTACATCTGCAAACTCCCGTACTATTGGAAAATCTGCCAATGTCGGGCTCGATTTCTGTAAGTCTATAGAGTAAATAAGGAACCCATCTGCTCCTTTCTGCAGCAATCTACTCATAGTCAAAGCAGATACTAAGGGAATCCGTGATCTGGAACCCTTACCGTAGAATTTCAATTCTTCTGTCATTTCAGGTATGAATCTGAAAATCTTGTGAAAACAGTCTACGGTGGCTGTGTACTTAGTTAACATGTCAATCCCGACAATGCAATCAAAATCAGATAAGCCAAGTACAACACAGTCTAAATCAATCTCATGTCCCTTAAACTGTAGTATACAATGTCTAACTGATGTCACAGATATCAACCCACTTCCCAACGGAGAAGTAATAGACACTACAGCAGACAATGACTTGACAGGCAATGTATGTATCAATGCAAAACGTTCTGATATGAATGTATATGATGCACCTGTATCTATCAATACATAGGCAGGATAACCACAAAGAAAACAGCTACCTGCAATCACATCGTTTGGTGCATCTTGGGCCTGCTCCTCCGTTAATGCAAACACCTGAGCCTGTTGTCTGGGAGGTTGGCTCACTGTCTAGCCACCTCTGGCTCTAGGCTGGGAGTGTGTAGGCGTTGGCTGAAAGGAATGGACAGACGAAGCTTGCCTCTCAGGCTGAGTCACTGATGCAGATGACCCTGCACACTGAAATCTCTGTGCACCTCTCTGTGGACAAACTTTGGCGAAATGTCCCTGTTGCCTACATATGTTACATCTGCCCATCACTCCTTGACACTGCTCTGTGGCATGTCGTCCTCCACAAGAACGGCAGTATACACCTGCATAATCTGCACTCTGACCAGGACCTCCCTGTCGGGGTCCACTGGAGCTCGACGAACTGCTCCCAGATCTCTTGAACTGCTTGCCTTTAGCTTTCAAAGAATCTTTCTGGCTACTAATACTGCTTCCAGTATCAAATCGAGGAGGAAGTGGTGGAAACTGTGCGGCGGGCTGTGGCTGTCTCTGACTCTGAGCACTATAGGAAGCTCCTCGCTGCCTAATCAAGCCAGCCTCTGCTCCTTTCGCTCTGTTCAGTGCATCAGAAAAGGTGTTGGGTCGTCCCGTGTTATCCAAAGTAAAAATATCAAGGTTTAAACCATTGATGAACTGGTCCGCGGCCGCTTCGTCATTTCCTGCCACGTGTGGCGCAAATCGAAGCAAGGAAGATAACTTGGCAACATACTCTTCTATGTTCCATTGCCCCTGTCTCAAGTTGGCAAATTCTGCCCCTTTGTCTTTTCGATAGGAGACTGGAAAGAAACGTTGATAAAATTCGTCCTTGAATACCTTCCAAGTAATATCAATATAAAGCATGAAGAATGAAGATTTCGTCCCTAAATTCTGCCCCTTTGTCTTCTTCTGAATTTCCTTCTCTCGGTGTTCTCTGATGGCATGAAGAATGAAGATTTTGTACATTATATAGGTCCAAGCCATGTGTCAACATAAGGTTTCATGCTGGATTTCTCGCGCATATGCGCGTCCTCAGCTCGCGCATGTGCACGAGAAGTTCTGTCTCGGCACATAACAAATCTGCCCCTCGCGCATATGCGCGGATCTACTCGCGCATATGCGCCGAATATTCTGGACGTGTCGCGCATATGCACGTATCTACTCGCGCATATGCGCCGCAGGTTCTGGACATGTCGCGCATATGCGCCGAGCTGGTGGCGCATATACGCCGAGCTCATCTCACACCAAAAATTGCGTCTACTTTCTCGTCTCTTCCGGTCCGATACAATGCATCTACAATCACCTTAATTATCAACAAAACAAATCTGATTATGATAACTAAATCCTCGGGCCTTACAATATTTTTAAGAGAAAATCGTGAGCTTCAAGGGGAATTCAGCCTAGGAGTCTACGCCGCCGTTCTTCTCATCGTCATTTCGTTTTCGTGCGTAAAATACGCAAAGGCATGCATATTTCTTTCCTTCAAACATCTATCACACCATAATATGAATTTAAGAATGTTTTGTATGAAAAACAAGTGACGTTTTATTTAATTTTTTTTACATGAACATGGATTTTTAAAGCTTGGTTTGTTTCAAAATCATGTTTGTATGATGGAAAAGGGACTGCCATGAGTTAGGGATTGAACAAGCATGTTTTTACATGAGTTAGGGTCATAGAAACACTACCCACAAACTAGACAACATGATAAAATAGAAACTGGAACCATCGGGTGACATGTGTGTCTTGAGGGCTCGGTTTGTGGGAAATTAAGGCTTGGCTTGTCTTGGCTTGGGACCAGGGCTAGCCAGGGTCGTGGTTGAGTCAAGGGAAGAGTCCTAGCTCTGCTACGACTCGTACACCAGGGGCTGGGAGGAGTCCTAGCAAGCTAGGACTCCCACCCAAGAAGACGCGTGCATCACATGTTGGTTCTGCAGACTGCGAGGAACTAAGGGGCTCGACCAGTTGGATCAGGGCTGGGCTAGGGTGAGTCCTTAGGGTCCTAGACGGGTGCACAATAGGCTGGTTCAAGGGCATGGTCCAGTGGCTAGATCCTAGGGGCGAGTTCGAAGAGTCCTAAGCTAGGAGGAGTTCTCGGCTAGTTTGGTTGCTGGGTTAGGGGCTTCGGGTTCAAGCTTGGGGTCAAGTCCATGGGTTCTAAGGGTCATGAAGGGTTCCTATAGGGGCTGGTCAGGGTTCGGTCCATCATGGTTCGAGGGTGGCTCGAGAAAATCGGACCGTGGCTCGGGGTCGAAACATATGGGTCAAGTTAGGGTTTTCCTTTGTTAAATTAATCGAAACACGGCTCACAAGGGTCGAGTCATGGTTCAAGAGGGCTAAAATAATATAAAAAGTCTAAATTTTAACTTTCGGAAGTTTATATTAAAGTTTGAAATTATTCGGGATTAAAACGCCTTAAAAATGAATAATTAAAGATTAATTAAAAAGCCTAGTATTTAAGCTAAATAAAATTATGAGAATTTTAATTTAGGCATAAATAATTATTTGGGACATGTTAGAGTCAATGAAATTAAGAAAAAGTAAAATTCGAGGAATTTTACATCCAAGGGTAAAATGGTAATTTTACACCTAAAAATTAGTAAACGTCATGGCAGTGTCATGAATGCTGTTTTATATGCTAATATGATTATTTTAAATGTTTATGAATTTTTATATGTTAATTAATGATTTTTAAATGTTCATGGATTTTTATGGTTTAATTATGGACATTTAAAAGATATGTTGCATGTTTGGTTTAAAGGAAAAACGATGATATGTTTGAGATATCGTGAGAGTTATGGAAATACGAAATGTTTGAGATATCGTGAGAGTTATGGTTTCAATGGGAGCCCGACGATCGTATTTCCTTGGATACAAATATTAATACGATCATATGTTAATACGTAAGGCCAAGGCCCATTTGACGGGTGAGAGTGTCGCTGGTGTCCCCGCCGCCCAGTACTATAGTTACATATAGATGGATCCATCGCCCAACACGTAGATGAACACGAAAGTGACAATCAACTATCTGAATTCAACAAACACGAATATGAATATGTATATGTTGATGATGTTATGGATATGTTTACGAAAAATGTTTATGATTTTACATGTTTATGAAAATGTTATTTTAAGTACAAGTATTTTCACTGTTTCATGTTATCTGTATTACGTATTATTTTTATCAACAATATGTTGTGTTGAGTTTTTAGACTCACTAGGTGTGTTCGATGCAGGTGAATATGATGTTGAGGGTAGTGGAGGTCTTGATGCTTGATTTGACTGGACTGGAGGTGCACATAACCTGAGGACCAGCGCTTCTATTTTCCGCACTTATGATTTACATTAAAGATTTTTAAGACTTTTTATTTATGTTTGAGTGGTTTTTGAGATGTTTAGTATGGGCTATACTTTTCAAGTTTATCGCTTTTTAGGTTTGGTAAAACGTTTAACGATTTCATGTTTTGAGTATTCCCTTTGATTTCCAATTACTAGTTGGGTGTTTTATTTTTAAATGGTGTCAAATTATTTTATATAATTTGTTTAAGGGTTCGGCCGAATCATGAGAGTTAGGAAAAAATATTATTAGTATTTTCTAAGCAAAACGAATAGCAGACGTTTCAAATAATATATAACATAATATAAATATGATTATTTAATATATTGAACCCATTTAATTAAGTGGATTTCAATAATGTTCATTAATGTTAACTTTATTAAAATACCAAGAGTGGATCCTATAATTTCAAGTATTTAAATTAAAATTTGAACAATTAAAAATTCAAACAATTAAAAGAAAAAGAAAAAAACTAAACAAATGGACATTGTAGTGGACTTGTAATTATCTTAGCTTCCATATGGATAAGATATTCGAACTCATCGAATTATAATACTTGTGGCCAATCTGCTCTTGGGAGTGCAACAATCAAAGTCGCATCAAGTTTTTGGCGCCGTTGCCGGGAAGTATAATTTAGTTACAAGTCTATTTAATTTTTTTTATAGTTTATTTTTCTTTTTTTGAATTTTTATTGATTTTGTATGTTTTTCTTCTTTTTATTTTGCATTTGCATGAGCATTTGGTCACATACACTTAGTGGTCGACTCGTTCGAAATAACCCTTTTTTTTTACAAAACGTGGCGGAAGAACCCATCTAAGAAAATGAATATGAAATTCAATCTCAACATGATCATGATAGACGAAGAACACTTAGAGATCACATGAATCCTACACGCACTAGTGCACCTTCATGTCTAGTTTTTCCCCATGATGCATCTCATTTCAATTTTAAGTCTGGTATTATCCAACTTTTACCCAACTTTCATGGCTTATATTCTGAAAATCCATACATGCATTTACGAGAGTTTGAAGAAATGTGCAACACAGATAATTATCTAAATTGTAGCATGAACACCATTCGACTTAAGGTTTTTCCTTTTTCTTTAAAAGATAGAGCTAAAACTTGGCTACAAATTCTTAGATCGGGATCCATTCGAACTTGAGATGAATTGCAACAACAATTTTTGAAAAAAAAATTTTCGTTTCATAGAACAAATTCTTTCAAAAGGCAAATCATCACTTTCACTCAAAAACAAGGAGAAACTTTTTATCAATGCTGGGATTGATATAAAGAATTGCTTAATCTTTGTTGACATCATGGTTTTGAAATTTGGAGAGTTGTTTCTCAATTTTATGAACGCTTAACACCTAAAGATAGGCAAATGGTTGAATTTATGTGTAATGGAACATTTGAAGATAACGATCCAAACGAGGCAATTGAGTATCTCGATTCATTAGCTGAAAATACTCAAAATTAGGACACTATAGGTACAATCGAACCATCAAACAAGATTCAATCTCCCACATCTGGTGAAGGTATGTACACCCTCAAGGATGAACATGATCTCTAAGCTAGATTTACCTCTTTGGCAAGAAAAATTGAGGCACTTGAATTGAAAAAGAATGGTCAATTAAAATCTGTTCAAGAAATTGCATATCAGATCTGTGATACAAGTGATCATTCTACAAAAGTTGTCCCACTTCGCCCTCTTTTAAAGAATGTCTCCATGAACAAGCCAATGTTTTGAAAAATTTCAAAAGGCCAAACTTTGAACTATTTTCTCAAAGTTACAATCCAGGTTGGTGAAATAATCCAAATTTTAGTTGGAGGAATGATAATGCTGCACAATTTTCACAACCACATTTCCAAAATCAACAAAATTTTCAAAATTATGCACCTTATGTTCTTCCACCTAAAAGAAAATTGGAAGAAATATTGAATTCTTTCATTGCAAAACAATAGTCTATCAATACTCAATCTGCTCAAACCATGACAGATTTGAAAGATACTTTTTCTAAATTTACATATGCACTTAATGTTCATGAAAAAAGTAAATTTCCTTCGCAACCACAGCTAATCCCAAATATCATCATTCACAAACTAGAACTTCTGGAATTCAACCGATGGATCAGGTAAAATCTGTTATTACCCTTCGCAGTGATAAGGTTGTGGAAAAATTCATTCTTGAACCATGTGAAGAATCAACTCCAAAGGGCAAGGAAGTGGAACCCATAACTTGCGAAGAGGAGGATCAACAGACAGTATCACTACCATTCCCTCATGCATTGAAAAATACAAAAAAATCAAATTGAATTATGATATATATGATATTTTTAAACAAGTAAAAGTTAATATTCCTTTATTAGATGCAATAAAGCAGGTACCATCATATGCCAAATTTTTGAAAGACTTGTGCACTGTGAAAAAAGTAAATTGAATGTGAAAAAAAATGCATTTTTAGCCGAACAAGTAAGTGCAATCATTCAAAATAATAATACTTTGAACATAAAGACCCTGGTTGTCCTATTATTTCATGTATTATTGGAGAACAAAAGATTAAAAAAGCTTTGCTTGATCTTGGAGCTAGTGTGAATTTGCTTCAATATTTAGTTTACCAAGAACTCAATCTAGGCGAGTTAAAACCTATTTCGGTAACACTTTTAATTGCCGATAGATCTGTTAAAGTGCCAAGAGGTATGGTAGAAGACGTGTTGGTCCAAGTTGATAACTTAGTATATCCTATAGATTTCATAGTTTTAGATACACAACCTATCAAAGCTTGTAATGCAATTCCTGTAATTTTGGGTCGTCCATTTTTAGCAACTTCTAATGCTAGCAACTTCTAATGCTCTAATAAATTACAGGAATGGAATAATGAAAGTTGTCATTTGGTAACATGACCTTGGAGCTTAATGTTTTTAATCTTTGTAAACAACCACATGACAAAGGAGATGAAAGTGAAGATGAAAATCTTATTGAAACTCTTGTGGAAGAAAACATTCAAGAAGGGAGTACTCGTGACCAATTATATATTTGTTCAATTGATAATGTTAAAGAAAATATTGAAATTGATCTTGATAATTTTATCAGGTATCACTCGTTACTAGGATCAAAGAAAGAATTTGAGGCAAAATATGAGTACAAAGATGAACCACCCATATTAAAGTTAAAACCCTTGCCAGAAGAACTGAAGTATGCATTTCTTGGAGAAGATAAAACATATCCGATGATAATTTCTTCCAAACTAGCAAGTGATCAAGAATGTAAATTAGTTGATATGCTTAAAAGGCATAAAAATGCAATTGGTTGGACACTAAAAGATCTCAAGGGCATTAATCCACTAATTTGCACTCACAAAATTCACTTAGAAGAAAATGTTAAAACATCTCAACAACCATAAATGAGATTAAATTCACATATGAAAGATGTTGTGAAAACTGAAGTTCTCAAACTAATTGATGTTGGGATTATCTAACCTATTTCTGATAGTAAGTGGGTAAGTATAACGCAAGTAGTTCCAAAAAAATCTGGCATCACAGTGATAAAAAATGAAAAAGGTGAATTGTTAACAAGTCGAATCCCATCTAGTTGGTGGATCTGTATTGATTATAGAAATTTAAATGACGCCACTAGAAAATATCATTTTCCATTACCATTTTTGGATCAAATTTTAGAAAGAGTAGCAGGTCATCCCTACTATTGTTTTCTTGATGGATATTCAGGTTATTATCAAATTCCCATTGCACTCGAAGATCAAGATAAAACTTCATTCACATATCCTTTTGAAACATTTACCTTCAGCAGGATGCCATTTAGTTTATGCAATTCCCAGCAACATTTCAAATATGTATGCTAAGCATTTTTAGCGACATGGTTGAAAATTGTTTGGAGATTTTCATGGATGATTTAGCTAGTTTTTGGGAATACATTTGATAATTGTCTTGAAAATTTTAAAAAAGTTTTAAAAAGATGCTAGGAAAAAGGTCTTATTTTAAATTTAGAAAAATATCATTACATGATTACTTCTGGGATTGTTTTGGGACATGCTGTGTCATCTCATAGAATTGAAATTGATAAAGCAAAATTTGATGTCACTACCAATTTACCCCCTCCAAAAACAATTAAAGAAATTCGATCATTTGGGATATGATGGATTTTATAGGAGGTTTATAAAGGACTTCAATCTCTAAACCCATTTGTATCCTCTTAACCAAAGACACTGCATTTGAGTGGACTCAAGAATGTCAAAATGCTTTTGATAAAATCATTCGACATTTAACATCAGCTCCTATCATGAAACCTCATGATTGATCTTTACCATTTGAAATCATGTGCGACGCGAGTGATTATGAAGTCGGTGCAGTATTGGGTCAAAGAAGAAACGATAAGCCTTAAGTGATATATTACGCAAGAAGAACTTTAAACAATGCTCAAATGAATTATTCCACAACTGAAAAAGAACTACTTGCTGTAATATTTGTATTAGATAAATTTCGTTCTTATTTGATTGGATCAACGACTATTGTGTTTACTGATCATTCTGCTATTAGATGTTTATTGGCCAAACAGGATGGAAAGCCACGACTGATACGATGGATTTTGTTGCTCCAAGAATCTGACATTGTGATCAAAGATAAAAAAGAACCGAGAATGTCGTAGCCGATCATTTATCGAGACTAGTAACAAGATCATCTTGTAAAATGACACCAATTAACGATAATTTTCCTGATGAACATCTATTTTTAGTTACTACTACACCTTGGTTTGCTAACATAGTAAATTTTCTTGTGATAGGAAAAAATGTGAATCGCTCCAGATTCGACGACTGTCCTCACTGTATCAAGAGGAGTCTTTCCAGCGTGCTTATGTCCTCACTCACACGCACCCTGTGAAACTTCTCAGGAGGTCACCCATCCCAAAATTACCCCAAGTCAAGCACGCTTAACTTTGGAGTTCTTATGTGATGAGCTACCGAAAAAAAGATGCACCTTCGTGATATGAGTAGTACAAATCAAATCTTTTAAGCCCTCTTCAACTGTTCAGTCCATTACATTGAACAGTCTCGGAATCCCTCTAATTCCCGTGTGGGTCGGTTCATTCATGTTCCCTCCACTTAGAAGCCTGCCAGGAGCCGCTCATTGTCCGTGCAACTGATGGCACCGGTGATCACCCCCCGCCCTCTTCGGCCCCGGGCCTCACATGCCCACCAGCTTCCGCTTGGTTCATCCCCGAACCACACCGTAATAAGAGAGGTCAGCTCTGATACCAACTGTAACGCCCCGAATTTGACGACTGTCCTCACTGTATCAAGACGAGTCTTTCCAGCGTGCTTATGTCCTCACTCACACGCACCCTGGAAAACTTCTCAGGAGGTCACCCATCCCAAAATTGCCCCAAGTCAAGGACGCTTAACTTTGGAGTTCTTATGTGATGAGCTACCGAAAAAAAGATGCACCTTCGTGATATGAGTAGTACAAATCAAATCTTTTAAGCCCTCTTCAACTGTACAGTCCATTACATTGAACAATCTTGGAATCCCTCTCATTCCCGTGTGGGTCGGTTCATTCATGTTCCCTCCACCTAGAAGCCTGCCAGGAGCCGCTCAATGTCCATGCAACTGATGGCACCGGCGATCACCCCCTGCCCTCTTCGGCCCCGGGCCTCACAAAATGCCACCGCAATGGAGTTCCCAAGATAAAAGAAATTTTTTGAATGAGGTAAAAAACTTTTATTGGGATGATCCGTATTTTTTTAAGTATTGTCTAGATCAAATTTTTCGGCGTTGCATACCCGACAATGAGGTAAGTAGTGTCATTAAATTTTGTCATTCAGAAGCATGCGAAGGAAATTTTTCTTCAGAGGAAACGGCTGCAAAAATCTTGCTGTGTGGATTTTATTGGCCCACTTTATTTAAAGGCACCCACGAAATCTGTAAGATCTGTGAAAATTGTCAAAAATTTGGTGCAGTTTCAAAAAGAAACATGATGCCTTTGAATCCTATCATTGAAATTGAAATCTTTACTGTTGAGGAATTGATTTTATGGGACCTTTTCCACCGTCGTTTGGATACTTGTATATTTTAGTTGCAGTTGATTATATTTCCAAATGGATATAGGCAATTCCATGTCGAACAAATGATCATAAAATCTTCATCAAATTTTTGAAAGAAAATATTTTTAGTAGATTTGGAATTCCTCGATCCATGATAAGTGATGGGGGAACTCACTTCATTAATAAACAATTTGCTTCATTAATGAAAAATATTATATTACTCACAAAGTAACTACTCCTTATCATCCTCAAACAAATGGACAAGTTGAATTAGCTAATAGGGAGATAAAGCAAATTTTGAAAAAAACTGTTAACCCAAATAGAAAAGATTAGTCTATGCGACTTAATGATACACTTTGGGCATATCGAACATCTTTTAAAACATCATTGAATATGTCTCCCTATAGGTTGGTTTATGAAAAACATTGTCATTTGTTTGTGGAATTGGAACATAAAGCTTATTGGACGATCAAAACTTTTAATTCAAGCATGGATGATGCCAATAAATTGCGCAAATTGCAATTTAATGAACTTTATGAACTCAGAAATGACGCATATGAGAATTCAAGGATTTATAAAGCAAAAATCAAATCATTTCATGATAGAACAATTCTTAGAAAATCATTTGAGATTGGTAAAAAAGTTTTTCTTTATAATTCTCGACTTCACATATTCCCCAAAAAATTACGATCAAGATGGACAGACCCATATGTTGTAAAGACAATATTTATTTATGAAAAAGACTGTTTTGTTTGATACGTGGCTTATTGTTTTCAATGTAATTGTTAAACAATGCCTGATGTCACCGACGCTTTGGTCCCGGGGCGTGACATGGTCTCTCTCACTTCTCTGAAATAAAAGTTTCTGATATTGAGAAGATGCTTCTATCTGCTGATGGGAAAAAGATAAAGGTATCTAATCCCAAGAAGGAGCAGAACTATGAATTTCAGTTGCTGGTAGATATCGTGGCCAAGGGTGTACTAGCCAAGGCAGGCTCTTTTGCTGCCCTCACCCTTGAAAAATTTCAAGTCATGGCTGCTGTGATAAATGGACGAAAACTGAACTGTTCGGCCATTATTTTCAACATTCTGAAGAACATGATTCAGTCGACCAAACAGTCCAAAGGATATGCTGTGCAAATCTGCTGAGCAGTCATCCATATTCAAAGTCTTCATATGGATTCCAAACATTCATGATGCCAAGAATATTCAGCAACCGAAGACAAAGCTAATCATCTCTCCTGAGCAGTTTTTGAAAGTTAAAAAGGAGATTGAGACGCAGGCAGCTCCCAAATCAGTCAAAAAGGAGAAGACCAAGGACTTGGCAAAGTCAAAGAAAACAATCAAAAGGAAATTTATTGTAAGTGAAACTGAAACTGAATCGGAGAAAAGCCCTTCTCCGGAAATTATGAAAAAGCCAAGAACGCAGAAAACCAAGCCTATTGCAGCTGTGGAATCTATCCCAGCTGAAAGAGTAAAGCCAACTGGATCTGAACAACCCATCAAAGCAATACCAATCAGGGCAGTTCCAGTTGCACCCATCAAAGCAATACCAATCAGGGCAGTTCCAGTTGCATCGTCAACTGAGCATCAACAACTTCCTCCAACTGCTCCCTCAAAAAAGACTACCACCGAATCAAGTGAAAAGCAGAAACAAGTTGGAGTGAGAGCATCACTCATCACTATCACCGGTCCAACTACACTGGCTTTTTCCAGACCAAAGGGAGTGGTGATACGTGATAAGGTGGACTCAACTATATCAGGGCTGAGCATTTCTCATGCCCTCACTGACCCAAAAGGTAAGGGCAAAATGATTGAAGAGCCCAGACCAACCACCCGATTCAGACTCATATTGATTTAATATGGGAAGAAGTAAATGAGTTTTCTGAATCGAAGTTGAAAGTGTACAATGAATGGGTCAGATTCAAGACTGAAGTGTTTGCTAAGCGATTGCAGAAGACATCAGTTTTGACCAAATTCATCGCTTTGGAAACAACAGTCCTCAAGGTAGTTAAAGCTGCAACGATTGCTTAAGCGCTGGAGAGGAGCAATTACTTCTTTGATATGATGCGTGTCAAAAAGCTAGCTCAAGTCCTAGCTCAGCTACGCATGAACTATGATCCTACCCGTCCAACTGCCTTCAATGACAAAGTAGTTTTTGATCAGCTGGATACAGATCTCTTATCTTTGCAAATGAAGATCAAAGATTGGGAAATGAGTCAATAGTTGATTATTCCAGCAAATTCCCAAAGTCCATAATCAGAGGAGCAGGCTGAACCTTCAACAACTTTGTCAGAGCCATCTAAGGAAGCAGTTCCTGAACAAACAGAGCAAGTAACTTTTCCTTCTTCCAAGGATGCTCAACCGTCATTTTCTGTTTTTAAATTTCCTCCAGCAGGTCTTCAATTATACATCGATGCTGAGTTGTCACTGGCAAATGTTGATGAAGTGATACAATCAGTTGCTGCTGACATCCAGGTGAATTTTATAACTGATGAATCAGTTGAAGACCAGAGAAAAACTGAACAACCAGCCTCAGAGACTGTGATACCAGAAGCTGTAGAACCAGTTCAGTCGCCTGCCACCACTGAACAAGTAGTTCAAACTGAAACTGAAGTGGCTCAGTTGCACTCTGAACAAAATGAAGAAGTGCCAGTGCCAACTGAAGTGCCAGTTTATAAACCAACTGAAGAGCATACCAGCTCAACTGCTGCTCAGACTTCCACTTCACCTCAAGAACCTCAACATGAGGTAGTTGAAGAAATTATTCCAGAAATGGTTACGGCTGTGACTAAATCAACTAATAGGGCCTTTGTAGTTTTTAATGAAGCATACAAGGAGCAACAACCAGAATCATCTGAAGCCCTGTCTCATCAGATAACAATGGCTACAGATATTATGATAAATTCAGTCCAATCTGCACAATTTAATTTCAATTATCTCTGATGTGAAGTCAACTCAATTGCTGCATACATTGAAGTTGATTCCACAAAAGAGAATACTATGAAGAGCCTACAACAGGTCACTAAGGATATCACTTCCTTATTTCTCCAATTGGATCAATTGAGGAAAGACCGAGTGACAGTTCAAGCACTTTTTCAGACTCAAGACATGTTCAAAAATTGCATTGATTTTTTGCAAAAAATAATGACAAAGAGAATGGATATGATGCAAGAACAAATGATGAATGCAATATCTACTGTCACCTCAGAAGTCCGTGCATTATCCAGCAAAGTTTATGGGTTTGACAAAAAAGGGGAAGAGGAACATCAGAAGCTATTTAAGAGAAGACCAAGTCAACCGATTGATCAAGGACCAGCTGATAAAAGAGCAAAGAAATGAAGAAGTCCAGATCAGTTAGAAGACGACCTCTATATTCAGTTGAGAGTTTTGGAAGATTTTCAGTCAGTCAGTAGAAGATTCTTTTATTCTTTCATTCATTGTACGAATCTGTAGAATGAAAGATTTATCAATAAAAGATTATTTTATTTACAAGAGTTCAGTTTGATCAGTTCATAAATTCTAAATTTTGTCAAACACCTAAAAGGGGGAAATTTTTGGAAACTAAATTTCGGAGTTTGACAAATTAAGCGTAAAAAGATTGAACAACTGATTAAGTTAACTGAAGGCAACTGAACTGATCAAGCTAACTGAAGCTGTGCAGTCAACTGAACCTTCAGTAAAGAATGATCAATTACACAACAATCAGTTAAGACTGATCAGTTACACACCAATCAATTAATCCTATCGGCTAAAGAAATCAACTGATTTATCAGCTTTACACGTAATCAGTTAAAGGACGTAGCTAACAACCGACAGTTTGTACAAGAGCAGTGAGAACGATAGTGTATGATTGTCAGAAAAATGTTGACGTGGCTATACAACGGATACAAATATTCAAATGCATTCATTTTTACCATTGGAAGCAAAGCCTATTAATAGCCGAGAAGATCAGCTGAGAAGAGTTTACCCAAGTTACGAAATACAAACCAAAGTTACCTGATTTACAAAACCGATACAATCTAACTGCGAAGTTACTGAGTTACAATTTTAGCAAAAACTCTACGCATATTCTTTCAAAGCTCAGTTTTTACAGAAGGTCAAGCTTATTATACACATTCATAGCTTTCAGGTTATACTTTGAGCTTAAGTACAAAACACTCATTGTTGTATTATTCGATCTTATAGAGATCAGTTGTGCTTTGAATTTACATCAGTCGAGCACTGATAAAACTGTATTAATTCTAAGAGTTTCAGTATTGGCAGTGTTAAGTCCAAACTGAAGTGGGTTTGTACAAATCTGTATAGATCAAAGTCTTTTAGCAAATATCCTATCTTCGAGATAGAAGGGGTGACGTAGAAATTTTTGAAATCTCCGAACATCCACAAATCGTGTGTTCTTTCTTAACAATTTTATTCTATCTGTCTCTCAGTTATTTCCGCATTTTTATTAAGTTAACTGATTGATATTGACAACAAGATTCGCGGATTCAATTTTTCACTAAACTGATTCATTTATCGAAGAATTTGTGAAAATTGTCAAGTGTTTATTCAACCCCCATTCTAAACACTTTTTCACACCCAACCCATCCTAATACATTGACTATGAACGACTCATTCTTCCCATCTTTCAAAGTTATGGCTGCAACGTCTACTCATTTAAAAGATGCGGAAATTTTTATTTTTATTTTAAAGCTTGCATTTTTGAAATATCATTTAAACGTTTCGCATGCATGCGCTCTACAGAAAAATATAAGATTTAAAAATGATCTTAAATATTTGACAATAAAAATGGCGTCGTTTAAAAATAACCAAACTCATCCATAATCATACGAAAACATAAACTAATAAAAATCTTAAAATTATCAACGTATGAAATTATTCATCTTCTCTCAATCTCATAAATCGTAATGCTGAAAACATGTGGTCATCGGGTCGTGTCACCGCACCAGGTCTGCCTACTCAGATTTTAGCACCTCCCGTCCCCTCATCATTAAGCTCACCTGCATCACACACGCCTAGTGAGTCTAAAGACTCAACACACCTGCACCGTTAATAGCAAATACATATACATAGCACACAGCAGTGAAAAGTATCATACTCAACATACCTTTCATGAACTTTAAAAATGTAACATAAACGTGTCGTGTAAAATCATGACGTGTCAAAACTGCTCATCGTTAATCATTATTCATCATTCATCTTTTATCATTTATCGTTCATCATTCATCGTTCATCGGTCATCATTTATCATTCATCGTTTATCATTCATCGTTCATCATTCATCGTTCATCATTCATCTTTCATCATTTATCATTGGTGAATTCAGTTCATTAGAGGTGACTATCGTACATCATTCATCATTTACGATATATCCATCATACATAGAACCGCGGTACCCGGCGGCTATCGCACATCAGTGACAGGATTACCCATCCACTGTGCCTAGGCCACATCATCATCATCAGCATTTACATATACGTCTTAAAAATTTACATATACTTCAATAGCCACAACTAATTCCCATCATTCAAAACATTACCATTTTCATCATTTATAAAATCCATGAATAAATGCAATTTTTCTTAAATCCAAGCATGCGACGTATATCTACGTAAAATATTAAAATCATGATCATGATGCATAAAAATTTAAAATATAGTAAATTTGTGCTCAGGGAGCTCCAGGATCAACATCTCACCCTAGGTGCAAAATGACCATTTTGCTCCTAGAAACCCAAAAATTTCCATTTTGTCCCTAGACGTGAAATTTCACGTTTTTGATATTTTCTTAATTCCATTGACTCTAACATGTCTCAAATAATTATTTAAACCTACATGAATTTTTTCATATTTTTATTTGTCTTAAATCGATGACTTGTAAATTAAACTTTAACTATAACATATTAATGCGTTTTAATCCCGAATTAAACCAAACCTTAGCATAAAATTCCCAAATTAAAAACTTAGACTTCTAATAATTATTTGAGCTTAAATATAATTTTCTTTAATTTTATTATGCTTAAATCTAGGCGTTTCAATTTATCCTTTAATTAACGTTTCTTGCGGTGATTAAATCCCGGATAATTCCAAAACTCATTATTTTGATCCGAAGCTTACCAAACTCCTAAAAATATCCCAAAACATATTTATAAGCATTCCTAGACATAAACTCGAGCTCATTTTACAACTTAACCGATTCGTTTTAAAACTTGGACCGGGGTCCCGGTTTTAACCCGAATCAAACCGAAACTTAATCAAAATTTTCCCAACCTTTTTCCACACCTTATAAACATATGAACAGCCTTAAAACCTTCAAGACCAGCCCCCTTAACCTCTCGACCAGGCACCTTAGGCTGATGGAAATTTTTGTGCAAGACATCTTCAACACTAATTCACTAAACTTGCAAATTATCGATCCTAGCTCAAGACCACGAGGACCAGCGCCTAACCAACCATACTAAGACCAAGTTCGAACCCAAGAGACTCTCCTTGACCAAACCTAGCTGACCTTACTGCCCCCCAAACCCCAGCCCCGTGCGATCCTCACAAAGGCACTACGCACGAGACCACAGAGTCACAACTCCACCTAGCTCTTCGACAGACTCTTAGACCTTGACCAGCTGCTCATGGCCCTCTATCAGCCCCATTACGGACCCAAGGGGGTCAGCTCCTTGGCTGGAATCGAGTCATGCATCGCAGCACACCCCAAAACATTAGATCTTGCCATACCGAGCCACCCTACAACCAACATCGATCGGCCCCTCAAAGTTGCCGACCAAACCTTGACTCTAGCATCTTAATATCATTTTCTCAACGTGAAAAGCCCCTAGCATGATGATCGGCAGCCCCTTTACACAATGATGCAAGAAAAAGTGAGATCCCAACACAATAGTGCAAAAACACAACAAGAACTTGAGTAAAAATGCATCCTCATGATAACCGAAGCAAAGCCTCATGCTTTTACATAAATAACAGCAATAATATGGCGTGAATAAAGAGAAAATGAGATACAAGCGTGCCTTATGATGTTTGGAGAGCAAGAACGAAGCGAAGGAACCCGGGAGAAGTTTTTCTTTTGCAAACCAAGAGAGGACCGAAACCTTCAGCTGCTGAGTTCTGAAACCGAAGATAATGAATTCTGAATGAGGGTGTCGGCTGTTGGGGGAGGGTGATAATGGGTAAAGGGTCAAAAAGGAATTATTTAATATAGTTAACAATTAGGTTAATGGGTCCTTATTTTAAATTAAAAGGAATTAAAAGAGTTTAAGCCCAATAAACTTAAAAAAAGGCCCATTAAATCTAAACACACTGACGAAAAATATTTCGTGTTAGAAAGTTTGTGAAAATATTAGCTGAACCTTCAAAAAGTTCCCCGATTCGCTAAAATTTTAACAGCACAATCACGAATAAATCAATAGTCACGAAGTAAATTAACTAAACACGGTTCCGGGGTAGGATCCCATTAAATCCCAGAAAATATGAAAATTTATCTACTAGAATTCATGATAAAAACAATCAAAACAATATTTAAACAAGAAATTCTAACTAGAAATACTAGACTTAGAGAAAACGAGAAGTCGGTGCTCGAAAATCTTGAATTCTTCAACTACAAGCCTTGTCTTGTCCACCAAACTCTTGTGGTTACTGAAAAGTGTGTCTTTTCCTTGCCCTATCTCGTCCATATGCCCCTTTCCAACAAAACTTGGTAAGCATCCATCGGAAGGAAAGAAATCACGTGCACAATATTTTCCAAATTTGAGTCCACTCGGGCGGTAAGATTCTACTGCCCCTGCGTCGACTCCTCTGTCTTGTTTCTTCCAACTTGCAACACTCGCGCTCGAGCGGTAATATTATACCGCCCGAGTGTCGACTCTTCTGTTTTTCATCTCTTGAAAGGAAACAACTTGCGCCCGAGCGGTTGATCATACTGCCCGAGTGCCAGCCTCTCTGTCAACATGCTCAGGAAATCAGCCTTGGCACTCGAACAGTAAGATTCTACCGCTCGAGCGCCAGCCTTTCTACAAAATTGTCTCCTTTTTCTTGTGGCTTGTATACTTTTCCCTCAATTTCAGTTTTCCGGCCATTTCACCTGCAAATTCATCAAATACGAGTGAGCCACGATGAAATGCATATGCTAATTCTAAAACGAACAAAATGTAGATGAAATACACACACACAATGCAAATACGTACAAAACTAATGCAATAATACACGTAAAAACGACAAATATCAACCACCTAATCTTGATGGAGTTCACAATGTATTTCACATTTCTATGCTCCGCAAATACATGTCAAATCCATCACACGTTCTGAACTATGAGCCACTGAAGTTTACTTCGACCTACGAGGAGAAACCGACACAGATCTTAGGCAGGAAAGAGAGGAGGCAGCGTAACAAGGTAATCAAAATGGTCAAGGTCAAGTGGCTGATGTTAGAGTAGGTGCCCGTCGAGCCAAGTGTTGGCCGAGGGTTCTTGTTGAAATCTATGTATAAACAATCTTTATTTTAATAATATTTGAAATTATTATTTTGGCACATCTTTATCTGAATACCCATGCTAGTTGCATAGATAAAGTCTTTAAATATACAAATAGTAGAAAGATTATGAGATGCTCATATGATGAGTATCATGAAACTCATATTTGCAATACTCTATATTCTAAACAGTTCTTAGTCGATTTAGCCACCGCTAAGAAGGATATAGGCCGATCGAATTTGAGACTAGTATCTGCGATGTGAGTACTATGTTTCATTGGTAGGGGACATTGTGATGTCTGAACATGCAGATAGGTGCTCCTTGTAGAGTGCACTGAACAACCCTCCATAAAGGACTTTCTAAGTGGTTCTTACTTATCGAGTGGAAACGTCCTAGTTTATGGTTGTACACCATTAGTCCTTATGACCCGTGACAACATTGAGACTCTATATGCTAGCATTTTACTTTGACTTGTTTACAGACTCTCATGGGGTCATCAGGTGGCAAGGTTGTGTGTTTTGTCGAAACATATAGGAGTCGATGCATTGTAGTCGGGGATTCACCGCTTACCTTCGAGTATGGATATCATATGTGATCTCATGTATATATAGTATGAAATCTCTGATCAGAATATGGTGGTAATTATGAAAGGGGTTTCATATATTACACCATCGATGCAACTACGACATGACACATAGTATCGATTCTTTGACAACTCTCGATATACCAATAGTTGTCTAATCAGTCTGGATATATGAGATGAAGGGAGCGTACTGTACTCTAACCATAATAGAATGGTTCTTGCAAGAACTATCATTTGATACCTAGGGAATCTTGTAAGCGATGCTGCTAGGCGTTTAACATGATTGGTTGGGTACTATCAGACTTGAGTTCTGACGTTCTTATTATCAAGGAGTTGATAATTAAGAATGAAGCAATTGGTTTATGCTCATATAAGAACATGTTTAGTCCCAAATCACATCAAGATGTGAACCCACGTCTAGTTGTATCAATGAACCATTGAGGGCCACACAAGTGCGAACTTTTTAGATCCCGTTAAGAAGAAAATTAGTTCAATGTGTTGAATGGCTTAGAAAGAATTTTATAAGCACAATGAAAATTAGAAGTATGACTTCTATAAGGGAAATGTAACTTTTAACATGTGGAAGTGTTCCTAAATTAAAAGTTGACCAAGTGAATAATGTCTTTGAAAATTGTGATTTTCATAAACATTATTATGGACTAAATTAAATTAATTCAAGTGTTTAATTAATTAAACACTAGTAGACATAGTAGAGTTCGAATAATTAAATTAATTCAAGTGTTGAATTAATTAAACAACATTGGACCTTGTAAAGCCCAATTAGAAATAATTATTCAACTATTGGGCTTGAGTAAATTCATGTAAAGTTTAAATGGTGTCAAATGTGTTTGAGACATTTAAATAAAAGCTCATGGGCCTTGTAATTGTTACAAGCACAAGTAAAAAGCATGCAAGGGAGGTGAAGGGGTTGGAGGCAACTTTTTCATAAAATAATGCATGGCATGCTCATGTACTTTATCACTTTTTCAAGCACCAAGAAAAGTCTTCCAACCCCTTTCTCTCCCCCACTTTGGCCGAAATTTTAGCCTCATTTTTCCCTTCAATTTTTTTTCTTCAATTGTTGAAGAAAATATACACTTCTCAAAGAAAAATCTTCTAATATTTATAGTGAAAAATTAAAGGGGATCTTCTTTGTTGGTGGTGGGCTTGATTTTGAGCAAAGAGTGCTCAAAGGAGGCTTGTTGATTTGTCTACCTTTCAAGAGCCCTAGTTGTTTACAAATTGGTTGGAGCCATCATCAATCTTAAGAGATTGATAGGTAATTTTTCTAAAACACTCTATGAATGTCATTATGTGTTTTATTGTATTTGTTACACACCTTAGTGTTTAGGGTGCTCAATTTCTTGTATGAAAAATATTTTGAAACTTCCGTTGCTTATTTCGAGCACCTTAAACGATTCCTTTCAAGTGGTATGAGAGCTATGAATACTATTTTGTGTAGCACATACATGATATTATATTGAGGTCGATTTCTAACCGCATGAGATGATTTGTTGCAACAAAATGAAGGCTGGTTTGGGCGATTTTTTGGACAGCAAGGGCAGCCCCTCGGGCAAGGGGCTTCCCGAACAGCCCCTTTGAAAAATAATTTTTTTAAGTTGGTCGGAATCCGGTTACGGAGCTCCGGCGACGGCGATGACGACTAGGGTTTCCAAAATAATTTTGGAATATTAAAGTGTCATGGGCCTTGAGTTGTTGGGCCATTGGATGGTTAACATAATTTGTGAAATTTAAATGGGCCAAAATATTTTTGGTGAAAAATGATTTTTTGGGCCCTTAAGTTTAAATTTACAAAATTTGTACATATTTTCTCATAAAATAAATAATTGAAGATGAACTTCAATTATTTATAGTGAATTGTGATTTACAAGAAATTCGGTTATAAATAAATTAATTAGAAAGTAGATAAAGGAGTTTGTATACTTTGTTGATTTAGTTTATAATCGTGGCGGTTAGTGATTTGATTAAGATATTTAATATTGGATCAGTTGATTATTGTGATAATTAATTGTTGGTGTATGATATGTGATATTATGCATGAAGGATGATCAAAAGCTCAAGTCCAATTTGCTAGCTGTATGCTAGGATTTTTTGTGTTGGATGGTTGTAATAATTATCAATTTATAAGTGTGCTTTGTTTATGGCCCGTTCCCACCCCATGAGATGTATCCCTATTTGCCATGTATATTTATTTGTAAATATTAGTATAGTGGAAGATCAAGATTGGAAGATGGTGGCCTTGATGATTATGAAGATCGAAGAAATGTAAATATTGGAAGCTTATGTAAAAGTTACATTTGCATCCCATGCATTTCCCTATGATTGGACCTAGGCCTGTGCTTAGCTCACACGAGCCATTAGTTTTTGGGCGATTGATCATCCTTGTTTTTTTACTGTTTATAATATATGCATGATATGTTATAAATAATGAGTATGTGCGTTATTATTATGATAATAACAAAGTTGCATCAATCCGGCAAACATACGATCAAACATGACGAGCTTTAAAATAAAATTAATGATGAGACCTTTCAAAATTAAAAACCCTCATTTTGAATAAGATTCAAAATTAATATCAAGCCCGAAAAGGGGAATTATAAAGGTGTTTATAATTTCCATGTCTGTCATCGACAATGGGTACATGATGAACGCTACCGTGTTCGGGGCTCGGCTCATATTATTGGGGGGGCCCTGGACACCGGAAAGCTGTGACATCCATTGACATGGTGATTTGAACTACGTGGAACTCCCATGATTTCGGCTCATATTATTGAGGGAACTCGTGGAGACCGTCCATTAAGGTTCAATATCGATGGGTAAGGCTTGACACGTGAAGATGAACGACGTCATATTCTTGGATCCTAATCAAACGTGAGACAAAATTTTACGTAGAGGGTTGCATTGTGATTCAATTGGAAACTACCTTTTAGGAATTATGATTGGCTGATATTATTCGGGATCATAATTAACTAATTGGACCTTACGTACCTACTGAGAAAAGAAGTTTTCCGTTTTCACTAGAGGGTAGTGAAAAATGTCAAAATAGTGGGAGCGAAAATTTATGAAGTAAAAGACAATACTTTATATCTTACTAAATATTTTAAAATAGTAATTAACATTTATCTATTTTACTTTTTAGTACAAATTTTGACAATGTTTTTGATTCGCAATCCGCTATCTGCAATACTCAACAAACACGTATTAACCGGACTTAATTACCTCAATTGGCTAAGAAACCTAAAAATCGTCTTGAATTAGGAAAGGATATCATATACTCTTATTGAGTCGCCCCCTGTTGAGGCTCTGACTAGCTGCACTCCTGAGGAATTGCAGACTTAAAAGGATTGGTGTGACCATGACTTGCGAGCTAACTGTTATATGCAGGCTTCTATGAATGATGAGCTGCAGAGGCGTTTTGAGGATGCAAAGAGTGCTGCTGACATTCATTTGCAACTCAAGGAGCTCTTTGGTGAGCAAACACGGCCTCTTACGCATGATACCATCAAGGAGATGATCACTTTACGCATGCGAGATGGGGCCTCGGTCCATGAGCATGGCCTAAAGTTGATTGGGCTCTTGGAAAAGCTTGTTGGCATGGATCTTACATTGCCATCGGAGCCGACCACCGACGCGTTGCTCTTGTCACTGCCTAGCTCATCTGATCCTTTTGTGGTGAATTTCAACATGAAAAAGATGGAGCCAATCCTTGAGGAGTTGCTGAATATGCTTGTTATCTTTGAGTCCACCATCAAGAAAGAGAAGCCGGTTCTTTATGTGGGTAATTCATCTGGTACGAAAACTGGTCCATCTGGGAAGGGAAAGAAGCGTTCTTTCCAACGTCCCAAGAAGAATGTGCCCTTGAAGAGGCAAGCTCCGAATCATGTTGTGGCAGCCACACCAGTAAAGGCTGACAAGACTGCTGATATTTGTCATCACTGCAAAAAGGCCTGGACATTGGAGGCGTAACTGCAGAGAATATCTTGACCAGAAGAGTTCTGGAAACGATATGTTCTATATTGAAGTAAACATTTCAATTAACTCTACTTCTTGGGTATTGGATACCGGCAGTGGCTCACATCTTTCTAATGATTTGCAGGTGATGAGAAGAAGTAGGAGACTTAAGGAAGGTGAGACCTTCTGGAGGATGGGCAATGGAGCAAGAGTTGCTGCCAAGGCCGTAGGAGATGTTTACTTGCATTTGAACAATGATTTTAAGTTAATTTTAAGAGATGTTTTGTTTGTACCTAATTTGGTGAAAAACATTGTTTCCATTTCTATGCTAGATGAAGATGGATATTCTTGTTTATTTGGCAAAGGTGTTTGAAACATTTACAAGAATGAATGTTTAATTGGTACTGGTGAACTTAAAAATGATCTCTATAACTTAAAATTGAAAGATATTTCACTAAACAATGTCCAAGAAATAACAAAAAAAAACAAGCGAAAACAATATACTCTAAATTCGGCACAATTATGGCATGCTCGATTAGGACATATTTCCCTAAGAAGGATGAACATGCTAGTGGGAATGGGTATGTTTGATATGTCTGATATTAATTCTCTCCCAACTTGTGAATCATGTCTAAAAAGGAAAGATGACCAGAATTCCCTTTAAGGGCCATGTGGAGCGAGCCAAAGGGATATTGAATTTGATCCACACCGATGTGTGCGGTCCGCTTAGCATCACCACTAAGCATGGACATGCCTACTTCATCACCTTTACCGATGATTTTTCGAGGTATGGGTACGTGTATTTGATGAAATACAAGTCTACAGCCTTTGAAAGGTTCAAAGAATTCAGAAGTGAAGTAGAGAAACAGTTGGGACAAAGCATCAAGTCACTTCGATCGGATCGAGGTGGTGAGTACTTGAGTGCCGAGTTCCAAGAGTATCTTAGGGAGAATGGGATTCTCTCGTAGTGGACTCCGCCCGCTACACCACAATTGAATGGTGTTTTGATGCATCGTAACCGGACTTTGATGGACATGGTTCGGGGTATGATGGGGTTCACGGAGTTGCCGCCATCTTTTTGGGGATATGCGCTTGAGACAGCGGCACTGTTGTTGAACAATGTCCATTCAAAAGCAATTGATAAGACACCATATGAGATGTGGATGGGTATGTTAAAGTAGGTGCTCGTCGAGCCAAGTGTTGGCCGAGGGTTCTTGATTAAACTCTATGTATGAACAGTCTTTATTTTAATAATATTTGAATTTATCATTTTGGCACTTTTTTATCTGTATACCCATGCTAGTTGCAAAGATAAAGTCCTTGAGTATACAAATAGTAGAAAGAATATGAGATGCTCATATGATGAGTATCATGAAACTCACATTTGGAATACTGTATATTCTAAACAGTTCCTAGTCGATTCAGCCGCCACTAAGAAGGATATAGGCCGCTCGAGTTCGAGACTAGTATCTGCGATGTGAGTACCATGTTTCATTGGTAGGGGACATTGTGATGTACGAGCATGCAGATAGGTGCTCCTCGTAGAGTGCACTGAACAACCCTCCATAAAAGGACTTTCCAAGTGGTTCTCACTTATCGAGTGGAAAAGTCCTAGTTTATGGTTGTACAACATTAGTCCTTATTACCCGGGACAACATTGAGACTCTATGTGCTAGAATTACACTTTGACTTGTTTACCGACTCTCATGGGGTCATCAGGTGGCAAGGTTGGCTGTTCTGTCGAAACATATAGGAGTCGATGCATTGTAGTCGGGGATTCACCGCTTACCTTCGGGTATGGTTATCCTATATGTTCTCATGTATATGTAGTTTGAAATCTTTGATCAGAGTATGGTTGTAATTAAGAAAGTGGTTTCTTAGATTACACCATCGATGCAACTACGACATGACATATAGTATCGATTCATTGACAACTCTCGATATACCAATGGTTGTCGAATCGGTCGGGATATATGAGTTGAAGGGACCGTACTGTACGTTAACCATAATAGAATGGTTCTTGCAGGCACTATCATTTGATACCTAGGGAATCATGTAAGCGATGCTGCTAGGCGTTTAACATGATTGGTTTGGTACTATCAGACTTGAGTTCTGACGTTTTTGTTATCAAGGAGTTGATAAGTAAGAATGGAGCAATTGGGGTATGCTCAAATAAGGACATGTTTAGTCCGAATCACATGGAGATGTGAACCCACGGCTAGTTGTAAATGAACCATTGAGGGCCACACAATTACTAGCTTTTTAGATCCTGTTGAGAAGTAAAAATAGTTCAATGTGTTGAACGGCTTATAAATGAGTTTATAAGCGTTGAGAAAAATAGAAGTATGACTTCTATGAGAGAAATGTAATTTTTAATTTATGAATGTGTTCCTAAATTAAAAATAGGCCAAGTAAATAATGTATTTAAAAATTGTGATTTTCATAAACATTATTATGGACTAAATTAAATTAATTCAAGTGTTGAATTAATAAAACACTAGTGGGCCTAGTAGAGCCCAAATAATTAAATAATTCAAGTGTTGAATTAATTAAATAACATTGGGCCTTGTAGAGCCTAATTGGAAATAATTATTTAACTAGTGGGCTTGAGTAAAATCAAGTAAAGTTTAATTGTGCTCAAATATGTTTGAGACAATTTAAATAGTCCATGGGCCTTGTAATAGTTACAAGCCCAAGTCACATTGCATGCTTGGGAGGTGAACAGTTGGGGAATACTTTTGACTAAAATAATGCATGGCATGCGACCTTTTTGGATCAACTTTTTGCACTACCAAGACAACTCTTCCCTCCCTCATTCTACACTACTTGGCCGAAATTTTGCAACTTTTCTCTCATTTTTTTGTGTTTTTCAATTGTTGAAAACACTCACTTCTTTTTGAAAAATCCTCTTAATTTTCTAGTGCAAATTAAGAGGGAATTTACCTAGCAAGTGGTGGGCCTAATTTTTGAAGGAAGGAGAGCTTGTAGACTTGTCATCCTTGAAGAGCCAAGTTGTTTACAACTTGGTTGGTGCCATTCATCAATCTCTTGAGATTGATAGGTAAATTCTAAAACACCCTATGTATGATTTTTGGTGTTTTATTGTATTTGCTACACAATATCATGATGTGGCCGAAAATTTCTTCATGAAAAATCAAAATTTTTAACTTCCGTTGCGCTTCCAGTCACCGTAACCGATCCCCTTTCAAGTGGTATCCGAGGTATGGCTACGATTTTGTGTAGCAATTACAAGATATTATGTTGAGATCGATTTCTAACCGCATGAGTGTATTTTTGCAACCAAAAACCGATGCTTAGTGTGAGGAACTTCGGCAGCTCGGGATGCCCGAGTGGCTGCCCATTTCAGCCAGCTAGGGCAGCCCGAGGGGTTGCCCGAACAGCCCCATTAAAGATTAAAAAAAAATAAAAAATTTGTTGCCAGAATCCGGCGCCGGAGCTCCGGCGACGGCGATGACGACTAGGGTTTCCAAAAGTGTTTTGGATTATCAAAGTGTCATGGACCTTGAGTTGTTGGGCCATTGGATGGCTAACATATTTGTGAATTTTGAATGAGTCAAAATGTTTTTGGTGAAAAATAAGTTTTTGGGCCCTTAATTTGAAAATTACAAAAGTTGCAAATATTTTCTCTTGAAATAAATATTTTAAGTTGGACTTTAAATATTTATAGTAAATGGTGATTTACAAGAAATTCGGTTATAAATAAAATAATTTGAAAGTAGACAAAGGTGTTTGTATACTTTGTTAATTTAGTTTATAATCGTGGCGGTTAGTGATTGGATCAAGATATATAATATTGGATTAATTAATTATTGTGATAATTAATTGATGGTGTATGATATGTGATATTATGCATAAAGGATGATCAAAAGCCCAACCCCAATTTGCTAGGTGTATGCTAGGATATTTTGTGTTGAATGATTGTAATAATTATCAATTTATAAAGTGGGCTTGGTTTATTGCCCGTTGCCACCCCCCATGAGATGTATCCCTATTTGCCATGGATATTTATTTGTAAATATTAGTATAGTGGATGATCAAGATTGGAAGATGGTGGCCATGATGATTATGAAGATCAAAGACATGTAAATATTGGAAGCTAATGTAATGGTTGCATTTGCTTCCCTTGCATTACCTAGGATTGGACCGAGGCCCGTGTTTAGCTCACACGGGCCATTAGTATTGGGGCGATTTATCATCCTTGTTTGTTTACTGTTTATAATATATGCATTATATGTTATAAATAATGAGTATGAGCGTTATCATTATGGTAATAACAAAGTTGCATGAATCCGGCAAACATACGATCAAACATGGCGAGCTTTTAAATAAAATTAATGACGAGACCTTTCAAAATTAAAAACCTTCATTTTGAATAAGATTCAAAATTAATATCGAGCCCGAAAAGGGGAATTATAAATTTGTTTATAATTTCCTTGTCTTCCATCGACAATGGGTGCATGATGAATGCTACCCGTACTCGGGCTCGGCTCATATTATTGGGGGAGCTCTAGGTGCCGGAAAGTTGTGACATCCATTGACATGGTGATGTGAAATACATGGAATTCCCATGATTTAGGCTCATATTATTGAGGGAACTCATGGCGACTGTCCATTAAGGTTCAACATCGATGGGTAAGGCTTGACACGTGAAGCTGAACGACGTCATATTATTTGGTCCTGATCAAACGTGAGACAAAAGTTTACGTAGAGGGTTGCATTGTGATGCAATTGGAAACTACCTTTTAGGAATTATGATCGGCTGATATTATTCGGGATCATGATTCTCTAATTGGACCTTACGTACCTACTGAGGAAAGAAGTTTCCCGTTTTCACTAGAGGGTAGTGAAAATGTCAAAACAGTGGGAGCGAAAATTTATAAAGTTAAAGTCCAAACTTTATATCTTATTAAATATTTTAAAATAGTCATTAACATTTATCTGTTTTACTTTTCAGTACAAAACTTTGATAATGTCTTCGATTCGCAACCCGCTATCCGCTATACTCGAAAAACATGTGCTAACCGGACCTAACTATTTCACTTGGCTAAGAAATCTGAAAATCGTCCTAAACTCGGAAAAGATTGCATATACACTGACTGATTCGCCCCATGCGGAGGCTCTGACTAGCTGCACTCCTGAGGAATTGCAGACCTACAAGGATTGGTGTGACCATGACTTGAAGGCTAGGTGTTATATGCAGGCTTCTATGAATGATGAGCTGCAGAGGCGTTTTGAGGATGCAAAGAATGCTGCTGTCATTCATATGCACATCAAGGAGCTCTTTGGTGAGCAGACTCGGCCTCTTAGGCATGCTACCGTCAAAGAGCTGATCACTATGCGCATGCGAGATGGGGCCTCGGTCCATGAGCATGGCTTGAAGATGATTGGGCTCGTGGACAAGCCCGTTGGCATGGATCTGATCTTGCCTTCGGAGTTGACCACCGACGTGTTGCTCTTATCACTGCCTAGCTCATTTGATCCTTTTGTGGTGAACTTCAATATGAACAAGATGGAGCCGACCCTTGAGGAGTTGGTGAACATGCTTGTGACTTTTGAGTCCACCATCAAGAAAGAGAATCCTGTTCTTTTTGTGGGCTCTTCATCTGGTACGAAGACCGGTCCACCTGGGAAGGGAAATAAGCGTTCTTTCCAACGTCCCAAGAAGAATGAGCCCTTGAAGAGGCAGACTCCGATTCCCGCTGTGGCAGCCGCACCAGTTAAGGCTGACAAGACTGTTGACATCTGTCATCACTGCAAGAAGCCTGGACATTGGAGGCGTAATTGCAGGGAATATCTGGCCCAGAAGAGTTCTGTAAACGGTATGTTCTATATCGAAGTAAACATTTCAATTAACTCTACTTCTTGGGTATTGGATACCGGCTGTGGCTCACATCTCTGTAATGATTTGCAGGTGATGGGAAGAAGTAGGAGGCTCAGGGAAGGTGAGACCTTCTTGAGGATGGGCAATGGGGCAAGAGTTGCTGCCAAAGCTGTTGGAGATGTTTCTTTAATTTTGAACAATGATTTTAAGTTGTTGTTAAGAGACGTTTTGTTTGTATCTAAGTCGGTGAAAAACATTATTTCAATTTCTATGTTAGATAAAGATGGATTTTCTTGTTTATTTAGCAAAGGTGTTTGCAATATTTACAAGAATGAATATTTTATTGGTACTGGAGAACTTGAAAACGATCTTTACACCTTAAAATTGAAAGATATTCCACTTAAAAATGTCCAAGCTATAACAACAACAAACAAGCGCAAACAAGATACTCTTAATATGGCACAATTATGGCATGCTCGATTAGGACATATTTCCCTAAGAAGGATGAACAAGCTAGTGGGAGTTGGCATGTTTGATATGTCTAATATTAATGCTCTCATGACTTGTGAATCCTGTCTGAAAGGAAAGATGACCAAAATTCCCTTTAAGGGCCATGTGGAGCGAGCCAAAGGGTTATTGGATTTGATCCATACCGATGTGTGCGGTCCTCTTAGCATCACCACTAAGCATGGACATGCCTACTTCATCACCTTTACCGATGACTTTTCGAGGTATGGGTATGTGTATTTGATGAAATACAAGTCTGAAGCCTTTGAAAGGTTCAAATAATTCAGAAGTGAAGTAGAGAAGCAATTGGGACCAAGCATCAAGACACTTCGATCGGATCGAGGTGGTGAGTACTTGAGTGCCGAGTTCCAAGAGTATCTTAGGGAGAATGGGATTCTCTCGCAGTGGACTCCGCCCGCTACACCACAGGTGAATGGTGTTTCGGAGCGTCGTAACCGGACTTTGATGGACATGGTTCGGTCTATGATGGGGTTCACGGAGTTGCCGCCATCCTTTTGGGAATATGCGCTTGAGACAGCGGCAATGTTGTTGAACAATGTCCATACAAAGGCACTTGATAAGACACCATATGAGATATGGATGGGTAAGCCACCCAAATATTCTTATCTTAGAATATGGGGGTGCCCTGCTTATGTGAAGCAGGTAGTGGGAGATAAATTGGATAGTCGATCCATTTTATGTTACTTTGTGGGATATCCAAAGAATTCGGTTGGATACTACTTCTATCATCCCCAAGAAACAAAGGTGTTTGTTTCTAGGAATGCAACCTTTTAGGAAAAAGAATTTCTATTAGATAGAAAAGGCGAGATGATAGAACTCGAAGAGGTTCGACAGACACCCACAATTGTAGAACCCACACCCGAAGAGCCAAGAGAGGAGATACAAGCACCTAGAAGATCCGAGAGAGTCTCGAGACCACCTATGAGGTATGGTCTGCTTGTTGAAGAGGGCCATGATGAGCCTAACCATGGATGTGATCCAAGGACCTTCAAGGAAGCATTATCTGATGCCGAATCATCCAAGTGGCTTGAAGCGATGGAATCTGAGATGAATTCCATGCATTCGAACCAAGTATGGAATCTCGTGGATCCACCTGAGGGAATTGTTCCCATATGGTGTAAATGGATTTACAAGAGGAAACTTGGGGCGGATGGGAAGGTATTGACCTTCAAGGCGCGATTGGTGGCAAAAGGATATACTCAAAGACAAGGAGTTGACTTTGAGGAAACCTTTTCTCCAGTTGCAATGTTCAAGTCCATAAGGATTTTGCTAGCCATAGCTGCATTGTATGACTATGAGATATGGTAGATGGATGTTAAGACAGCCTTTCTTAATGGGGATATTAAGGAAGAGATTTACATGTCTCAACCCGAAGGGTTTACATCTATCGGAAGTGAGCATATGGTATGAAAACTTCAAAGATCTATTTATGATCTAAAGCAGGCATCTAGGAGTTGAAACCTCAGATTCGATAGTACAATCAAAGAGTTTGGTTTTACTAAGAATCCTGAGGAACCCTGTGTGTATAAGAAGGTCAGTGGGAGTGCTGTGACATTCCTGGTGTTGTATGTTGATGACATTCTACTCATTGAGAATGATGTAGGAATGTTGCAATCAACTAAGATATGGTTAGCGAGTAAGTTCTCCATGCAGGACTTGGGTGAAGCATCTTTTGTATTGGGAATACAGATCTATAGAGATAGATCAAAAAGATTGCTTGGTCTCACCCAGTCGACATACATTGATACCATCCTGAAGCGGTTCTCGATGGATGAGTCCAAGAGAGAACATCTACCAATGTGTCATGGCGTGTCCCTATCCAAGTCTATGTCTCCCAAGACTAATGCAGAGATAGCGGCGATGACAAGCATTCCTTATGCATCTGCGATTGGTAGCATCATGTATGGGATGATATCTACACGTCATGACGTGGCATTCGCACTAAGTGTATTGAGTAGAAATCAATCGAACCCCGGTCTTCCACATTGGAAATCTGTGAAAGACATCCTCAAGTATTTGAGAAGGACCAATAAATTGTTCTTGGTCTATGGGGGTGGAGAACTGAAATTTGAAGGCTATACCGACTCTAGCTTCCAAAGCGATATCGATGACTCGAAGTCAACCTCTGGATTCATATTCATGCTCAATGGTGCTGCTGTCTATTGGAAGAGTTCCAAGCAAGACAGTACTGCGGATTTCACCACTGAGGCATAATATATTGCTCCATCAGCTGCAGCAAAGGAGGCAGTTTCGATAAGGAATTTCGTCCAAGAGTTGGGCGTCATTCCTAATGGAGTTGCTCCTGTCCCCGTGTTTTGTGACAACACGGGAGCCATTGCTCAAGCAAAGGAGCCGAGGTCTCATCAGAAGTCCAAACACGTATTGAGAAAGTACCACATCCTCAGAGAGATGGTGGAGAGAGGAGATGTCACGATTGACAAAGTCGGCTCCGCAGATAATGTTGCTGATCCACTAACTAAGCCTTTACCTGGACCATTGTTCGAGAAGCATCGCGAATCCATGGGTTTGAAGCATATGGGTAGTTGGCTCTAGTGTAAGTGGGAGATTGTTAGAGTAGGTGCCCGTCGAGCCAAGTGTTGGCCGAGGGTTCATGATTAAACTCTATGTATGAACAGTCTTTATTTTAATAATATTTGAATTTATCATTTTGGCACTTCTTTATCTGTATACCCATGCTAGTTGCATAGATAAAGTCCTTGAGTATACAAATAGTAGAAAGAATATGAGATGCTCATATGATGAGTATCATAAAACTCACATTTGGAATACTGTATATTCTAAACAGTTCCTAGTCGATTCAGCCGCCACTAAGAAGGATATAGGCCGCTCGAGTTCGAGACTAGTATCTGTGATGTGAGTACCATGTTTCATAGGTAGGGGACATTGTGGTGTCCGAGCATGCAGATAGGTGCTCCTTGTAGAGTACACTGAACAACCCTCCATAAAAGGACTTTCCAAGTGGTTCTCACTTATCGAGTGGAAAAGTCCTAGTTTATGGTTGTACACCATTAGTCCTTATGACCCGGGACAACATTGAGACTCTATGTGCTAGAATTACACTTTGACTTGTTTATCGACTCTCATGGGCTCATCGGGTGGCAAGGTTGGGTGTTTTGTCGAAACATATAGGAGTCGATGCATTGTAGTCGGGGATTCACCGCTTAGCTTCGGGTATGGATATCCTATGTGTTCTCATGTATATGTAGTTTGAAATCTCTGATCAGAGTATGGTGGTAATTAAGAAAGGGGTTTATTAGATTACACCATCGATGCAACTACGACATGACACATAGTATCGATTCATTGAAAACTCTCGATATACCAATGGTTGTCGAATCGGTCGGGATATATGAGTTGAAGGGACCGTACTGTACGTTAACCATAATAGAATGGTTCTTGCAGGCACTATCATTTGATACCTAGGGAATCATGTAAGCGATGCTGCTAGGCGTTTAACATGATTGATTGGGTACTATCAGAATTGAGTTCTGACGTTCTTGTTATCAAGGAGTTGATAAGTAAGAATGGAGCTATTGGGGTATGCTCAAATAAGAAAATGTTTAGTCCGAATCACATGGAGATGTGAACCCACGGCTAGTTGTATCAATGAACCATTGAGGGCCACACAAGTACTAGCTTTTTAGATCCCGTTGAGAAGTAAAAATAGTTCAATGTGTTGAACGGCTTATAAATGAGTTTATAAGCGTTGAGAAAAATAGAAGTATGACTTCTATGAGAGAAATGTAATTTTTAATTTATGAATGTAATTTTTTATTTATGAATGTGTTCTAAATTAAAAATAGGCCAAGTAAATAATGTATTTGAAAATTGTGATTTTCATAAACATTATTATGAACTAAATTAAATTAATTCAAGTGTTGAATTAATAAAACACTAGTGGACCTAGTAGAGTCCAAATAATTAAATTAATTCAAGCATTTGGCCTTGTAGAGCCCAATTAGAAATAATTATTTAACTAGTAGGCTTGAGTAAAATCAAGTAAAGTTTAATTGGGCTTAAATATGTTTGAGACAATTTAAATAGTCCATGGGCCTTGTAATAGTTACAAGCCCAAGTCACATTGCATGCTTGGGAGGTGAAGAGTTGGGGAATACTTTTGACTAAAATAATGCATGGCATGCAACCTTTTTGGATAAACTTTTTGCACTACCAAGACAACTCTTCCCTCCCTCATTCTACACTACTTGGCCGAAATTTTGCAACTTTTTCTCTCATTTTTTTTGTGTTCTTCAATTGTTGAAAACACTCACTTCTCTTTGAAAAATCCTCTTAATTTTCTAGTGCAAATTAAGAGGGGATTTACCTAGCAAGTGGTGGGCCTAATTTTTGAAGGAAGGAGAGCCTGTAGACTTGTCATCCTTGAAGAGCCAAGTTGTTTACAACTTGGTTGGTGCCATTCATCAATCTCTTGAGATTGATAGGTAAATTCTAAAACACCCTATGTATGATTTTTGGTGTTTTATTGTATTTGCTACACAATATCATTAGGTGGCCGAAAATTTCTTCATGAAAAATCAAAATTTTTAACTTCCATTGCGATTCCGTTCACCGTAACCGATCCCCTTTCAGGGTAAGCCTCCCAAATATTCTTTTCTTAGAATATGGGGATGCCCTCCTTATGTGAAGCAGGCAGTGGGAGATAAATTGGATAGTCGATCAATTTTATGTTACTTTGTGGGATATCCAAGGAATTCAAATGGATATTTTTTCTATCATCCCCAAGAAACAAAGGTGTTTGTTTTTAGGAATGCAACTTTTTTGGAAAAAGAATTTCTATTGGATAGAAAAGGGAAGATGATAGAACTCGAAGAGGTTCGAGAAACACCCACAATTGAAGAATCCACAACCGAAGAGCCAAGAGAGGAGATACAAGCTCCTAGAAGATCCGAGAGAGTCTCGAGACCACCTATGAGGTATGGTCTGCTTGTTGAAGAGGGCCATGATGAGCCTAACCATGGATGTGTTCCATTTCCCTTCAAGGAAGCGTTATCTGATGCCGATTCATCCAAGTGGCTTGAAACAATGAAATCTGAGATGAATTCCATGCATTCGAACCAAGTGTGGAATCTTGTAGATTCACTTGAGGGAACTGTTCCCACAGGGTGTAAATGGATTACAAGATGAAACATGGGGCGGATGGGAAGGTATTGACCTTCAAGGTACGATTGGTAGCAAAAGGATATACTCAAAGACAAGGGGTTGACTTTGAGGAAAACTTTTCTCCATTTGCAATGTTCAAGTCTATAAGGATATTGCTTGCCATAGCTGCATGGTATGACTATGAGATATCGCAGATGGATGTCAAGACAGCCGTTCTTAATGGGGATATTAAAGAAGAGATTTATATGTCTCAACCTGAAGGGTTTACATGTGTCGGAAGTGAGTATATGGTATACAAACTTCAGAGATCTATTTATGGTCTAAAGTAGGTATCTAGGAGTAGGAACCTTAGATTCGATAGTACTATCAAAGAGTTTGGTTTTACTAAGAATCATGAGGAACCCTGTGTGTATAAGAAGGTCAGTGGGAGTGCTGTGACATTCCTGGTACTTTATGTTGATGACATTCTAATGATTGGAAATGATGTAGGAAAATCAACTAAAATATGGTTAGCTAGTAAGTTCTTGATGCGGAACTTTGGTGAAGCAATTAGAGTAGGTGCCCGTCGAGCCAAGTGTTGGCCAAGGGTTCATGATTAAACTCTATGTATAAACAGTCTTTATTTTAATAATATTTGAATTTATCGTTTTGGCACTTCTTTATCTGTATACCTATGCTAGTTGCATAGATAAAGCCCTTGAATATACAAATAGTAGAAAGAATATGAGATGCTCATATGATGAGTATCATGAAACTCATATTTGTAATACTGTATATTCTAAACAGTTCCTAGTCGATTCAGCCGCCACTAAGAAGGATATAGGCCGCTCGAGTTCGAGACTGATATCTGCGATGTGAGTACCATGTTTCATTGGTAGGGGACATTGTGATGTACGAACATTCAGATAGGTGCTCCTTGTAGAGTGCACTGAACAACCCTCCATAAAAGGACTTTCCAAGTGGTTCTCACTTATCGAGTGGAAAAAGTCCTAGTTTATGGTTGTACACCATTAGTCCTTATGACCCGGGACAACATTGAGACTCTATGTGCTAGAATTACACTTTGACTTGTTTACCGACTCTCATGGGGTCATCAGGTGGCAATGTTGGGTGCTCTGTCGAAACATATAGGAGTCGATGCATTGTAGTCGGGGATTCACCGCTTACCTACGGGTATGGATATCCTATGTGTTTTCATGTATATGTAGTTTGAAATCTCTGATCAGAGTATGGTGGTAATTATGAAAGGGGTTTCATAGATTACACCATCGATGCAACTACGACATGACACATAGTATCGATTCATTGACAACTCTCGATAAACCAATGGTTGTCGAATCGATCGGGATATATGAGTTGAAGGGACCGTACTGTACGCTAACCATAATGGAATGGTTCTTGCAGGCACTATCATTTGATACCTAGGAAATCATGTAAGCGATGCTGCTAGGCATTTAACATGATTGGTTGGGTACTATCAGACTTGAGTTCAGACGTTCTTGTTATCAAGGAGTTGATAAGTAAGAATGGAGCAATTGGGGTATGCTCGTATATGGACATGTTTAGTCCGAATCACATGGAGATGTGAACCCACGGCTAGTTGTATCAATGAACCATGGAGGGCCACACAAGTACTAGCTTTCTAGATCCTGTTGAGAAGTAAAATAGTTCAATGTGTTAAACGGCTTATAAATGAGTTTATAAGCATAAGGAAAAATAAAAGTATGACTTTTATAAGAGAAATGTAACTTTTAATTTACGAATGTGTTCCTAAAATTAAAAGTTGGCCAAGTAAATAATGTATTTGAAAATTGTGATTTTCATAAACATTATTATGGACTAAATTAAATTAATTCAAGTGTTGAATTAATTTAACACTAGTGGGCCTAGTAGAGTCCAAATAAATAAATTAATTCAAGTGTTGAATTAATTAAATTACATTGGGCCTTGTATAGCCCAATTAGAAATAATTATTAAACTAGTGGGCTTGGGTAAAATCAAGTAAACTTTAAATGGGCTCAAATATGTTTGGGACATTTAAATAAAAGTCCATGGGCCTTGTAATTGTTACAAGCCCAAATGAAAATGCATGCTTGGGAGGTGAAAGGTTGTTGATTACTTTTGATTAAAAAATTGCATGGCATGCTAAAGTTGGTCTCCACCATTTTCACACCCAAGAAAAGTCTTCCCCCTCTCATTATTGATATGTTGACCGAAAAATAGAGGGAGTTCTTCCTTAATTTTTCTCTTCTCTTATGTTCTTCAAAAGTTGGAGAAACAAGTCACTTCTCTTTGAAAAAGCCTTACATTTTCTAGCGCAAGTGTGAGGTGGATCTACAAAGTTGGTAGTGGCCCTAATTCTTGAAGGAAAGGAGGAGAGCATGAAGATTTGTCATCCCATTCAAGAGCTTTGTTGTTTGACAACAAATTTGGAGCCATCATCAACCTCAAGAGGTTGATAGGTATAATTTTCTCAACACCCTATGTATGATATTTGGTGTTTGCTGTATTTGCTACACAATATCATGAGGTGGCCGAAAATTTTCTTAAAAAAATTCGTTTTTTTAACTTCCGTTGCGCTTCCGGTCACCGTAACCGATCCCCTTTCAGAAGCATCTTTGTTATTAGGAATACAGATCTATAGAGATAGATCAAGAAGATTGCTTGGTCTCACCCAGTAAACATACATTGATACCATCGTGAAGCGGTTGTCGTTGGATGAGTCCAAGAGAGGACATATATCAATGTGTCATGGCGTGTCCCTATCCAAGTCTATGTCTCCCAAGACTGATGCAGAGATAGCGGCAATGACACGAATTCCATATGCATTTGCGATTGGTAGCATCATGTATGGGATGATATCTAAACGTCCTGATGTGACTTTTGCACTACGTGTAGTGAGTAGATATCAATCGAACCCTGGTCTTCCACACTGAAAAGCTGTGGAAGACATCCTCAAGTATTTGAGAAGGACCAATAAGTTGTTCTTGGTCTATGGGGGTGGAGAACTGAAATTGGAAGATTATACAGACTCTAGCTTCCAAAGCGATATCGATGACTCGAAGTCAAACTCTGGATTCGCATTCATGCTCAATGGTGCTGCTGTCTCTTGGAAGAGTTCCAAGCAAGACAGTACTGCGGATTCCACCACTGAGGCCGAATACATTGCTGCATCAGATGCAGCAAAGGAGGCTGTTTGGATAACGAATTTCGTCCAAGAGTTGGGTGTCATTCCTAATGGAGTTGCTCCTGTCCCGGTGTTTTGTGACAACATGGCAGCCATTGCTCAAGCAAAGGAGCCAAGGTCTCATCACAAATCCAAACACGTATTGAGAAAGTACCATATCCTCCGAAAAATTGTGGAAAGAGGAGAAGTGTCGATTGACAAAGTCGGCTCCACAGATAATGTTGCTGATCCACTAACTAAGCCTTTACCTGGACAATTATTCAAGAAGCATCGCGAATCAATGGGTTTGAAGCATATGGGTAGTTTGACCTAGTGCAAATGGGAGATCGTTAGAGTAGGTGCCCGTCGAGCCAAGTGTTGGCTGAGTTTTCACAATGAAAATCTATGTATAAAACATATTTATTTTAATAATATTTGAAATTATTGTTTTGGCACATCTTTATCTGTATACCCATGCTAGTTGCATAGATAAAGTCCTTGAATATACAAATAGTAGAAAGAATATGAAATGCTCATATGATGAGTATTATGAAACTCATATTTGGAATACTGTATATTCTAAACAGTTCATAGTCGATTCAGCCGCCGCTAAGAAGGATATAGGCCGCTCGAGTTTGAGACTAGTATCTACGATGTGAGTACCATGTTTCATTGGTAGGGGACATTGTGATGTCAGAACATGGAGATAGGTGCTCCCAGTAGAGTACACTGAACAACCATCCATAAAGGACTTTCCAAGTGGTTCTCACTTGTCGAGTGGAAACGTCCTAGTTTATGGTTGTACACCATTAGTCCTTATGACCTGGGACAACATTGAGACTCTATATGCTAGCATTGAACTTTGACTTGTTTACCGACTCTCATGGGGTCATCAGGTGGCAAGGTTGTGTGTTTTGTCGAAACATATAGGAATCGATGCCTTGTAGTCGGGGATTCACCTTCGGGCATGGATATCCTCTGTGATCTCATGTATATGTAGTATGAAATCTCTGATTAGAGTATGGTGGTAATTATGAAAGGGGTTCCATATATTACACCATTGATGAAACTACGACATGACACATAGTATCGATTCTTTGACAGCTCTTGATATACAAATAGTTGTCGAATCGGTCGGGATATATGAGATGAAAGGATTGTTAGAGTAGGTGCCCGTCGAGCCAATTGTTGGCCGAGTGTTCACAATGAAACTCTATGTATAAAAAATGTTCATTTTGATAATATTTGAAATTATTATTTTGGCACATCTTTATCTGTATACCCATGCTAGTTGCATAGATAAAATCCTTGAATATACAAATAATATAAAGAATATGAAATGCTCATACGATGAGTATCATGAAACTCATATTTGGAATACTTTATATTCTAAACAGTTCCTAGTCGATTCAGCTGCCGCTAAAAAGGATATAGGCCGCTCGAGTTTGAGACTAGTATTTTCGATGTGAGTACCATGTTTCATTTGCAGGGGACATTGTGATGTCCGAACATGCAGATAGATGCTCCTAGTAGAGTGCACTGAACATCCCTCCATAAAGGACTTTTCAAGTGGTTCTCACCTATCGAGTGGAAACGTTCTAGTTTATGGTTTTACACCATTAGTCCTTATGACCCGGGACAGCATCGAGACACTATATGCTAGCATTGCACTTTGACTTGTTTACCGACTCTCATGGGGTCATCAGGTGGCAAGGTTGGGTGTTTTGTCGAAACTTATAGGAGTTGATGCATTGTAGTCGGGGATTCACCGCTTACCTTCGGGTATGGATATCCTATGTGATCTCATGTATATGTAGTATGAAATCTCTTATCAGAGTATGGTGGTAATTATGAAAGAGGTTTCATAGATTACACCATCGATGCAACTACGACATGACACATAGTATCGATTCTTTGACAACTCTCGATAAACCAATAGTTGTCGAATCGGTCGGGATATATGAGATGAAGGGAGCGTACTGTACACTAACCATAAAAGAATGGTTTTTGCAGGCACAATTATTTGATACCTAGGGAATCATGTAAGCGATTCTGCTAGACGTTTAACATGATTGGTCGGGTACTATCAGACTTGAGTTCTGACGTTCTTATTATCAAGGAGTTGATAAGTAAGAATGGAGCAACTGGTGTATGCTCAAATAAGGACATGTTTAGTCCTGAATCACATTGTGGTGTGAACCCACGACTAGTTGTATCATTGAACCATTATGGGTCACACAAGTGCTAACTTTTTAGATTCCGTTGAGAAGTAAAATAGTTCAATGTGTTGAATGGCTTATAAAGGAGTTTATAAGCGTAAATAAAATTAGAAGCATGACTTCTATAAGGAGAATGTAACTTTTAATTTGAGGAAGTGTTCCTAAATTAAAAGTTAGCCAAATAAATAATGTATTTGAAAATTGTGATTTTCATAAACATTATTATGGACTAAATTAAATTAATTCAAGTGTTGAATTAATTAAACCCTAGTGGGCCTAGTAGAGTCCAAATAATTAAATTAATTCAAGTGTTGAATTAATTAAATAACATTGGGCCTTGTAGAGCCCAATTAGAAATAATTATTAAACTAGTAGGCTTGAGTAAAATCAAGTAAAGTTAAAATGGACTCAAATGTGTTTGAGACATTTAAATAAAAGTCAATGGGCCTTGTAATTGTTACAAGCCCAAATAGAATTGCATGCATGGGAGGTGAAGGGTTGGAGACTACTTTTTCAATGTCCAAGGCTTGGCATGCTAAAAGTGGTTTTAGCTTTTTACACAACTAAGACAACTCATTCTCCCCTACACTCCAATCCATATGGCCGAAATTTTGAGAGTGAATTCTCCTTAATTTTCTCTTCATTTTTTGGTTGAGAAAAGCTTACACTTCTCAATGAAAAATGCCCTAATTTTTCAAGTGCAAAATTATAGTGGTTCTACTTGGTTAGTGGTGGACCTAATTTTGAAGGAAGGAGTCCAAGAACAAGGAGGCTTGTAGATTTGACATCCATTCGAAAGCTTAGTTATTTAAAACTAAGTTGGAGCCTTCATCAATCCTGTGTGATCGATAGGTAAAATTTTCTTAAAACACCCTATGTATGACATATTTTCGTGTTATGTTATTTGCTACACACAACTACATATTGTGAGGTGCTCGGTTTTGTTTTCTTGTTGAAAAACATTTTTACAAAACTTTCGTTGCGCAACTGGGCACCGTAACCGATCCCTTTCAAGTGGTATCAAGAGCTATGGTTACAATTTTAGTGTAGCAAATAAATGATATTATATTGAGTTCAATTTCTAACCGCATGAGACAATCAAAACGAGAAATCGAAGGCCTGTTTTTTGGGCATTTTTGGGCAGCAAGTTGCTGCCCATTTCGGGCAGCTCGGGCTGCCCGAATAGCCCTCTTCGAAAAATAAAAAAAATTTGTGTGCAAGTTGGCCGGAATCCAGCGACGGAGCTCCGGCGACGGCAATGACGACTTAGGTTTCCCAAAAGTGTTTTGGAATATCAAAGTGTCATGGGCCTTGAGTTGTTGGGCCATTAGATGGCTAATACAATTTGTGAATTTAAATGGGCCAAAATGTTTTTGGTGAAAAATGATTTTTTGGCCCCTTAATTTTAATTCCACAAAAGTTGTACATATTATCTCATAAAATAAATAATTGAAGTTGGACTTTAATTATTTATAGTAAATTGTGATTTACAAGAAATTCAGTTATAAATAAATTAATTAGAAAGTAGACAAAGGAGTTTGTATACTTTGTTATTTAGTTTATAATCGTGGCGGTTAGTGATTGGATCAAGATATGTAATATTGGATCAATTGATTATTGTGATAATTAATTGATGGTGTATGATATGTGATATTATGCATGAATGATGATCAAAAGTCCAAGCTCAATTTGCTAGGTGTATGATAATATATTTTGTGTTGAATGATTGTAATAATTATCAAATTATAAAGTGGGCTTGGTTTATGGCCCGTTCCCACCCCATGAGATGTATCCTTATTTGCCATGGATATTTATTTGTAAATATTAGTATAGTGGAATATCAAGATTGGAAGATGGTGGCCTTGATGATTATGAAGATCGAAGACATGTAAATATTGGAAGCTTATGTAAAACTTGCATTTGCATCCCATGCAGTTCTCTAGGATTGGACCTAGGCCCGTGTTTAGCTCACACGGGCCATTAGTTATTGGGGCGATTGATCATCCTTGTTTTATTTACTTTTTATAATATATGCATGATATGTTATAAATAATGAGTATGTGCGTTATTAAGATAATAACAAAGTTGCATGAATCCGGCAAACATACAATCAAACATGACGAGCTTTTAAATAAAATTAATGATGAGACCTTTCAAAATTAAAAACCCTCATTTTGAATATGATTCAGAATTGATATCAAGCCCTAAAAAGGGAATTATAAAGTTTTTTATAATTTACATGTCTTCCATCGACAATGGGTGTATGATGAACACTACTCGTGTTCGGGGCTCGGCTCATATTATTGCGGGGGCCCTGGACACCTGAAAGCTGTGATATCCATTGACATGGTGATGTGAACTACGACGTGGAACTCCCACGATTTCGGCTCATATTATTGAGGGAACTCATGGCGACCGTCCATTAAGGTTCAACATCGATGGATAAGGCTTGACACGTAAAGATGAACGACGTCATATTATTGGGTCCTAATCAAACGTGAGACAAAAGTTAACGTAGAGGGTTACATGGTGATGCAATTGTAAACTACCTCTTAGGAATTGTTATTGGCTGATATTATTCGAGATCATGATTTGCTAATTGGACCTTACGTACCTACTGAGGAAAGAAGCTTCCCGTTTTCACTAGAGGGTAGTGAAAAATGTCAAAACAGTGGGAGTAAAAATTTATGAAGTAAAAGTCCATACTTCATATCTTACTAAATATTTTAAAATAGTAATTAACATTTATCTGTTTTACCTTTAAGTACAAATTTTGACAATGTCTTCGATTCGCAATTCGCTATCTGTAATACTCAACAAACACGTATTAACCGGACCTAATTACCTCAATTGGCTAAGAAATATAAAAATCATCTTGAATTCGGAAAGAATAGCGTATACACTTACTGAGTTGTCCACTATTGAGGCTCCGACTGACTGCACTCCTGAGAAATTGCAGACTTACAAGGAATGGTGTGACCATGACTTGAAAGCCAAGTGTTATATGGAGGCTTTTATGAAAGATAAGAAGTCGGTTCTTTATGTGGGCTCTTCATCTTGTACGAAGATTGGTCCACCTGAGAAGGGAAAAAAATGTTCTTTCCAACGTCCCAAGAAGAACGTGCCCTTAAAGAGGCAAGCTCCGAATCCCGTTGTGGCAGCCACACCAGTAAAGGCTGACAAGACTGCTGATATTTATCATCACTGCAAAAAGGCCTGGACATTGGAGGCGTAACTGCAGAGAATATCTTGCCCAGAAGAGTTCTGGAAACGGTATGTTCTATATTGAAGTAAAAGTTTCAATTAACTCTACTTCTTGGATATTGGATACCGGCTGTGGCTCACATCTCTGTAATGATTTGCAGGTGATGGGAAGAAGTAGGAAACTTAGGGAAGGTGAGACCTTCTGGAGGATGGGCAATGGAGCAAGAGTTGCTGCCAACGCCGTAGGAGATGTTTATTTACTATTGAACAATGATTTTAAGTTAATTTTAAGGGATGTTTTGTTTGTACTTGATTTAGTGAAAAACATTGTTTCCATTTCTATGCTAGATAAAGATGGATATTCTTTACAAGAATGAATGTTTAATTGGTACTGGAGAACTTGAAAACAATCTCTCTAACTTAAAATTGAAAGATATTTCACTAAAAATGTCTATGCAATAACAACAACAAACAAGCGAAAGCAAGATACTCTTAATACGGCACAATTATGTCATGCTCAATTAGAACATATTTCCCTAAGAAGGATGAACAAGCTAGTGGGAGAGGGCATGTTTGATATATCTGATATTAATTATCTCCCAACTTGTGAATCCTGTCTAAAAGAAAAGTTGACCAAAATTCCCTTTAAGGGCCATGGGGAGCGAGCCAAAGGGTTATTGGATTTGATCCATACCGTTGTGTGCGGTCCGCTTAGCATCACCACTAAGCATGGACATGCATACTTCATCACCTTTACCGATGACTTTTCGAGGTATGGGTATGTGTATTTGATGAAATACAAGTCTGAAGCCTTTGTAATATTCAAAGAATTTAGAAGTGAAGTAGAGAAACAGTTAGGACGAAGCATCAAGACACTTCGATTGGATCGAGGTGGTGAGTACTTGAGTGGAGAGTTCCAAGAGTATCTAAGGGATAATGGTATTCTCTCGCAGTGGACTCCGCCTGCTACACCACAGTTGAATGGTGTTTCGGAGCATCGTAATCGGACTTTGATGGACATGGTTCAGTCTATGATGGGGTTAACAGAGTTGCCGCCATCCTTTTGGGGCTATGTGCTTGAGACAGCGGTACTGTTGTTGAACAATGTCTATTCAAAGGCAGTTGATAAGACACCATATGAGATATGGATGGGTAAGCCTCCCAAATATTCTTATCTTAGAATATGGGGATGCCCTGCTTATGTGAAGCAGGTAGTGGGAGATAAATTGGATAGTCGTTCCATTTTATGTTACTTTGTGGGATATCCAAGGAATTCAGTTGGATACTATTTCTATCATCCCCAAGAAACAAAGGTGTTTGTTTTTAGGAATGCAACCTTTTTGGAAAATGAATTTCTATTGGATAGAAAAGAGGAGATGATAGAACTCGAAGAGGTTCGAGAGACACCCAAAATTGTAGAACCCACACCCGAAGAGCCAAGAGAGGAGATACAAGCTTCTAGAAGATCCGAAAGAGTCTCGAGACCACCTATAAGGTATGGTCTGCTTCTTGAAGAGGGCCATGATGAGCCTAACCATGGATGTGATCCATTGATCTATAAGGAAGCGTTATCTGATGCCGATTCATCCAAATGGCTTGAATAAATGAAATTTGAGATAAATTCCATGCATTCGAACCAAGTGTGGAACCTTGTGGATCCACTTGAGGGAACTGTTTCCATAGGGTGTAAATTGATTTACAAGAGGAAACTTGGGGCGGATGGGAAGGTATTGACCTTCAAGGCGCGATTGGTGGCAAAAGGATATACTCAAAGACAAGGAGTTGACTTTGAGGAAAACTTTTCTCCAGTTGCAATGTTCAAGTCTATAAGGATATTGCTTGCCATAGTTGCATGGTATGACTACGAGATATCGCAGATGGATGTCAAGACAGCCGTTCTTAATGGGGATATTAAAGAAGAGATTTATATGTCTCAACCTGAAGGGTTTACATCTGTCGAAAGTGAGTATATGGTATACAAACTTCAGAGATCTATTTATGGTCTAAAGTAGGCATCTAGGAGTTGGAACCTTAGATTCGATAGTACTATCAAAGATTTTGGTTTTACTAAGAATCCTGAGGAACCCTGTGTGTATAAGAAGGTCAGTGGGAGTGCTGTGACATTCTTGGTACTTTATGTTGATGACATTCTACTGATTGGAAATGATGTAGGAATGTTGCAATCAACTAAAATATGTTTAGCTAGTATGTTCTTGATGCAGAACTTGGGTGAAGCATATTTGTTATTAGGAATACAGATCTATAGAGATAGATCAAGAAGATTTCTTGGTCTCACCCAGTAAACATACATTGATACCATCGTGAAGCGGTTGTCGATGGATGAGTCCAAAAGAGGACATATATCAATGTTTCATGGCCTGTCCCTATCCAAGTCTATGTCTCCCAAGACTGATGCAGAGATAGCGGCGATGACACGCATTCCATATGCATTTGCGATTGGTAGCATCATGCATGAGATGATATCTACACGTCCTGATGTGACTTTTGCACTAAGTGTAGTGAGTAGATAATAATTGAACCCTGGTCTTCCACACTGAAAAGCTGTGAAAGACATCCTCAAGTATTTGAGAAGGACCAATAAGTTGTTCTTGGTCTATGGGGGTGGAGAACTAAAATTGGAAGATTATACGGACTCTAGCTTCCAAAGCAATATCGATGACTCGAAGTCAAACTCTGGTTTGCATTCATGCTCAATGGTGCTGCTGTCTCTTGGAAGAGTTCCAAGCAAGACAGTACTGCGGATTCCACAACTGAGGCTGAATACATTGCTGCATCAGATGCAGCAAAGAAGGCTGTTTGTTTGGATAAGAAATTTCGTCCAAGAGTTGGGCATCATTCCTAATGGAGTTGCTCCTGTCCCGGTGTTGTGTGACAACACGGGAGCTATAGCTCAAGAAAAAGAGCCAAGGTCTCATCAAAAATCCAAAAACGTATTGAGAAAGTACCACATCCTCCGAGAGATTGTTGATCCACTAACTAAGCCTTTACCTAGAACATTATTCGAGAATCATCGCGAATCGATGGGTTTGAAGCATATGGGTAGTTGGCTCTAGTGCATGTCGGAGATTGTTAGAGTAGTTGCCCATCGAGCCAAGTGTTGGCCAAGTTTTCACAATGAAAATCTATGTATAAACAATCTTTATTTTAATAATATTTGAAATTATTGTTTTGGCACATTTTTATATGTATACCCATGCTAGTTGCGTAGATAAAGTCGTTGAATATACAAATAGTAGAAAGAATATGAAATTCTCATATGATGAGTAACATGAAACTCATATTTGGAATATTGTATATTCTAAACAGTTCCTAGTCGATTCAGCCGCCGCTAAGAAGGATATAGGCCGCTCAAGTTTGAGACTAGTATCTACGATGTGAGTACCATGTTTCATTGGTAGGGGACATTGTGATGTCAGAACATGCAGATAGGTGCTCCTAGTAGAGAACACTGAACAACCATCCATAAAGGACTTTCCAAGTGGTTCTCACTTGTCGAGTGGAAACGTCCTAGTTTATGGTTGTACACCATTAGTCCTTATGACCCGGGACAACATTGAGACTTTATATGCTAGCATTGCACTTTGACTTGTTTACCGACTCTCATGGGGTCATCAGGTGGCAAGGTTGGGTGTTTTTGTCGAAGCATATAGGAGTCGATGCATTGTAGTCGGGGATTCACCGCTTAGCTTCGGGTATGGATATCCTTTGTGATCTCTTGTATATGTAATATGAAATATCTGATCAGAATATGGTGGTAATTATGAAAAGGGTTTCATAGATTACACCATCGATGCAACTACGACATGACACATAGTATCGATTCTTTGACAACTCTCGATAAACCAATAGTTGTCAAATCGGTCTGGATATATGAGATGAAGGGAGCGTACTGTACGCTAACCATAAAAGAATGGTTCTTGCAGGCACTATCTTTTGATACCTAGGGAATCATGTAAGAGATGCTGCTAGACGTTTAACATGATTGGTTAGGTACTATCAGACTTGAGTTATGACGTTCTTATTATCAAGGAGTTGATAAGTAAGAATGGAGCAACTGGGGTATGCTCAAATAAGGACATGTTTGGTCCCGAATCACATTGTGATGTGCACCCACGGCTTGTTGTATTATTAAACCATTGAGGGTCACAGAAGTGCTAAATTTTTAGATCCCGCTGAGAAGTAAAATAGTTCAATGTGTTGAACATCTTATAAAGGAGTTTATAACCGTAAATAAAATTAGAAGTATGACTTCTATAAGGAGAATGTAACTTTTTGTAATGCCCAAGATTTTTATTTTGTTAATCTGAGATTATTGATTATGAATTGATTTGATTATAGACGGACCACTCAGAGACCAGATTTGGTAAAGCATGTGATTTGAGTTGTGCGAGGAGAGAACACCTCGCGCATATGCGCGACCAAGAGGCGCGCATATGCGCGGGACTGCCAGAGAACCTCGCGCATATGCGCGAGACAGGGCGCGCATATGCGTTAGCATGTTAAGAGATGAAGTGCCGAGACAGTAGGTCTCGCGCATATGCGCGAAGATGAGGCACGCATATGCGCGAGCAGAAGAACTCAGAATGCCGAGACCAGTAGGTCTCATGCATATGCGCCAAGGAAGGTCGCGCATATGTGCGAGACGTGCAGTTTGAAGATGAAGCCACTTGGCCTTGCCATGCATATATTACATACAAATCCTTCATTTCACCAGCAAAGAAGGGAGAAAGAAACCGAGAGTTCTAAGGAAGGTGAAATTTCTTCTATATTTTAGAATTGTGATTTACGCAAGATCCGGCCGTCTGAATTTCAATCCGAGTTCAGTACTGTGTTTCTATCGACAAGAGCTTCAAAAGGACGTACATTTTCTTATGTTTTGCTATGATTTGAAAATATGATATTAAATGAATTGTGATATGACTGATATTATCTGTTCCTGAGATTGTTGTAATCGTATAATCGAAACCAAATTGAAGAACGGATACCGTATTAAATTGTTATGATTTTCAGATTTGATTTGATTGAGATATACAGATTTGGTACCAGATTGAGTTTGTTATCGATTATGAGTTATGATTTGAGGTCTGTTTATATTGTATCGCTGGGTATATCGAAATTGTGCGGTTATGCCATCGAAACAGAATTAGATTAAGTTCTGATTATATCCAGTACTGGTTGGGTTGTATATTGATATTGTACTTCTCAATAATGTCATTGCCAGATTGGGTATTGACGACTTCGAAGAACGATTAAAGCCAGACTAGTATTGATTTCATTGATCCGACTGATCTACGAAAAGAAAGGTATAAATCAATGTTAAACCGGGAAGATACGACTCGAGTTAGATCTGACTTGAGTTTTCCAAAACCACATACTTTATTTTATTGCATTAATATTTGCAATTCATGAGATTGATATGCTTAGTCTATTGATTTATAGAAGAGCATGTATTGAATCATGAGCTGATGTGCCTAGTAATTGGCTGAGGTGCCAACTCTTTGGCAGAACCACCAAGACACTGGATGTTTGGTAGTATTGATGTGCTTAGGAGTATATCGACTCCTATTGCTGAAATTCGATACAGAATGCCAACGTCCGGAAACCGGGATCCCTAGATTAGAGAAGAGTCGATTCAGAGATTATGAGTCAAGAGTTTGATTTACAGTTTTATATCGATTCATGTCTTTCAGATTATGATACATGTTATTGATATCTGTTCCATGCTTTTATATCTGTTTATATGATTGCATGTATACGTTGTTTATACTAGGAATATATTTCTCACCGAAGTTATCCGACTGTTGTTGTGTTTGTATGTGTGCATGACAACAGGTGGGACATGATCAGGGTCGAGAAGAGGATGAGAAATTGAGATTAGCGTGGAGATTCGGACCCAGAGGTAGATTCGTTTCATCACCTGATATGTAGTGAATAAACCATAGTTTGTTATGATTTTATTTTGTACCTGATTTGTACTTTTGATCTTGATGTTGCTCATTGTAAATGAAATAAGATTTATTTCATATGTTGCGCACTCATGTATTTTAAAAAAAATTTATGAACCAATTTACTTAATTGTTACATTTGATTCTAATAATGATTAAGAAGATGAATTAGCGTCCGAGTCCCCACATCAGGTGGTATCAGAGCAGTAGGTCCTTTAGACTGACTTAGAAAAGAGTGAGCGAGGTAGATTGAGTTTTTTTTCTTGCTTGTATGCGCTACCATGTTTTACTGCTTTAATACATGTTTACCTGATTATCTTATTTGATTGGAAACATGTATGACTTGAAAATGAATCAGAACCGATTCTTGATCAGAAGTAAGATGATCAGAGGATGACTGAAACAGAATTGTTGTATTTGGTTACTAATCCTTTTGATAATCAGATATGCCTCCTCGAAGAATCCCAGAACAGGGTAGTACTTTGAATAATCCCATGGATGTCACAGCAACACCTATGAAAACACTGCTGAAGAGATTTCAGTCGTTCAAAACGCCGACTTTGAAGGGCACAGAGAATTCTGTTGACTGTGAGAGTTGGCTAGATGATATTGAGATGATGTTTGACTCCCTTGATTATACAGATGAGCGAAGAGTTAGACTGATTGGGCACCAGTTGCATGATGTTGCAAAGAATTGATGGATTACAACAAAGAGGGCTTTGGAGCATCGAAGTACAGTTATTACTTGGAAAATCTTTAAGACTGAATTTTATCAAAGATTTTTCCCAGTATCGTACAGGAAAGACAAGGGTGCAGAGTTTGCCAATCTGAGACAGGGTCAGTTGAATATTGAAGAATATGTGGCCAAGTTCTCTACCTAGCTACTATTTGCTCCACATGTGGCTGAGAATGACGAAGTTGTTGCTGATCAGTTCATTAATGGGCTGAACCTCGAGATCTTTACATTAGTAAATGCTGGTAGACCGAATAACTTTGCAGATGCTTTGAACTAAGCCAAAGGAGCCAAAGCCGGCCTGATTAGGCAGAAAGGAGCTTCGTATGTTGCCCCATCACCGAAACAGCAACAACCTCCTACTCAATTCCACCAACCCCCTCCTAGATTTGAGAGTGGCAGTAGCAGCAGTGGAAAGAAAGATCATTTGAATGCCAGAGGAAGATAGTTTAAGAGGCCTGGTAGTAGTTCATCCAGCTCGAGTGGTTCACGACAGAGCCAGATTAATGCAGGGGTCTATTGCAGAACTTGTGGAGGGAGACATCCCATAGAGCAATGCCAATGAGTATTTGGTAGTTGCCACATCTGCAGACAGCAGGGACATTTTGCCAGAGTCTGTCCACAACGAAGTTCTTTACGATCTCAGGGAGTAAAATCATCTGGATCAGTGTCTCAGATTGATAGACAATCATCAGCTGTTCACTCTTTCCAGCCATCCCCTACTACTCAGTCACAGCAGAGGCCAGGAGGAAGCCAGACTGTTAGCCAGCCTCCGAGACAGCAGGCCAGAGTATTTGCTTTGACTGAAGAACAGGCACAGGAAGCACCAGATGATGTTGTTGCAGATAACAGTTCTCTTTGTGGTTACTCTGCTTATGTATTCATTGGTACAGGTTCATCCCATACATTTATTTCTGAACAATTTGCATTGATACATGCTTTGCCTGTTGAGTCATTATCTGCTGGAGCATCTACTTCTTCACCTTTGGGGAGTGGTCTTATATCAGTGAAGTCTGTTAAACATTGTAAGCTACAGTATGACAGGCATGAGATTGAGTTAGATTGTATTGTACTTGGGTTGTCTGATTTTGATTATTGGTATCGATATGCTGACCAAGTACAGAGCGACCGTAGATTGTTTCCAGAAGATTGTAAGATTCAGACCTGATATGGCTGATGAATGGAAATCTTACGGTAATGGTTCTAGATCTAGAATTCCTTTTATATCTGCATTATCTATGACTCGATTATTACAGAAAGGAGCAGATGGATTCCTTGTGTATTCAGTAGACGTACTAAAATCGAGCCCATCATTGGCAGATTTGCCAGTGGTATGTGAGTTTGCTGATGTCTTTCCAGATGAGATTCCGGCTTTGCCTCCAATCCGAGAAATAGACTTCAGTATTGAATTGGTACCAGTTACAGTTCATATTTCTAGAGCTCCGTACAGAATGGCACCAATTGAATTGAAAGAACTGAAAGATCAGTTAGAAGATCTACTGGCCAAGGGTTACATAAGACCGAGTGTTTCTCCTTGGGGTGCTCCAGTATTATTTGTTAGAAAGAAAGACGGTTCCATGAGACTCTGCATTGACTACCGGCAACTGAACAAGGCCATGATAAAGAACAAATATCCTTTGCCTCGTATAGATTATTTATTTGATCAGTTGCAGGGTTCTTTTGTCTATTCCAAGATCGATCTGAGATCTGGATATCATCAGTTGAGAGTCAGAGATTCTGATATATCGAAGACAGCTTTCAGAACGAGGTATGGCCATTATGAATATATAGTCATGCCGTTTGGTTTAACGAATGCTCCAGCTGTATTTATGGGTTTGATGAACCGTATACTTCAGAGATATCTTGATTATTTTGTGATTATCTTTATTGATGATATTCTGATTTATTCAAAGAATATGATTGATCATGCTGAGCATTTGAGAACTGTACTGAAGATTCTGAGAACTGAGAAATTTTATGCTAAACTGTCTAAATGTGAGTTTTGGTTGAAACAAGTGATATTTTTGGGACACATTATATGTGGAGATGGTATTTCTTTTGATCCTATTAAATTTGAGGCTGTGATCAGTTGGCCTAGACCGACATCAGTGCTAGAGATACGCAATTTTATGGGTTTAGCAAGATACTATCGTCGATTTATTAAAGACTTTTTCAGTATTGCGAAGCCGATTACTCAGTTGACTCTGAAGAATGCACCATTTGTTTAGTCAGAAGAGTGTGAATCTAGCTTCCTAGAAGTGAAGAAGAGATTGACCAGTGCTCCAATGTTGACGATTCCGTCAGGTACTGGTGATTTTGTTGTTTATTGTGATGCTTCTCACAGAGGATTGGGATGTGTTTTGATGCAGCGAGGACATGTCATTGCTTATGCCTCCAGACAATTGAAGCCACATGAGACTCGCTACCCAATTCATGATCTTGAATTGGCGGTCATCGTATTTGCATTGAAGATTTGGCGACACTACCTATTTGGTGCAAAGTTTGAAATATCTGTTTTCACAGTCACAATTGAATATGAGACAACGAAGATGGCTTGATTTATTGAAAGATTTTGATTGTGAAATCAAATACTATCCTGGAAAATCTAATGCAGCAACTGATGCACTGAGTCAAAAGGTATGTTCTTTATCCTTATCGACTATTGGTGTTTCGAATTTGATTGAAGATTGCTGTCTTTCTAGATTATTATTTGAGACAGATTGTCAATCTTTGAGATTGTATGCCGTTCAAGTCGAACCAGAGCTGATTTTGAGAATTAAAGAAGCTCAGAAAGTCGATCAGAATGTTCAAAACTCGATTTCGTTGGTCAGAGCAGGGCATCGATCAGAATATCAGGTACGTGGTGATGTATTATATGTGAATAATTATCTAGTTGTGCCCGATGTTTCAGATTTGAAACGACAGATATTGTCATAAGCGCACAATAGTCGATTCAGTATTCATCCTGGTGGCAAAAAGATGTACAATGATTTGAAAAGATAGTTTTGGTGGAAACAGATGAAAGCAGATATTGCAGAGTTTGTATCAAAATGTCTGAATTTCCAACAGGTGAAAATAGAAAGAAAGAAACCCGGAGGTCTATTGCATAGCTTATCTATTCCTGAATTGAAATGGGATCACATTTATATGGATTTTGTCACGAAGCTACCACGATCCTCCCGAGGTTGTGATGCGATTTGGGTCGTTATTGACAAATTGACCAAATCAGCATGTTTTACTCCGTACAAGATGACATACAGACATGACCAGATGGCAGAGATTTATGTCAGAGAAGTGGTCAGATTGCATGGTGTGCCGAAGTCCATCGTATCAGATCGTGATCCTTGATTTACTTAGCACTTTTGGCACAGTTTACAGCAAGATCTAGGTACTAAATTGCCTTTGAGTGCCGCATATCATCTTCAAACTGACGGACAGTCAGAGCGGACTAACCAGACATTGGGGGATATCCTTAGAACTGTAGTGCTAGTTTTTGGCACTAGTTGGCAAGATTCTTTGCCTCTTTCTGAGTTTTCGTACAACAACAGCTATCAGACGAGTATAGAGATGGCTCCGTTTGAAGCGTTGTATGGCAAGAAGTGCCGATCCCCTCTTTATTAGGACGATATTTCTGAGGTACCTGAGATTGGGCCTGATATGATCCAAGATATGATAGAGAAAGTGAAGCTGATTCAGAAGAGAATGAATACAGATCAAGACTGACAGGCCAAATATGCCAATGTTCGTCGTCGACCGTTGGTATTTGAGGCAGGAGACAGAGTATTTTTGAAGATTTCTCCTTTCAGAGGCATTGTTAGATTTGGCAAGAAAGGGAAGTTGTCTCCACGATACATCGGTCCTTATGAGATTCTAGAGAACATAAGAGATCGTGCCTATCGACTCGCCTTACCGCCTTCTCCATCTGGAATACATGATGTCTTTCATGTATCTTTATTGCGGAAATATCTTCCTGATGCTTTTCATATTCTTCAGCCAGACGAGGCAGAACTTGATGAGGCACTGAGTTATTTTGAAAAGCCGATCCAGATTCTTGATCGTAAAGAAAAGCAACTCAGAACAAAGACTATTCCGCTTGTGAAAATTCAGTGGAGTCGTCATGGCATTGAAGAAGCTACTTGGGAGACTGAGTCAGACATGAGACAGAAATTCCCAGAGTTATTTCACTGATCTAAGTCTTCTTATTTAGCTTCTATATATCTCCTTATTATATCTGATTTGATTGCCTGCGATTTCGAGGACGAAATCATATCTTAGAGGGGGAGAAATGTAATGCCCGAGATTTTTATTCTGTTAATCTGAGATTATTGAGTTATGAATTGATTTGATTATAGACGCACCACTCCGAGACCAGATTTGCTAAAGCATGTGATTTGAGTTGTGCGAGGATAAAATACCTCGCGCATATGCGCGACCAAGAGGCACGTATATACGTGGGACTGGCAGAGAACCTCGTTCCTATGCACGAGACAGGGCGCGCATATGCGCGAGCATGTTAAGAGATGAAGTGCCGAGACAGTAGGTCTCGCTTATATGCGCAAGCAGAAGAACTCAGAATGCCGAGACCAGTAGGTCTCGCGCATATGCGCCGGGGAAGGTCGCGCATATGTGCGAGACGTGCAGTTTGAAGATGAAGCCACTTGGCCTTGCCATGCATATATTACATACAAATCCTTCATTTCACCAGCAAAGAAGGGAGAAAGAAACCGAGAGTTCTAAGGAAGGTGAAATTTCTTCTATATTCTAGAATTGTGATTTACGCAAGATCTGGCCGTCTGAATTTCAATCCGAGTTCAGTACTGTGTTTCTATCGACAAGAGCTTCAAAAGGATGTACGTTTTCTTATGTTTTGCTATGAATTGAAAATATTATATTAAATGAATTGTGATATCACTGATATTATCTGTTCCTGAGATTGTTGTAATCGTATAATCGAAACCAAATTGAAGAACGGATACCGTATTAAATTGTTATGATTTTCAGATTTGATTTGATTGAGATATACAGATTTGTTATCAGATTGAGTTTGTTATCGATTATGAGTTATGATTTGATGTCTGTTGATATTGTATCGTTGGGTATATCGAGATTGTGCTGTTATGCCGTCGAAACAGAATTAGATTGAGTTCTGATTATATCCAGTATTGGTTGAGTTGTATATTGATATTGTACTTCTCAATAATGTCATTGCCACATTGGGTATTGACGACTTCGAAGAACGATCAAAGCAAGACTGGTATTGATTTCATTGATCAGAATGATCTACGAAAAGAAAGGTATAAATCAATATTAAACCGGGAAGATACGACTCGAGTTAGATCTGACTTGAGTTTTCCAAAACCACATAATTTATTTTATTGCATTGATATTTGCAATTCATGAGATTGATATGCTTAGTCTATTGATTTATAGCAGAGCATGTATTGAGTCATGTGCTGATGTGCCTAGTCATTGGCTGAGGTGCCAAGTCTTTGGCAGAACCGCCAAGACACTGGATGTTTTGTGGTATTGATGTGCTTAGGAGAAAATCGACTCCTATTGCTGAAATTCAATACAGAATGCCAACGTCCGGAAACCGGGATCCCTAGATTAGAGAAGAATTGAGTTAGAGATTATGAGTCAAGAGTTTGATTTACAGTTTTATATCGATTAATGTCTTTCAGATTATGATACATGTTATTGATATCTGTTCCATTCTTTTATATCAGTTTATATGATTGCATGTATATGTTGTTTATACTGGGAATATATTTCTCACCGAAGTTATCCGACTGTTGTTTTTGTATGTGTGCATGACAACAGGTGGGACATGATCAGTGTCGAGAAGAGGATGAGAGATTGAGATTAGCGTGGAGATTTGGACCCCGAAGTAGATTGGTTTCATCACTTCTTTTGTACTTTTGATCTTGATGTTGATCATTGTGAATGAAATAAAATTTAATTCATATGTTGCGCACTCATTTATGTTTTTTAAAAAAATTTATGACCCAATTTACTTAATTGTTACATTTGATCCTAATAATGATTAAGAACATGAATTCGCGTCCGGGTCCCCACACTTTTAATTTGAGGAAGTGTTCCTAAATTAAAAGTTGGCCAAATTAATAATGTATTTGAAAATAGTTATTTTCATAAACATTATTATGGACTAAATTAAATTAATTCAAGTGTTGAATTAATTAAACCTTAGTGGGCCTAGTAGAGTCCAAATAATTAAATTAATTCAAGTGTTGAATTAATTAAATAACATTGGGCCTTGTAGAGCCCAATTAGAAATTATTATTAAATTAGTAGGCTTGAGTAAAATCAAGTAAAGTTTAAATGGACTCAAATGTGTTTGAGAAATTTAAATAAAAGTCCATGGGCCTTGTAATTGTTACAAGCCCAAATAGAATTGCATGCATGGGAGGTGAAGGGTTGGAGACTATTTTTTCAATGTCCAAGGCTTGACATGCTAAAAATGGTTTTAGCTTTTTACCAACCAAGACAGCTCATTCTCCCCTACAGTTCCCTCCATATGGCCGAAATTTTGAGAGTGAATTCTCCTTAATTTTATCTTCATTTTTTGATTGAGAAAAGCTTAGACTTCTCAATGAAAAATGCCCTAATTTTTCTAGTGCAAAATTAGAGTGGTTCTATTTAATTAGTGGTGGACCTAATTTTGAAGGAAGGAGTCCAAGAACGAGGAGGTTTGAAGATTTGTCATCCATTCAAGAGCTTAGTTATTTAAAACCAAGTTTGAAACATCATCAATTATTTGTGATTGACAGGTAAAAATTTCTTAAAACACCCTATGTATGACATATTTTAGTATTATGTTATTTGCTACACACAACTACATATTGTGAGGTTCTCGGTTTTGTTTTCTTGTTGAAAAACATTTTTACAAAACTTCCGTTGCGCAACCGGGCACCGTAACCGATCCTTTTTCAAGGACAGTATTGTACGCTAACCATAATAGAATGGTTCTTGCAGGCACTATCATTTGATACCTAGGGAATCAGGTAAGCGATGCTGCTAGGCGTTAAACATGATTGGTTGGGTACTATAAGACTTGAGTTCTGATTCTTATTATAAAGGAGTTGATAATTAAGAATGGAGCAATTGGGGTATGCTCATATAAGGACATGTTTAGTCCCGAATCACATCAAGATGTGAACCCACGGTTAGTTGTATCAATGAACCATTGAGGGCCACACAAGTGTTAACTTTCAAGATGCCGTTGAAAGGGATCGATTTTATGTGTTCTAATGCGCAACGGAAGTTTCAAAATTTAATTTTAGGGCAAAAACCGAACACCACATGTACTAGTGTGCAGCAAATACAAAACCCCTTTGTCATACATAGGGTGTTAAGAAAAATATACTTATCAATCACAATGGATTGATGATGGCTCCAACTTAGTTGTCAAACAACTAAGATCTTCAAAGGATGGCAATCTACAAGCTTCACCTTGTTCTTGAATCTTTCCTTCAAAATTAGGTCCACCACCAACAAGCTAGAACCACTCTAATTTTGCACTAGAAAAATTAGAGCATTTTTCATTGAGAAGTATGTGCTTTCATCAACAATTGAAGAAGCAAAAATGGTGGAGAATCACCCTCAAAATTTCGGCCATGGTGTGGAGAGGAGAGAGGGAGGAGAGTTTTTTTTTTGGTTGTGGAAAAATTTGAATCAAGCATGTTAGACACAAGCCTTGTTATTTTAAAAAGTTGCCTCCCAACTCTTCACCTCCCTTGCATGCTTTTGAGTGGGGTTGTAACATTTACAAAGCCCATGGACTTTATTTAAATGTCTCAAACACATTTGAGTCCATTTAAAACTTTACTTGATTTTACTCAAGCCCACAAGTTCAATAATTATTTCTAATTGGGCCCTACAAGGCCCAATGTTATTTAATTAATCCAACACTTGAATTAATTTAATTATTTGGACTCTACTAGGTCCACTAGTGTTTAATTAATTCAACACTTGAATTAATTTAATTTAGTCCATAATAATGTATATGAAAATATGTGAAGGGCCTAAAACTCCTTTCTTGAAAATTTGCGGAAAATTAAAAATTTTTCTTTTTAAAAGAACTTAAATGGCCTCATTCATAAAATCACTGGGGAATCAAGTTCAATATTTCAAAATATTGCAGCGGAAGAAAATTAAAGTTTTGCCAACAACAACGATTTAAAAATATCCAATGACTGATAAAATTGTTTGGGGAATAAACTAACAACTGCTGCACTGAGGTCCTCGGGTGCCACTACTGCCGACCCAAGCTGGCTCACTGGTCCCCGCCCTCGGCCCTGGCCTCATCAGTACCTACAACAATCAAGTCTAGTGAGCCTAAAGACTCAGCATGCATATATCGCAGGTAACGAGAAAAATCTGAATTTAAAATATGCATGAGTTAACATATCCTGTCCTGAGGTGTACTGAAAATAATCTGTACTGAGCAATTATAATACGTGCATAACTGAACTGATAATCACAGTAAAAAATGTTTGCTCCTTGGAGCCTGTACTGAAATAACTGATAAAATTTTCTGTTGAGTTTATGTTTTACGCCTGTGGCCACTGCACTAAGCTGAACTGATCGGTAACTGGCTACCGGGGAGGCTGAAACTGAACTGAGCTGGCCGGTCACTGGCGACCGGGTGGTACCATACTGAACTGATCGGTCACTGGCGACCGTATAAAATAACACTCCCACATAGTGAATGAACCACAAGCCATATCGCATAAATCTCAAAAATAATCATTTTCTATTTAATGCACGTAAAATAATTAACTGGCGTAATGAAAATTCCTGTAATTTTACCAACTGGATTGGATTGGATCGTTCCCAGGCTCGCTGCAACCTAACTGTGCCATGAAAAATATGCAATAGCTTAAACTTGACCAACTATGCAATTTACGTTCAAAAGATGCGACTATGACGCCTAATGACTTCGCATTTAATCATGACTCCGAGCCAACCTGAACCGACACTGAACCGACGTATAGTCATGATTAAAATACGCTGAAAATCATAAAATAATGCTCCTAAAATGATAGGGTCGAAATCTAGGTGAAATGGAGGCCAAAACACGAAACGCTCTTTCGAGAGTCAATTTGGCACATCGCACCGTAAATTCTCGTACGACCTCAAAAATGATCCGAATCACAAACGGTCAAAAACATGACCTTTTTAACTCAATGAGGCACTGTCCGGTCCAAGGCCATGGGCTAATAGCCAACCAAGAACTCAAACGAGCCTCTGAACCGACACAGCAACTTGCTGAAATTTCCAGCAGCTGCGCAACTACAAGACTTGCGTTGGTTTCGAGACTATCGGCCATTAGGGGCGTGAACCACCGACCAGAGACTCTTACCAACATCCCAAGGAATGATTTGAACCATGGCTAAGGGCCCTAGGCCAGCCACAATCCGCATCACACCATAACTCAACCGAAGGGTCCAACCGAGAGCATCTTGAATGCGTGTGTAGTGTTTATGCTATGATCAATGTCTTGCGTCATTCCAGTGGCCATTTGATTGACCATGGCACGATCTAGACATCTAGGAGCATGATATGAACCATGGCTAAGGGCCATAGGCCAACCAAGATCCACACCAAGCAAACACAAACCGAAACCAAAAGCTGTCCAACCGAAGTAGCCGAAGGGGTATAGGGGCTGTTGTGATGTTTTTATTAAAAACCGATGAACCATGGACCAAGCCACCAAAAGGGCAACTTAGTCACGTCTTAGACATGCTAGGGAAGTGATCCAACCATGGCTATAGGCCCTTGGGGCAGCCAAGATCAGATCCTTCCTCCATGACAAGAAACTGAATTTTTCGAACAACATTCTGCACTAATGGGGAGGTTGCTGTCATTTGCTCGTTCCAGCATGTATGGAACTGAAACTCACGATCTATCATGGCCCTAACATGTCCTAGTACATGTCTATATGAAGCCTCGAGCCCCTGGAACGATCCATCCCTGAAATCGAAACAAAACATACCAATCGTGAAGCATGGAAGTCGATAAAAATCTGTGCAGAATTTTCTTTCTTGTTTTGCTGAAAATATCGGTTTTTGAAATGATAAAATCTGATCATGTACTGAAAGATAATTAATAATATGACTTGATTGAGGTTTGAAAGAGATCTAGACATGCCTGGTTTCGTTTCGAAAGAAAACGAACGAAACGACGACGACGCGGCACGGAGGAGGTGGAGCGCTTCTCTTTTCTACCTTACCTTGCTCTCGATTTTTCTCTCTTCTTTTTGGCTAGGTACCTCACGATTTTTCTACTGAAAATGAGTGTGAATTCACTCTGAATTTTTGAAAAGGAGAGGGGGGGAAAAATGGTTATGAGGGGTGAGGAGAAGGGTGCACAATATAAGGAAGAATCAAGACCAAGTCCACTCCCCTTTGAATTTTAAATTTTGAATTGATATCAAATGAGTTGGTGGATGCTTCTAGGAGGTAGTGGCCGAAATTTTGCTTATTTTCTAGTCTAGGATATGTCCATTAATTAATTAAATTGTGCTCCCAAAAATCCTAGAATTATCCTACTAATTACATGCAAAGATTGGTCAAAGTTGATGAGTTGGAAAATGAATCTTCTAGCACTAAGGGTGGCCGAAAAATGCATGATAAAATAAAGGGAAATGTTGATTATCTAGTCAACTAATAATCCTTGAAAGCCTTACTAATCCTTTAAATAATTTTAGTGAGCTAACCCCTTAATTAAATAACTTAAATGAGTTCATTTCTTAATCACCTCAAATAATTAAATTAAATCCTCAAACCTCCCTTTCTAACTTAAATGAACTTGGTTGCTAGCTAAATTAACTTCTGGAAATATTTCTCGAATCTTAAATTCTATCTCAAAACTCCAACTCCGGTCCGGCCTCACTGAAATAACTGAAATGCTAAAGATCAAACTACTGAACTGAAATAATAAAATAATTAACTTCAAACAAATGCATTTAAAATAATCATGCAATGAAGTCAATTAAATTTATAAATCTAGAATTATGCACGGCTTATACGTCTACTGACTTACGGGTTCTACAAAATCACAATTTTAAAATACATTACTCGTTTGCCCAACTTTTAATTTAGCAACACTTCCTCAAATTAAAAGTTACATTCTCCTTATAGAAGTCATACTTCTATTTTTATTTACGCTTATAAACTCCTTTATAAGCCGTTCAACACATTGAACTATTTTACTTCCCAACGTGATCTAGAAAGTTAGCATTTGTGTGACCCTCAATGGTTCATTGATGCAACTAGCCGTGGGTTCACATCTCCATGTGATTCGGACTAAACATGTCCTTATATGAGCATACCCCAATTGCTCCATTCTTACTTATTAACTCCCTAATAACAAGAACGTCAGAACTCAAGTCTGATAGTACCCAACCAATCATGTTAAACGCCTAGCAGCATCGCTTACATGATTCCCTAGGTATCAAATGATAGTGCCTGCAAGAACCATTCAATTATGGTTAGCGTACAGTACAGTCCCTTCAACTCATATATCCCGACTGATTCGACAACCATTGGTATATCAAGAGTTGTCAATGAATCGATACTATGTGTCATGTCGTAGTTGCATCGATGGTGTAATCTATGAAACCCCTTTCATAATTACCACCATACTCTGATCAGAGATTTCAACCTACATACACATGAGAACACATAGGATATTCATACCCGAAGGTAAGCGGTGAATCCCCGACTACAATGCATCGACTCCTATATGTTTCGACAAAACACCCAACCTTGCCACCTGATGACCCCTTAAGAAACGGTAAACAAGTCAAAGTGTAATGCTAGCACATAGAGTCTCAATGTTGTCCCGGGTCATAAGGACTAATGGTGTACAACCATAAACTAGGACGTTTTCACTCGATAAGTGAGAACCACTTGGAAAGTCCTTTATGGAGGGTTGTTCAGAGCACTCTACCAGTAGCACCTATCTGCATGCTCGGACATCACAATGTCCCCTACCAATGAAACATGGTACTCACATCGCAGATACTAGTCTCGAACTCGAGCGGCCTATATCCTTCTTAGTGACGGCTGAATCTACTAGGAAATGTTTAGAATATACAATATTCCAAATATGAGTTTCATGATACTCATCATATGAGCATCTCATATTCTTTCTACTATTTGTATATTCAAGGGCTTTATCTATGCAACTAGCATGGGTATACAGATAAAGAAGTGCAGAAATAATAATTTCAAATATTATTAAAATAAAGACTGTTCATACATAGAGTTTAAACATGAACCCTCGACCAACACTTGGCTCGACGGGCACCTACTCTAACAATCTCCCACTTGCACTAGAGCCAACTATTCATATTCTTC